>NC_091289.1:187233756-187554211 GCF_032444005.1 Ranitomeya imitator | reverse complement strand
CGTTCCATGGTGGGAGAATGTGAACTCCCTTATTGGGTTGGTATAGTCCATGTTGCTTTGCAGGAAGAATAATGGAACTCTCCATTGTAGAATTAAAAGGGGTGTCAGGTTTAATGCTTTTGTATCCGTTATTTCACGTTCCACTGTGGGAGAATGTAACCTGCCCTATTATGTTGGTATAGTCCATATTGTATTGAAGGAAGCACAATGGGGCTCTTCATTTAAAAAATATTATTAATAATAATAAGGGAGTCATTTTTAATTGTCTTGTATCAGTTTTGTCACATACTATTATTACATATATTATTTAATATAGGGGTCATATTTGGAGAGAAGTAGTACAAAGTGGGTACAAAATCATAGTATAGTGGTGTTGAAATCACTGTGGAATGTGGTGAACTCCCCTATTGATATGAATTGCTACATTCCGTGGAATAAAAACGTATGCACATGGGACTCTCCATTTTCCAAAAAAGAGTTAGCTTTGTTTAGCATTGGTTATGTCATGTTAAAGGGACTCTGTCACCTGAATTTGGCGGGACTGGCTTTGGGTCATATGGGCGGAGTTTTCAGGTGTTTGATTCACCCTTTCCTTACCCACTGGCTGCAATATTGGATTGAAGTTCATTGTCTGTCCTCCATAGTACACGCCTGCGCAAAGCAATCTTGCCTTGTGCAGCCATGTACTACGGAGGACAGAGAATGAACTTCAATCCAACATTGCAGCCAGCATGCAGCCAGCAGGTAAGGAAAGGGTGAATCAAACACCTGAAAACTCCGCCCATATGACCCAAAACCAGTCCCGCCAAATTCAGGTGACAGGTTCCCTTTAAGTAGCTATTATACTATACTGGGGTCACATTTGGAGATGAAAAAATAAAGGCGGTAAGACTCCCCTATTGGTGCACAATGGTTTAGTCCATGTTGTATTAAAAAAGCACAATGGACCTTTCCATTATAAAAGTAAAAGGGAATAGGATTTAATTGTTTTGTATTGGTTAAGTCACATACTACTATTATAAATTCATATATGATTTTATATAGGGGTTATATTTAGGGAGAAGTAATAGAAAGTGAGTAATCACGGTATAGTGAAATTGAAGATATTGGGGAAGGGGATGAAACTCCCCTATTGCTGAAGGTTGGTATAGTCAATAGTGTATTGCAGGAAGCACAATGGGACTCTCCATTGAAAAATGTAAAATCTTTATTAGTTTTGTATTGGTTACATATGGGAACTCCCCATTGGTTCACACTGGTACGGTCCATGTTGTATTAAAGAAAGCATAATGGAACTCTCCATTGTAAAATTAATAGGGGTGTCAGCTTTCACTATTTTGTATCGCTAAGGCTACTTTCACAGTAGCGTTTTTTGTAAATCCGTCACAATGCGTCGTTTTGCAGAAAAAACGCATCCTGCAAAAGTGCTTGCAGGATGCGTTTTTTCCCCATAGACTTCTATTGGCGACGCATTTGCGACGGATTTGCACACTTCGCATCCGTCTTGCGACGAATGCGTCGTGCTTTGGCGGACCGTCAGGAAAAAAAAAACCTACATGTAACGTTTTTTTCTCCCGACGGACCGCTTTTTCCGACCGCGGATGCGCGGCCGGAACTCCGCCCCCACCTCCCCGCACCTTACAATGGGGCAGCGGATGCGCCGGAAAAATGCATCCGCTGCACCCATTGTGCAAAGCGTTAAACGCTAGCGTCGGAATCTCTCCCCGACGCATTGGGACGGGGAGATTCCGACGCTAGTGTGAAAGTAGCCTTAGGTAACATTCTACTATTAGTTATTATCATTTGTTATAAGGATCATATTTGAAGAGAAGTAATACATAGTGGGTAAGTAATCATGCTATTACGGTGGTCTGGAAGCCATTATGGAAGGCGGTGAACCTCCCCCCTGTTGGGGGAATTTGTATAGTTCATGTTGCATTAAATGATGCACACATGGACTCTCCATCTTACGATAAGAGGTTGTCGCCTTGGATTGTTTTACATTCACTACTTTGCATAACATAGTTCTTATATTATATCATACAGGGGTAAAATGTGAAAATGAGTAACAGAAAGGGGGTAAGTCTGAAGAAATATTCGGTACGGTGGTGCTGAACCCATTGTGTAAGACTTTTAACTCTCCTATTTTTGCGCATTGGTATAGTCCATGTTGTATTTAAGGAAACAGAATGGGACTCTTCATTTAAAATTAAAAGGGGAGTCAGCTTTAATTGCTTTGTATTACTTATGTGACATATTATTATTGGATATTATAATATTTTATATAGGGGTCATATCTGGAGAACAGTAATACAAAGTGGGTAAGTAATAATGGTATCGTACTGCTGAAGCCACTGGGAAATTGTATGAACTCCCCCTATTGGTGTTGGTATAGTCCATATTATATTGGAGGAAGCACATTGGGACTCTACATTGTAAAACAAAAAGGGGAGTAAGGCTTAATTATTTTATATTGGTTATGTCACATACTATTATTAGGTATTATATTATATGACATTATAGTATACATTTTAAAAAGGGGTCAGGCTTAGAAATGAGCAACACAAAGCAAAAGTGAGTGAACTCCCCTATTAGAGCCATTAGTATAGTCCATGGTGTATTGAAGGAAGCACATTGGGAATATCCATTGTAAAATTAAAAGGGTAGTTTGCTTTGTTTTATATTGGTTATGTCACATACTATTATCAGGTATTATATTATATTATACGCTGGTCACACTAGAGGTGAGCAATATAAAGAAAAAGGGAGTGAACTCCGCTATTAGAGCCATTAGCATAGTCCATGTTGCATTGAAAGACGCACATTGAGATTTTTCAATACACAATTAAGGGTACGTTCACATTTGCGGTTTGCGCCGCAGCGTCGCCGCCGCAACAAAACGCATGCGTCGTGCGGCCCTATCTTTAACATTGGTGCCGCATGGGGCCGCATGTGCATGCGTTGTGTTGCGTTTTACGCCGCATGCGGCGTTAGGGCGCACCTGTCTGGGCGCGGCAAACGCAACATGTTGGATTTTTTGTGCGGCGCCGACCTTTTCAAAAACGCATGCGTCGTGCGGCCCTATCTTTTAACATTGGCGCCGCATGGGCCGCATGTGCATGCGTTTTGCTGCGTTTTTGTTTGCGTTGTGCGTTGCGGCGACGACGCTGCGGCGCACAACGCAAATGTGAACTTAGACTAATAGGTGGTCAGTTTTAATAGTTTTTGAGTTTGTATTGGTTGTCATGTAAAATTATAAGTTCTATCATATTGTACAATAAATACCATTTAATATCATGATATATTGTATTATACAGGTGTCACATTTGGAGATGAGTAACATAAAGGGGATTGTATTGAAGGAAAACTTGATATCATGGTATTGAACCCATTTTCAAAGAATTTGAATTCCCCTATTGATGCACATTGGTATAGCCCATGTTCTATTGGAGCATGCACTTTGGGACACTCCATTACGAAACTGATAGGGGAGTCAGGTTTGTTTTGTATTTTTATATCAGATACAATATATGGTTATTATATTATTTTGTATAATAGAGGGGGTCACATTTAAAAAATAGTAACAAAAAGAACGTAGGAATAAAGGAATACACTGATACTAAACCCAGTGTGCAAAAATGAACTCCCCTATTGGTGTGCATTGGTATAGTCAATGTATAGAAGGAAGTACAATGGAACTCTCCATTGTAAAATTGAAAGGGGGAGTCAGCTTTAATTAGTTTTGCGTTAGTTTTGTTGCAAACAATTCATTTTATATTACACAGGGATCACATTTAAAGACAAGTAGTGCAGAGTGGTAGGAAATCATGGTATGGTGGTGTTAATCCTCACTGGGAAGGACTTATGTGATTGAAAGAGGGTCAGCATGATTTCTATTAGTTATGTCATGTAAATTACAATATGTTATACAAGGGTCACAAAGCAGGTAGGAATACATGAGTGTGAATTCACCCTATAGATACACATTAGTATAGTCCATGTTGTACTAAAGAATACAAGGTGGGACATTACATTTACAATTTTCAGGGAGTTCATTTTTCATAAAATTTTAATTTAATAAAAGTTAGCAGATTACTTTTGAAAATTACATTATCATTTTAATTATTAGATTATGCTATATTATTTAGTCACAGATCACCCTTGGATACAAGTAACATAAAAGGGAAAAGGATTAAAGGAAAACAAGGTATGGTGATGATGAACCCAATGAGTCTTAGTATGACCTCCCCTTTTGGTGTGCATTGGTACAGTCCACATTGAATTGAAGGATGCACAATGGAACTTTCTATTATTTGATTGAAAGGGGGATTCAGCTTCAATTGTTTTGTATTTATTATGTATTTATATTATGTAAATGTATTATATTAATGATTGTACTATTATTATTGTATTGTTATAAATTGATTACATTTAATTGCTATATTATAATGTATTACATTATTATAATTATTATTATATCCATTATTTCCCATCCCAGTATTATCTCTCCGATTTGTTGCATTACTTCTATTGATATTTTTTAATTTGCACCTTTTTGATGCCAAAACATGCACAATGCTAATGATAAATCCCCAATATTATTATTATTTATTATTATTATAGCGCCATTTATTCCATGGCACTTTACATGTGAGGAGGGGTATACATAATAAAAACAAGTACAATAATCTTGAACAATACAAGTCACAACTGGTACAGGAGGAGAGAGGACCCTGCCCGCGAGGGCTCACAATCTACAAGGGATGGGTGAGGATACAGTAGGTGAGGGTAGAGCTGGTCATGCAGCGGTTTGGTCGATCGGTGGTTACTGCAGGTTGTAGGCTTGTCGGAAGAGGTAGGTCTTCAGGTTCTTTTTGAAGGTTTCGATGGTAGGTGAGAGTCAGATATGTTGTGGTAGAGGGTTCCAGAGTAGGGGTGATACACGAGAGAAATCTTGTATGCGATTGTGGGAAGAGGAGATAAGAGGGGAGTAGAGAAGATCTTGTGAGGATCGGAGGTTGCGTGTAGGTAAGTACCGGGAGACGAGGTCACAGATGTATGGAGGAGACAGGTTGTGGATGGCTTTGTACGTCATCGTTAGGGTTTTGTACTGGAGTCTCTGGGCAATGGGGAGCCAGTGAAGGGATTGACAGAGGGGAGAGGCCAGGGAATAGTGGGGGGACAGGTGGATTAGTCGGGCAGCAGAGTTTAGAATAGATTGGAGGGGTGCGAGAGTGTTCAAGGGGAGGCCACAGAGCAGGAGGTTACAGTAGTCGAGGCGGGAGACGATGAGGGCATGGACTAGGGTTTTTGCAGATTCTTGGTTGAGGAATGTACGGATTTGTGAAATATTTCTGAGTTGAAGTCGGCAGGAAGTGGAAAGGGCTTGGATATGCGGTTTGAAGGAGAGATCAGCGTCAAGGATTACCCCGAGGCAGCGAGCTTGTGGGACTGGGGAGAGTGGGCAGCCGTTTACTGTAATGGATAGGTTCGTTGGGGAAGGGGGTCGCGTGAGATGGGGGAAAGATGATGAATTCTGTTTTGTCCATGTTAAGTTTCAGAAATCTAGCGGAGAAGAAGGATGAAATACTAGGCAGACATTGTGGGATTCTGGTTAGTAGGGAGGTGATATCTGGTCCAGAGATGTAGATCTGTGTGTCATCAGCATAGAGATGATACTGAAAGCCATGAGATTCTATGAGCTGTCCCAGGCCAAAGGTGTAAATGGAGAAGAGCAGGGGCCCTAGGACTGAACCTTGTGGGACTCCGACAGATAGAGGGCGAGGTGAGTAGGTGGTGTGTGAGTGGGAGACACTGAATGTCCGGTCTGTTAGGTATGATGAGATCCAGGATAGGGCCAAGTCTGTGATTCCAAGGGATGAGAGGGTCTGTAATAATAGGGAATGGTCCACTGTGTCAGAGGCAGAGGACAGGTCGAGGAGGAGGAGGACAGAGTAATATAGAAGACAGAGGACAGGTCCAGGAGGAGGAGGACAGAGTAGTGTCACTTGCTCTTGGCGGATAATAGGTCATTGGTGACCTTAGTCAGGGCAGTTTCAGTGGAGTAGTGTGACCGGAAGCCTGATTGTAAGTGGTCGAAGAGGGAGCAAGAAGAGAGATGGGAGGACAGTTCAAGGTAGACGTGTTGTTCCAGTAGTTTTGAGGCATAGGGGAGAAGTGATATAGGGCAATAGCTGTAGTATCAATCCCAAGAGTAAAAAATGGTAACCAAAAGTTTTCTGTGATGGATATGCTGGATTTATGTAGTTACCCCTAGAGGGAGCTCACTACATTCAGATTTATACAGCCACCACTATAGGGAGCTCACTACATACTCATTTATACAGTTACCACTATAGGGAGCTCACTACATACAGATTTATACAGCCACCACTAGAGGGAGCTCACTACATACAGATTTATACAGCCACCACTATGAGGAGCACACTGTGTACAGATCTATACAGTCACCACTAGAGGGAGCTCACTACATAAAGATTTATACAATTACATTTTTTATTTAAGGACTGTGCCGATATTACTATTTGTTTCAATCAGGATTTTGGTTAAATGTTTGTACACATGTACATTAATCTCAATGAACAAACTCTGATCCTGTTTTTTGTATTGAAGACTCTAATGAGCGTGTGCAAAGGACATTGTGCAGGAGGAGGAGCAGAATCAGCTGTGATATCCGCTAATATGATTGGTGCATTCTCTGTTATCAGCTATTACCTGTAATTGTAATCCTGCCACTGATGATAAGGAGCCTGCTGAAAACTCTTCCTGAAAGCGCAGGAAGTAGGAGTCTAAGAAAAGACCCAGCAGCCAGTGTGAAAATTGAAAGATTATTAATGTTATTATTTTTTAATTAGGATCATGAAAAATAAATGATTAGTGGATCCTCTGTTATCAGAACACCCATAAAATTTTGTAGTGTTATTGTTTGCTAAATTTTTATTACAATGATTTAGTATATGTTTATGTTTTGTATTTTTAATGTATTTTTTATTATTGTTTTAGCAAATACATTTAAAAAAAAAATCAAGAATGCAGGAAATCCAAAGAAATCCATCCTACTCCACGAGGGGGGCTTTATAAAATTAGGGTCACTTACCCCTTCCCCACCCAATCACAGGCTGTACCCGCTTCCCACTGACTTTACTTAAACCTAAAAAAATAAAAAGGCACATAAGGTAAAATAGCAAACAGTAGAGAAGAAGAAGAAAGAGAAGATACTTTGCACTCCGTTGTATCTCCCGCCTCCTCTCTGGAAGCAGAAAGAAAAAATATTGTTATTATGTTACTATCCAACCCGACCATTGTTGGGAAAGCTGTTTATAAATATTCATTGTGAGACGAGCGTTTTCTATGACGGAAGGAATCATTCTGCCGTTTTATTACTGCCAGGAATCAGTCACTAAAGAATACATTCTCCCCACTCCCCTAAAAAAAAAAAAAAAAAATTGACAAATAAAACGGCCCGAAACGCGCCATTCTGCTTTTTTATTATTAATCTTTAATGTTTACTAAGCGTTGCAGACAATCTACATTATGTGCGTAAATTGCTGTACATGGCGCGCTCCCAGGAACACTATATCTGTGTTAATTCCTCCTGGTGCGGTTGCTTTACATATTAAGCAGCCGGGGCCTGATGGGCGATGGCAGATTCACTGACACTGTCTGACCCGATCTGACAACTAGAATTGAAATTGGAAATCTTGCTTTTTAGCTTCTGTGGCTTTAACAGCGGCAAACGCTTTGGAGCTCGGAATCAATTCTCCGTGTTTACAGACCATTTCACAGGCCTTTACCTGAAACATCACTTGTGTCAGTGCCATAAATATGTTGCTGTATATAATGCTTGAATTAGCATAATGAATTCCGCGCAGCTTTCCAAGCACGCGATGAAGAAATGTCAACACGTTCCCTTCTCTTAAGCAATTAAGAACCATTATGCCGCCTCAGTGAAAATTTCGTCAAGGTTACTGACAAGCCCAGCACCCCAGAAGCCTTTCCATTTTTTTTTTTTTCCTTTCTTCCGACTTTACGAAATGAACCATAGAAATTGAAATGTTAGTAAACAGTGGAGGCCGAGAGAGGTATTTTGGCATCAGGTTTAATCAGAACGCGCGTTGCTCTCGCAAGTCAAAGTTCTCGGAGGCCGAGATTTTTTTTTACGAAGAACGGTTTTCACGCCGAGGAAGCAAAAATCTTGTGTCAACTTCCGAATTGCACGATGGGTGCGGAATATTATTGGACCTTAGTATTAAGCGAAGACGGCAAAATGATGTAGGGAAATGGTTGTGCGCTGTGTGAGAAAAATATAGACAAAGGCACCAAAAGGATTCAAGGTTATACAGGAATAGTAAAATATCACAGCTTCCAGAAACAGCGCCACCCCTGTCCATGGTTGTGTCTGGTATTGTAGCTCAGCTCCTTTCCGCCTCAAGTACCAATCCCAGAACAAAAATCTCACAAACTCCTCTGTCATTTTTTGTAAAAAATGTGTAACGTGAAGGACTTGAGCTTATGTGTGAAAATAGCATAATGACTTCTGTGGGGCCCATAATGGAAGGTGATCCAGCAAATAACGACTTGTTCTCTTTACTGTGACACCATCATTCTGCAGCCAACACTGAGTTCACTACAAGCAGGTTTATATAACCACCACTAGAGGGAGCTCACTATATACAGATTTATATAACCACCACTAGAGGGAGCTCACTACATACAGATTTATACAGCCACCACTAGAGGGAGCTCACTACATACAGATTTATATAACCACCACTAGAGGGAGCTCACTACATACAGATTTATATAACCACCACTAGGGGAGCTCACTACATACAGATTTATATAACGACCACTAGAGGGAGCTCACTACATACAGATTTATATAACCACCAATAGATGGAGCTCACTACATACAGATTTATATAACCACCACTAGAGGGAGCTCACTACATACAGATTTATATAACCACCACTAGAGGGAGCTCACTACACAGATTTATACAGCCACTACTATAGGGAACTCACTGCATTCAGATATATACAGCAACCACTAGGGGGAGCTCACTACATACAGATCCAAACAGTCGCTATTAGGAGGAGCTCAGAACATACAGATTTATGTAGCCACCAATAGGGGGAGCTCACCGCATACAGAATTATACAACTACCACAAGGGGGAGGTTATTACATACAGATTTATACAGCCACCACTAGGGGAAGCTCAATGCATGCAGAATTGTACAACCACAACTAGGAGGAGCTCACTACATACAGATATGATATTTTATAAATATTGTATAAAATTAAAGGGAACCTGTCACCCCCAAAATCGAAGGTGAGCTAAGCCCACCAGCATCAGGGGCTTATCTACAGCATTCTGTAATGCTGTAGATAAGCCCCCGGTGTATCCTAAAAGATGAAAAAAAGAGGTTAGATTATACTCACCCGGGGGCGTTCCCGGTCCGGTCCGATGGGTGCCGCGGTCCGTTCCGGCGCCTCCTATCTTCATCAAATGATGTCCTCTTCTTGTCTTCAGGCTGCGGCACCGGTGCAGGCGTACTTTATCTGCCCTGTTGAGGGCAGAGCAAAGTACTGCAGTGCGCAGGCGCTGGGCCTCTCTGTCCTTTCCGGCGCCTGCACACTGCAGTACTTTGCTCTGCCCTCAACAGGGTAGATAAAGTACGCCTGCGCCGGAGCCGCAGCGTGAAAACAAGAAGAGGACTTCATCGTAAGAAGATGGGAGGCCCCGGACCGGACCGCGACGCCCATCGTAACGGGACCGCCCCGGGTGAGTATAATCTAATCTCTTTTTCTCATCTTTCAGGATACATTGGGGGCTTATCTACAACATTCCAGAATGCTATAGATAAGCCCCTGACGCTGGTGGGCTTAGCTCACCTTCGATTTTAGAGGTGACAGGTTCCCTTTAAGACAGCTGTAACCCAGAGAAAACAGGTAGAAGATATGCCAAAATCAGATCAGATGTATTATGAAAACTTTTGAAAAGCTTTGAAAATACTGAGAACAACATATTGAACCTTAAATGGAAGTAGAAGTGGATTTTGGGTAGATTTCAGTGGAAAGCGGGTCCCATTTTAAATTTTAACATTAGATTCTGCTATAAAAAGGTTATTGCTTTAAAAAACCTTAAAAGACGTGAGGAATAGATCCAGAAGAGAAGATGTTAATATAGCTGGCCGACGGTAGGTATTAATCTGTGACAAGTCATATTGGGTTTAACCAGGGCAGCTGCTTTTCATATTCATTTTGTGATCGCTCATATCTCCGAGGCCGGCATGTGTTTTACACCAAACAATGAAAAAATTTAAGAACTGTAAAATCTCTTTTACGAGAACTGAATGTAAGAGATGAAATGTCGTATTTATCCTCTTCCTGAAGAGAATTTATAAGCACAGAAAGTTATTACTGCTAGACCAATAGTTATCATTTCCATGCAAAACATAAAAAGTGCATTTAAATTGACTAAACCAACTTTTTCCCTTTCAGAATGAACATCATCTCCACCTCTCTGCTCATTATTATCCCCATATAATTCACCTTGAATATGGAGAATTAAACACGAGGCGCCTGTAACACAGGATTCTCAACGGCTTAAATGTCACTTGTTAAAGAGCATTTCCCACACAAATAATATTTATAAATGAATGCTATTGGTTTCCATCCATAAATAATGTTCCAGGAAAATTCAAGTCCATGATGCTTTGCGGCTCATCTCCGAAATCTAATAATTTCTCATTGAATTGCAAGCAAAACTGAAACTCTATGTACAAGAATACAACTACTATAATACTGCCCATATGTACAGGAATATAACTACTATAATACTGCCTCCTATGTACAGGAATATAACTACTACAATACTGCCCCTATGTACAAGAATATAACTACTATAATACTGCTCCATATGTACAAGAATATAACTACTATAATACTGCCCCCTATGTACAAGAATATAACTACTATAATACTGCTCTATGTACAAGAATATAAACTACTATAATACTGCTCTATGTACAAGAATATAACTACTATAATACTGCTCCTATGTACAAGAATATAACTACTATAATACTGCTCCTATGTACAAGAATACAACTACTATAATACTGCCCATATGTACAGGAATATAACTTCTATAATACTGCCTCCTATGTACAGGAATATAACTACTATAATACTGCCCCTATGTACAAGAATATAACTACTACAATACTGCCCCTATGTACAAGAATATAACTACTATAATACTGCTCCATATGTACAAGAATATAACTACTATAATACTGCCCCCTATGTACAAGAATATAACTACTATAATACTGCTCTATGTACAAGAATATAAACTACTATAATACTGCTCTATGTACAAGAATATAACTACTATAATACTGCTCTATGTACAAGAATATAAACTACTATAATACTGCTCTGCATGTACAGGAATATAACTACTATAATACTGCCCCTATGTACAAGAATATAACTACTATAATACTGCTCTATGTACATGAATATAACTACTATAATACTGCCCCCTATGTACAAGAATATAACTACTATAATACTGCCCCTATGTACAAGAATATAACTACTATAATACTGCTCCATATGTACAAGAATATAACTACTATAATACTGCCCCCTATGTACAAGAATATAACTACTATAAATACTGCTCTATGTACAAGAATATAAACTACTATAATACTGCTCTATGTACAAGAATATAAACTACTATAATACTGCTCTATGTACAAGAATATAAACTACTATAATACTGCTCTGCATGTACAGGAATATAACTACTATAATACTGCCCCTATGTACAAGAATATAACTACTATAATACTGCCCCTATGTACAAGAATATAACTACTATAATACTGCTCTATGTACAAGAATATAAACTACTATAATACTGCTCTATGTACAAGAATATAACTACTATAATACTGCTCTATGTACAAGAATATAAACTACTATAATACTGCTCTGCATGTACAGGAATATAACTACTATAATACTGCCCCTATGTACAAGAATATAACTACTATAATACTGCCCCTATGTACAAGAATATAACTACTATAATACTGCTCCATATGTACAAGAATATAACTACTATAATACTGCCCCCTATGTACAAGAATATAACTACTATAAATACTGCTCTATGTACAAGAATATAAACTACTATAATACTGCTCTATGTACAAGAATATAACTACTATAATACTGCTCTATGTACAAGAATATAAACTACTATAATACTGCTCTGCATGTACAGGAATATAACTACTATAATACTGCCCCTATGTACAAGAATATAACTACTATAATACTGCTCCTATGTACAAGAATATAACTACTATAATACTGCCCCTATGTACAAGAAAATAACTACTATAATACTGCCCCCTATGTACAAGAATATAACTACTATAATACTGCTCCTATGTACAAGAATATAACTACTATAATACTGCCCCTATGTACAAGAATATAACTACTATAATACTGCCCCCTATGTACAAGAATATAACTACTATAATACTGCTCCTATGTACAAGAATATAACTACTATAATACTGCCCCTATGTACAAGAATATATCTACTATAATACTGCCCCATGTACAAGAATATAACTACTATAATACTGCCCCTATGTACAAGAATATAACTACTATAATACTGCTCCTATGTACAAGAATATAACTACTATAATACTGTACAAAAATATAACTACTATAATACTGCTCCTATGTACAAGAATATAACTACCTGATTCTAACGCATCGGGTATTCTAGAATATGCATGTCCACATAGTATATTGCCCAGCGACGTAGTATATTGCCCAGCCACGTAGTATATTGCCCAGCCATGTAGTATATTGCCCAGCCACGTAGTATATTGCCCAGCCACGTAGTATACTGCCCAGACACGTAGTATATTGCCCAGCCACGTAGTATACAGCACAGAGCCACGTAGTATATTGTCCAGTCACGTAGTCTATTGCACAGCGACGTAGTATATTGCCAAGCCACGTAGTATACAGCACAGAGCCACGTAGTATATTGCCCAGTGACATAGTGTATTACCGAGCCAAGTATGTCACAGGTTAAAAAAATAAAAAATAAACATACTGACCTAACGATCTGAGGGCCCCTTGTAGTTGAACATACTCACCATTCTGGTCGCTGCTCCTCAGCGTCCCATCTCTGCGCTTCCTGGGATCCAATGGCGCTGTGCAGATGGGCGCGCGGCTGCCAACATCTTGCGTTCCCCGGATGCTTTGCAAAATTACCCATGTGACTTAGCGGTCTCGTGAGACCGCTAGGTCTTATGGGTAATTTCGCAAAGCATCGCTGGGAAAGGAAGATTGCGGCAGGCGCGAGCGGCTCAGCGGACAACGGAGGGCGAGTATAGCAGGTTTTTTGTTTTTTTACTATTTTTAACATTACATTCTTTTACTATTGATGCCGCATAGGCAGCATCAATAGTAAAAGGTTGGGGACACACAGGGTTAATAGCGCCGGTAATGGAATGCGTTACCACCGGCATTAACCCTGTGTTAGCGGTGACCGGAGGGGAGTATGGAGCGGGCGCCGGGGACACTGACTGTGGGGAGTAAGCAGCGGAGCGCTGGGGACACTGACTGCGGGGAGCGGAGCGCCGGGGACACTGACTGCGGGGAGTATAGAGTGGCCATTTTCTCCCCGACTGTGCCCGTCGCTGATTGGTCGTGGCTGTTTTGCAGCGACCAATTAGCGACTTGTATTTCCATGATAGACAGAGGCCACGACCAATGAATATCCGTGACAGAAGGACAGACAGACAGACGGAAGTACCCCTTAGACAATTATGTATATAGATAATACTGCTCCTATGTACAAGAATATAACTACTATGATACTGCCCCCTATATACAAGAATATAACTACTATAATACTGCTCCTATGTACAAGAATATAACTACTATGATACTGCTCCCTATGTACAAGAATATAACTACTATAGTACTGCTCCTATGTACAAGAATATAACTACTATGATACTGCCCCCTATATACAAGAATATAACTGCTATAATACTGCTCCCTATGTATAAGAATATAACTACTATAATACTGCTCCCTATGTACAAGAACATAACTACTATAATACTGCTCCTATGTACAAGAATATAACTACTATAATACTGCCCCTATATACAAGAATATAACTACTATAATACTGCCCCCTATGTACAAGAATATAACTACTATAATACTGCCCCTATGTACAAGAATATAACTACTATAATACTGCTCCTATGTACAAGAATATAACTACTATAATACTGCCCCTATGTACAAGAATATAACTACTATAATACTGCCCCCTATATACAAGAATATAACTACTATAATACTGCCCCTATGTACAAGAATATAACTACTATAATACTGCCCCCTATGTACAAGAATATAACTACTATAATACTGCTCCTATGTACAAGAATATAACTACTATAATACTGCCCCCTATATACAAGAATATAACTACTATAATACTGCCCCTATATACAAGAATATAACTACTATAATACTGCCCCCTATATACAAGAATATAACTACTATAATACTGCCCCTATGTACAAGAATATAACTACTATAATACTGCCCCCTATGTACAAGAATATAACTACTATAATACTGCTCCTATGTACAAGAATATAACTACTATAATACTGCCCCCTATATACAAGAATATAACTACTATAATACTGCCCCTATGTACAAGAATATAACTACTATAATTCTGCCCCCTATATACAAGAATATAACTACTATAATACTGCCCCCTATATACAAGAATATAACTACTATAATACTGCCCCCTATATACAAGAATATAACTACTATAATACTGCCCCTATGTACAAGAATATAACTACTATAATACTGCCCCCTATGTACAAGAATATAACTACTATAATACTGCTCCTATGTACAAGAATATAACTATTTTATTACCGCCTCTTATAAACAATGCTATATGGACAGGATGCTGATTTTATCTTTCCTACTTTTAGTAGAGTTTTAGTCGGATATGAAGAGAAAAGCTTTGCCGATGAATAAAATTCTTTTTCTTTTATTGGTTGCGTAGAATAAACTTATAGAGAAGTTCTGTGATAATGGAAGCTCGTACGGCCATTACCTCCTCTTCTTGGGAAGGCAAAGAAATTTTTATCAGGTAAGTAGGACAGGGCCAATAAATTTGACATCGCTTATGCAAGTTAGGCATTAATGAATGTCATCTTCTGTTTTGTCACGAAAAAAAAGATCTTTCTGCTGCTAAAAGAGACGGATTTAGATTATGAATGGCTACAGTGATTTGCAAAAATGGCTCCAGAGAGATGGAATAAGACTCCATGTACTCCTGACACTTCTGGTTTCTGCCCTTTTTGTTGAAAATTAATTTGTCCTGTGGGTTATTGGATTCCAGCTCAGCCAATGTATATTGCTCAGTCATCACAAATTTACTTAAAATTTAGTGGAGCTGAAGTTCATTCCACAAGACTGAAAAGTCTAAAGTTGAAAGCCTCTAAAAAATCTGTCTCAAAGTGTTACCATAGGGAGGTCGGGGAAAATGGGTTTGTAATCTCCAAATGTTATGCATAAAGTTTAGAACGTTTTTCTCCTGTCAGGGAGACAAATCAAGAGGTGCTCACTAATGATGGATGAGTGATTGGAGAAGACCTGAGACTGGAGGCGTCCATGATGATTGACAGGTCATCTGATGGGGAGGGGGATGTGATCCGAGTGACAATGAATAGATAGAGGAAGATTGATGCACGTGGTACCCTGGGGAGGAATGATAATTGCATGGGCGGTGCCAGGGAGTAGTACCACAAGTACCATCATACTTAAGACCTTTTTGTAAACATTGTGATTAGAGATGAGCGAACCCTAAACACCCAACATGGACTTCTCCTTGAAGACCATTGCAATGTTCGGAGTTCTAGGGGAAGTCTAGGAGAAGAGATAGAATTTTGCAGCTCAAAAGTTCAGGTCCCTATTGTTTGCAATGGGGTTCGGGTTCTCGCTTAAGTTCGGGTACAGTTCTGGTACCGGAACTGAACTTTGGAATAAAGTTCAGGTCAGGTACCGGAACCCAAACATCGACGGGTGCAGTGCAACGTGCTTTTACCATAACACACACTTTATGTATGCTGCATAGGATTTACATGTTACTACTGTATGATTTTGGTAAAATTTTGCTATGCAGATTCCAAGGCGTAAAATGTGCTACATTTATAAACTTTCTAAAAACAAAGACTTTTTAATAAAGATTGTGATATTAGAAAAAAAAAAACACATTGAACCCAAAAACTTGATTTAAACGATACAATCTCTTCAGCCCCCATCTACTTTCCTTAGCACTTTTCAAAAGTATTGAGAAAAGTCTCAACTTTTAGCGTAAATATGGTGTATATCAAAATTAACAACTTTTTGCAGTCATAAAGTGTTCATAAATCCTCCCATCCATCTGTGCTCAAAAACAATAAAACATTAAAAAATAGCATTTCAAAATAGATTAAAAAAGACAAAAAAAAATAAAAATAAATAATGTAACATAAAATAGAGGTTTCTGGCCGGACTGTCATTGTGACCATAGAATGATGACACCACACCAGTGTGCCGACTACCTATGGCATCACTGTCCTTCTGTGACAAAGTGGTCATAGGACCCCCAGGTAGAGATTTTATCACAGTATATCAGTAGTCTTATTACCTATCAAAGGTTGGTCATGCCACCAAAACGCAACTTCTACGGTCTAGTAAAAACTTAAAAGGATTCTTCACAATGAGGAATATGAGAGTAAGGGTCTCATAGTCTGTTTTTAGCATAGGACCTGTACATTTAGTCCTTCCATGTATCCCAAAAATACTGGAGATCCGGAGATCGAAGGGTCAGGAGTGCTGCTCATCAGCACCTATCACGGTGTAGGCTCAGCTTGCATCATTTCTGTCCAAGACTATCATATCCATTAATAGACCCAATTTTTAAAAACTATCCCTTCGCTTCTTTCTTCAAAGTGCATGTTCATTTTTATGGTGGGACCGGATAGTCCTTCCATCTATAACAAAAATGATGGAGATTGGGAGATCCGGAGATCAAGGGGTCAGGAGTGCTGCTCATGAGCATCTATCATGGTGTAGGCTCAACGTGCATCATTTCTGTCCAAGACTACCATGTCCATTAATAAACCTAATTTCGAAAAACTATCCCTTCCCTTCTTCAAAGTGCATGTTCACTTCTATGGTGGGACAGGAATAAGTGGCAGCCCCTTTAGGTTGCCCCTTATCTCCAAGGGAGTGCATGTAGAGATCAGTCCTACACAATCTCTATTTCCATCAACATCTATTGTCATGAGACTCCCATGCACATTGGATTTTTGGCCAATTGTACCAAATTTGGTGAACGGTTATATGTATGTCCAACTTTGATTGTAGGATCTTGTTGGATTAAGAAATACAGATTAAAACTTCTTGTCCATGGACAATCAGTTTAAGAAGATCCTTTTGAACAAATATCAATCTTTGGCATTGCTTTTCAGCAGCGCTGGATGCACAAAACGGTAAAGCTACATCACCACAAATTGGTCAATCTTCCATTGAAGGATATCTTGTCTTGTTCACTTCTTGCTAACCGACACATAGTAGAAGTTGGGAGCTAGAAAAAAGTAACACGTAACAGCAGGATCAGACTACACAGGAATTGTTTGTAGTCTGTAACCATGGAGACACATAGCTATGCACATGAGCATTGAACATAAAAATGCAGAAGATATGAAATCAAGTTGCGTTGTAAAATTTATTTTAGATGAAGCAGAGCAATAAGTCTTACAATTGCAAGTTTACTTTCCCTTTAATAATTGTTGAAGTGTAAAGAGAAGACAAGGTGCGACCATCTGCGCGGGATGATTTACTCTTTTACTTTGGGTTTGCGTCACCTGATGCACTTTTACTTGACTGACATAAGTTGGCTTCCTCCTCGCCGGCTTGTTGTTACACACAATTACAGATACATCATCGCACCAGCGCGCGTTCCATTTAAATGAAAACCCACAAATGAATTACTTGATGAAAGGCCAAGTCCAGCTGTCTGCTCAGAGTCACGGGTGAGAGCATTTCCCAATTCATTTGTTTTGATCCATGGTGGTTTGTAGGACTCGGCACACATCCTCAGCGAGGAACCCGCACAGAATGTGACAGCAATCAGCTCCAGCCTTTGCTTTAAACAGAACACAGGATTTTAATGGCTTCTGGAATTTGGGACTGTTTCTCACGAAAAAAATGAATCTCATTTTCCCCAAATGTGAAAATAAGCAACAGGAAGTCATGTAAAGAATCGTAAAATCATGTTTATATTGTCATAAATTGCAATTATTGGTTTAGTTACATAGACCAATGACCTTCAGTGATGTCACCGCTCTCTAATAATAGGCTGCATTCTCAGTGATGTCACCGCTCTCTAGTGATTGGATAGGCTGCATTCTCAGTGATGTCACTGCTCTCTAGTGAATGGATAGGCTGCATTCTCAGTGATGTCACCGCTCTCTAGTGATTGGATAGGCTGCATTCTCAGTGATGTCACTGCTCTCTAGTGAATGGATAGGCTGCATTCTCAGTGATGTCACCGCTCTCTAGTGATTGGATAGGCTGCATTCTCAGTGATGTCACCGCTCTCTAGTTATTGGATAGGCTGCATTCTCAGTGATGTCACGACTCTATAGTGATGGATAGGCTGCATTCTCAGTGATGTCACTTCTCTCTAGTAAATGGATAGGCTGCATTCTCAGTGATGTCTCCGCTCTCTAGTGATTGGATAGGCTGCATTCTCAGTGATGTCACTGCTCTCTAGTGAATGGATAGGCTGCATTCTCAGTGATGTCACTTCTCTCTAGTGATGGATAAGCTGCATTCTCAGTGATGTCACTGCTCTCTAGTGAATGGATAGGCTGCATTCTCAGTGATGTCACCGCTCTCTAGTGAATGGATAGGCTGCTTTCTCAGTGATGTCACTGCTCTCTAGTGAATGGATAGGCTGCATTCTCAGTGATGTCACCGCTCTCTAGTTAATGGATTGGCTGCATTCTCAGTGATGTCACCGCTCTCTAGTGAATGGATAGGCTGCATTCTCAGTGATGTCACCGCTCTCTAGTGATTGGATAGGCTGCATTCTCAGTGATGTCACCGCTCTCTAGTTATTGGATAGGCTGCATTCTCAGTGATGTCACGACTCTATAGTGATGGATAGGCTGCATTCTCAGTGATGTCACTTCTCTCTAGTAAATGGATAGGCTGCATTCTCAGTGATGTCTCCGCTCTCTAGTGATTGGATAGGCTGCATTCTCAGTGATGTCACTGCTCTCTAGTGAATGGATAGGCTGCATTCTCAGTGATGTCACTTCTCTCTAGTGATGGATAAGCTGCATTCTCAGTGATGTCACTGCTCTCTAGTGAATGGATAGGCTGCATTCTCAGTGATGTCACCGCTCTCTAGTGAATGGATAGGCTGCTTTCTCAGTGATGTCACTGCTCTCTAGTGAATGGATAGGCTGCATTCTCAGTGATGTCACCGCTCTCTAGTTAATGGATTGGCTGCATTCTCAGTGATGTCACCGCTCTCTAGTGAATGGATAGGCTGCATTCTCAGTGATGTCACCGCTCTCTAGTGAATTGATAGGCTGCATTCTCAGTGATGTCACCGCTCTCTAGTGAATGGATAGGCTGCATTCTCAGTGATTGCATCGCTCTCTAGTGATTGGATAGGCTGCATTCTCAGTGATGTCACTGTTCCCTAGTGATGGATAGGCTGCATTCTCAGTGATGTCACCGCTCTCTAGTGAATGGATAGGCTGCATTCTCAGTGATGTCACCGCTCTCTAGTGAATGGATAGGCTGCATTCTCAGTGATGTCACTGCTCTCTAGTGAATGGATAGGCTGCATTCTCAGTGATGTCACCACTCTCTAGTGAATACAGAGACTGCTTTCTCAGTGATGTCACTGCTCTCTAGTAATGGATATCCTGCATTCTCAGTTATGTTACCGCTCTCTAGTGAATGGAAAGGCTGCATTCTCAGTGATTGCACCACTCTCTAGTGAACGGATAGGCTGCATTCTCAGTGATGTCACCACTCTCTAGTAATGGATATCCTGCATTCTTAGTCATGTCACTGCTCTCTAGTGAATGGATAGGCTGCATTCTCAGTGATGTTACCGCTCTCTAGTGATGGATAAGCTGCATTCTCAGTGATTTCTCCGCTCTCTAATGAATGGATAGGCTGCATTCTCAATGATGTCACCACTCTCTAGTGAATGGATAGGCTGCTTTCTCAGTGATGTCACCGCTCTCTAGTTAATGGATAGGCACATTCTCAGTGATGTCAATGCTCTCTAGTAATGGATATCCTGTGGATCGTCCCCAGAGTAGGGCAATGGGGTACTCGGCACCGGGTCCTGCGGTTCGGAGAATGTCACGTGGCTGACCCGGTCCGTGGCCCTCAGGGGTGTCCAGTTAAAGACTTTATATATGGGCAAGGTGCAGTAAAGAATGAGGAGACAGGTTTGCAGTCTTTTATCTTGTTTACTGAAGACTTCAGATAGTATCCTCAGCCCAGAGCGCCAGATCACAGGGCAGGCAGAGTCAGGTCGGTCTGAAGGCAATTCCAGAGTCCCCTTATCCAGGTGGAAAATCAATAGCCTTCCTTCTAGCGCCTGTGTGTTGTAGTACCTCCCTGCTGAGCTTCTCGGTAAGGTCCTCACAACTCTTGTAGATGTTCTATATGTTATTTCTTCCTCTCTGTCCCCCAGATGGTGTGGATGGCCTGGGGCTTGTTTATAGGGACCCTAGAGACGCCCCAACCCCCACAAGTTGCCACCGTGCCTTCTTAGGTATTAGGGTCGGGCAGCCAACCTGGAATTGACTGTCCTGTCGGTCTCTGGAGCAAGGCTTAGAGACAGTTGCTCCCTCGGTGTTCCTGGCTACCGGCTTCTGCACCTCAGAAAGGAGCAGCTTGTTCCTGGCTGATCTCCCTCTGGTATTTCTCTCTTGTGCTCTGCTTTCCTGCACACTCTCTGCAGTATGTTCACCTTTTAGTGTCTTTTCCCAGGAGTTGCAGCACGTCATGCCAGCAGAGCTCCTCTCCTTCTCATTGCCTGACAGGAACTGAACTCCTTTTCCATCCAGATCAGGATGTCAGTAGGGAAGCTCACCTTAAACAGGCTTAGAGCTCCCCCTTCTGGTCTGGAGTGTGAACATGTTGCATGTGTGTGATACCTATATGTGGTTGTCTTTCATTGCCTTCAGACGTGACATCACTTCTCCCCTGAAAAGGATAATGACATCACTGCGACGACCAGGACACTGGGGCGCCGCACCTGCATTCTCAGTGATGTCACTTCTTTCTAGTGAATGGATAGGCTGCTTTCTCAGTGATGTCACTGCTCTCTAGTGAATGGAAAGGCTGCATTCTCAGTGATGTCACTGCTCTGTAGTGAATGGAAAGGCTGCATTTTCAGTGATGTCTCTGCTCTCTAGTGAATGGATAGGCTGCTTTCTCAGTGATGTCACTGCTCTCTAGTGAATGGATAGGCTGCATTCTCAGTGATGTCACTGCTCTCTAGTGAATGGAAAGGCTGCATTTTCAGTGATGTCTCCGCTCTCTAGTGAATGGATAGGCTGCTTTCTCAGTGATGTCACTGCTCTCTAGTGAATGGAAAGGCTGCATTCTCAGTGATGTCACCGCTCTCTAGTGATGGATAGGCGGCATTTTCAGTGATGTCTCCGCTCTCTAGTGAATGGATAGGCTGCTTTCTCAGTGATGTCACTGCTCTCTAGTGAATGGATAGGCTGCATTCTCAGTGATGTCACCGCTCTCTAGTGAATGGATAGGCTGCTTTCTCAGTGATGTCACTGCTCTCTAGTGAATGGATAGGCTGCATTCTCAGTGATGTCACCGCTCTCTAGTTAATGGATTGGCTGCATTCTCAGTGATGTCACTGCTCTCTAGTAATGGATATCCTGCATTCTCATTGATGTCACTACTCTCTAGTGAATGGATAGGCTGCATTCTCAGGAATGTCACCGCTCTCTAGTAATGGATATCCTGCATTCTCAGTGATGTCACTGCTCTCTAGTGAATGGATAGGCTGCATTCTCAGTGATGTCATCGCTCTCTAGTTAATGGATAGGCGCATTCTCAGTGATGCCACTGCTCTCTAGTGAATACAGAGGCTGATTTCTCAGTGATGTCACTGCTTTCTAGTAATGGATATCCTGCAGTCTGAGTGATGTCACTAAAATGAATAGATAAACTATATAAACTTACTCCCCCCAAAAATTACAAATAAATGAAGTTCTATTTATCCTCCAAACTCCGTCACGCTTCCGTTCTTGACTTTGTATTATTAAAACATCCCATTTTATACTTTTATTCCTATTTCTGCTTTCGGGGAAGGTTCATCGTTCTATAACAAATACACGAACTATGGCGTACAGATTTCATTCTCATAAATCTTATTCCCGAGGAGAAGAAGAAAATAACGTTTACGGTCTTAACGTGAAGCCTATTTATTTCTCTGAAGATTTATGAGCAGCTTGTAAGGTATGCATCTTATCTCTGCATCTACAGATTAAAAGAAGATCATCCTTAATCGGTGAGTGGCATAATCTGGAATTGCGGATGATCTGGCTTTAAAAAATATTAATCACGAATGTGCAAGTGAGATGAAAACATATCTACGGGCGTCAGGTGCAAAAAAACATCTTACATATGGCCCCAAGGCACTAATCACTTGTTATCAGACCCTGATATAAGCCGGTTTCTTATCAGCCAGGTGCAATCTCAACATGGTTAGAAAGAAATTAGAGATATTTGCTATATACCAGAGCTTCGCTTGATTGATGCAAGAAGTTTACAGCCTAGAACCCCATCCGGACTTTATTAGAATTTAAGAACCTTTGAGCCAAAGTCTCTGGCTTGGAAAACAATTGAAATTGGCAGACCAAGCCGTCATACTGCAAGGGATGTTGTGTTCTGCATCGAACATAGGCTTGACTTGAAAGACACATGTACTCGGAATCAAGAATCAATTGAACACTTAATGGACAATTATCTGAACAGCTGTAAGGACTGTCAAGGAGTCAAGGACCCATCTGTACACTGCTCAAGCAGATTCGGGATAGGCAAGAGACGCGGGAGGGAGGGGGAAAAAAAAAAATCACCAAAATATTCCGCTCCGGGGCATCAGTTTCTATTATCCAATGTCGCTTTCATGTGGAATTTAATGTTAATAGAGTGTCTTTCTCATTACAAACTATAACATGTGTAGAACATTATGGAAATTGTTCTCGCCATTTGTCAACCCAGCTTGTGTCGAGGACGAAGGGGTTGGCGGATCGATAAATTTCACCATTTGGTGGCTAATATAGATAAATTTTGGCATTTAATTAAGGTATGGAAAAACGCTGCTACATTTATTTTTCAGCAGATGCTGACCTTTTCTCTTCTCTTGACAAACTCCGCGACAACCTACAGGGAGAAACTAATATTTTTGGGCAGGTGTTTTGTTACATTTCTTTTTTTATTTATTTATTTATTTATTTTTTGCATTTTTTTTTTAAATATTCATAAATTTATCAGAATTAGTGATTTTTTTTGTATGATAAAACTTTAAAGGTTATAAAAAAATACATTTAAAAATAAAAAAGATACTAATTTAGTTAAAATGCATTATTCAAATTGTTTATTTAATTTTTTGTTATTTTATGTTTTTGTTTTTGCTATGTAATTTTTTTTTGTTTTGTAATTTTTTTATTTTTTTTAAGTTTGGGGATTTAATAGTCCAATTCGGGCATTATTTGTTTCCATTGGCCTGACAATTATTTTTCACGTTTTTTTCAAGTAATTTTCTTTTGTCTTGTTATATTTATTGACTTTTTTCACTCCAAATTCTTCTAAATGGTGCAGATGGTCCAAGAATTTAAAGATTTTCAGTTTTGTTTTTTTTGCATCGTTTTAGAGCAAAAAGTGCCATGCTTTGTTAAAATGTTGCAAACATTTTTGGAAAAATAAAATTTCAGACGTACTTAAAATCACTCCAGGCTACAGAAAAATGTTGAGACTTTTTAAAAAGTTGCAATTTATGAAATGTACACAAACATCTAAAAAATAAAAAAACACGCCCACAATGGTGAAAATAAAAAAAACACGAGCCAACACTTATAAAAATATAGTTAAAAAAAAGTGCAATTAAAAAAATAATTTGGCGCAAATCAAAAAATCAAAAGGCGCAAATGCAAAACTTAGTCGGGTCCCATAAATCCCTTTATTGGAGACATTTTTAATTAAAATGTATTATTAAATTTACTAGTTTGATGGCTTCTTTATTTTTTTATTTGTTTATTTTATATTTCTGTTTTTACTATACTTTTTTTTTTTTGTAGTGTCTTTTAGCCAGGGGATTTAACTCTCCAATCCGGTCATTATTTGCCTTCGGCAAAGTCTATAACTCTCTTAACCACTTCAGTTGTAACGATTCTGAAATACACAGCCCAGGCCTTGCCTTCCGGCACTGGAAAGATTACGTCCAGTTGGACATGACAAACTGCTTTGTCTTACTGGGGTGTTACACCTGCTACTTGCAAATGGTTCTCTCGGGAGCAAAGAGGTTAAAATACTGTTCCCCCGGCAACTGTCATTTGCGGTAATTAATGTTGTATTTAATGTTAAAAGATGAACTGCAGGAATAATTGTGTTTCTTTTGAATGTATACACCCAATGCTCAGATAACACTTTGCCAAGTTTATTACTAAAGTCATAAAAATTATATATATATATATATATATATATGTACTAGATAGTGGCCCGATTCTAACGCATCGGGTATTCCAGAATATGTATTTATGTATGTATATAGCAGCCACATAGTATATAGCACAGGCCACGTAGTATATAGGAGCCATGTAGTATATAGCAAACAAATACTATGTGGCCTGTGCTATATACTATGTGGCTGCTATATACATACATATTGTAAAATACCTGATGCGTTAATACAGGCCACGCAATAAATAACAGTGGCCACGCAGTATATAACTCAGCCACGTACTATATAACACAGCCCACGCAGTATATAGCAGCCACGCAGTATATAACACAGGTGACGTAGTATGTAACACAGGCCATGCAGTAGATAACACTGGCCACGTAATATATAGCACAGCCCACACAGTATATAGCAGCCACGTAGTGTATAACACTGCCCACGCAGTATATACCATTGGCCACGTAATATATTGCACAGCCCACGGAGTAAATCACACAGCCCACATAGTATATAACACTGCCTATATAGTATATAGCAGCCACGCGGTATCTAACACAGCCCACGTAGTATACAGCAGTGTGGGCACCATTTCCCTGTTAAAAAAATAATTAAAATAAAAAATAGTTATATACTCACCCCCTGGGATCCACCGAAGCTCCGGCGATACGCGCGCAGCTGCCGCCATCTTCCGGCATTAACCCCGTGTGAGTGAGTGGATGGGAGTATGCGGGCGCCGGGCACTGACTGCGGGGAGTAAGGAGCGGCCCTTTTCTTCCGGACTGTGCCCGTCGCTGATTGGTCGTGGCTGTTTTTCCACGACCAATCAGCGACTTGGATTTCCATGACAGACAGAGGCCACGACCAATGAATATCCGTGACAGAAGGACAGACAGAAAGACGGAAGTGACCCTTAGACAATTATATAGTAGATATATATAATAAATGAATGTATATTTATTGCACTTGGCATCCAGAGATCATGCTGCATTCTTTATGCACATTTTAAGGATTTTGCTTGTAACTTGAGGTCACATGACTACTTTTTAGGCATCTCCGAGGGTCAAGGAAGCCTCAGCGGCAAATAGGAGTATTGGGAAAATGCTATGACAATATTTTATACATGTTGTCAAGTGCAAGTTTAAAGATTGGAAGTCATGTTAAAAGATTACATTGGGTGGGAATTTGTAAACTAAGACCCCCACTAGTTACTAGGGGGCTCTTTAGTCTGTTATTTGGTGACTTGGTGCTGGTAGTTGATGCATTACTTGGATTTTCGGACATAGCTCTTAATACAAAGGCATTGGTGTCTATGGTGCTTTTTAAGTCACAGAAAGCACCTATGGGTTCATGTACTGTGCAGTGCCTACAGGATTAGCGGGGGTCTCTGATTGCCCCAATGTCTCCATGGCACATCAGAAGATGATATGTATAGATAACATAAGATGAAACATTAATAACAGGAGAAGTCACAATGCTGTTAAATAGTCACTGTACTTTCAGATGATCTGATGTGATGCAATAAATGATGTCTCTTTACAGGAAGTGGAGGCGGTGTTGTCTCTCAAAAAGAAGTTGGGAGTGGGTCTTTATTTCTAAACAGCAAGTGGGGTCTGTTCTTTATCTCCTAACAGGAAGTGGTGTCTGGTCTTTATTTACTAACAGGAAGTCGGGACTGATCATTATCTCCTAACGGGAAGTGGTGTCTGGTCTCTATCTCCTAACAGGAAGTGGGGTTTGGTCTTTACTTCCTAACAAGAAGTGGGAACGGGTATTTATCTCCTAACAGGAAGTTGAGTCTGTTCTTTATCTCCTAACAGATAGTGGGGATCTGTTCTCTATGTCCTAACAGGAAGTGGAGGCAGGTATTTATCTCCTACCAGGAAGTGGGGGCAGGCATTTATCTCTGTACAGGAAGTGGGGCAGGTCTCTATCTCCTAACAGAAAGTGGTTGATGATCTTTATCTCTTAACAGGAAGTGGGCGCAGGTCTTTATCTCAGGCAGATATTTATTTCCGTACTGGAAGTGGAGCGGCAGGCCTTTGTCTCTGTACAGGCAGTAAAGGGGCAGTTCTTTGTCTCTCTACAGGAAGTAAAGGATGGGTCTTTGTCTCTGTACAGGAAGTGGAGGGGCAGGCTTTTGTCTCTGTACAGGAAGTAGAAGGGCAGGTGTTTGTCTCTGTATAGGAAGTAGAAGGGTAGGTGTTTGTCTCTCTACAGGAAGTGGAGGATGGGTCTTTGTCTCTCTACAGGAAGTTGAGGGGCAGGCCTTTGTCTCTCTACAGGAAGTGGAAGGGCAGGTCTTTGTCTCTCTACAGGAAGTGGAAGGGCAGGCCTTTGTCTCTTTACAGGAAGTTGAGAGGCAGGCGTTTGTTTCTCTACAGGAAGTTGAGAGGCAGGCCTTTGTCTCTCTACAGGAAGTGGAAGGGCAGGTCTTTGTCTCTCTACAGGAAGTAGAAGGGCAGGCCTTTGCCTCTCTACAGGAAGTGGAAGGGCAGGCCTTTGTCTCTCTACAGGAAGTGGAAGGGCAGGTCTTTGTCTCTCTACAGGAAGTAGAAGGGCAGGCCTTTGCCTCTCTACAGGAAGTGGAAGGGCAGGTCTTTGCCTCTCTACAGGAAGTGGAAGGGCAGACGTTTGTCTCTCTACAGGAAGTGGAGGATGGTTCTTCATCTCTCTTTGTCCCTCACTAGGGTGCAGAATGAAACAATGATGATTTTCCTAAACCTGACCCATCATGTCAAAAGAAGCACATCTGTTCTACATTAAATTCCTCTTTTATTATCTACAGAGGGAAACTAGTCACCTAAAACCCTTCCACCAGGTCCTGGGGAAACCGTACAAAGAGTCCACAGTCTTGTGAACTATATAAACAGAAGATTTCTGACTTCTCAGTTTAGTTTTTTGAGCCGTCACCATCTTTTACAGCAAAGACATCAATATTCACTATCAATAAGCCGCTTCCTTTCTTCAATTGTCAGATCTACATTAAACCGAAACATAAAAATGATCCTAACTTATTGAAATATTATCCCAGGGCTGCGGCAGAGATCAGAACCCGTCACTCACAATCCCATTATTTTCTCAGTAGTGGAGGAAATGGACACAAATCAAGGCCTTTATTCGTGACTAAATTCTGCTCCAGCGGACTGCGAAGAAAAATCACTTCTCACGCTCCCAAATTTCTGAGGATCATCTGCCGGCTAATTTAGAAAACCTCTCACTTATTCAAAAATAATATTTCACTTAAAGAGGAACCAGCGTCACATAATCTGATCTATTGCTCCACATACAACGGAGAAAAGATGGAGGAAAGTACCTGGTGCCAGAAGTTGGACAGCTCCTCTGGCATCGGCTTATCTCCCCTGCGAACAAAAGGATCAGGCAGTGAAATTCAACATGCCCAATCTTTATTCCCCATGCCTGAAATCAGCCGATTCAGCCAACATTAATCTTCTCCGTATGGCCAGCGTGAAGTCAGTTTTCCATTCTTTATTTTAACCCCTATTACCCCCATATATTACATTTAACTTTTAAAGGGGCTGTCCTCTATGTATTGGCCCATGGGGGTCAAGAAATTAGCTCTCTGCATATTGTGTTACTAATGAGTTCAAAAAATGTTGTGATTTAAAGGCAACATATGATTGGGCTTACATTATGAACTCTCATCACCACTTTGGTAGCCCTTTAAAAAGTTTTCTGTATCTTCATTTTATGATTGTAGTCTAGCATAACTGAGAAAAGTGATTTTATACTTGTGTTGCACTGTTTTCAAATAATGAGTGGTCTGATGGATTGAAAGCACACAGAAGTACGTTTAGTGCCAATAGATTTCTATGGGTGCCATACTGAGGGTAAGCACATTACGGCAGTGCATATATAAGTCCCTAGTCTAATAATGCACATTTCCTTCACAGTTTGATTGCACTCACATGTTTCTGCCATATTAGTGCGCAATTTCCATAATAGTTTTCAGGATGCAACAGCTTGAAGTCAAGTAATTAAATGTAACCTATAAGTATATGGTTGATAATGGATTGGAACCTATGGGGATATAGCAGGGAATGATTAGGGGCCACTTAATGTAACCTATGGGGATATAGCGGGGAATGATTGGGGGCCAAATAATGTAACCTATGGGAATATAGCGGGGAATGATTGGGGGCCACTTAATGTAACGTATGGGGATATAGCGGGGAATGATTGGGGGCCACTTAATGTAATGTATGGGAATATAGCGGGGAATGATTGGGGGCCACTTAATGTAACCTATGGGGATATAGCTGGGAATGATTGGGGGCTTCTTAATGTAACCTATGGGGCTATAGCGGGGAATGATTGGGGGCTTCTTAATGTAACCTATGGGGCTATAGCGGGGAATGATTGGGGGCCACTTAATGTAACCTATGTGGATATAGCGGGGAATGATTGGGGGCTTCTTAATGTAACCTATGGGGCTATAGCGGGGAATGATTGGGGGCCACTTAATGTAACCTATGTGGATATAGCGGGGAATGATTGGGGGCCACTTAATGTAACCTATGTGGATATAGCGGGGAATGATTGGGGGCTTCTTAATGTAACCTATGGGGCTATAGCGGGGAATGATTGGGGGCCACTTAATGTAACCTATGTGGATATAGTGGGGAATGATTGGGGGCCTCTTAATGTAACCTACGGGGATATAGCAGGGAATGATTGGGGGCCTCTTAATGTAACCTACGGGGATATAGCAGGGAATGATTGGGGGCCTCTTAATGTAACCTACGGGGATATAGCGGGGAATGATTGGGGCCACTTAATGTAACCTATGTGGATATAGCGGGGAATGATTGGGGGCCACTTAATGTAACCTATGTGGATATAGCAGGGAATGATTGGGGGCCTCTTAATGTAACCTATGTGGATATAGTAGGGAATTATTGGGGGCCTCTTAATGTAACCTATGTGGATATAGCAGGGAATGATTGGGGGCCTCTTAATGTAACCTATGTGGATATAGCTGGGAATGATTGGGGCCACATAATGTAACCTATGTGGATATAGCGGGAAATGATTGGGGCCCTCTTAATGTAACCTATGCGGATGTAGTAGGGAATGATTGGGGGCCACTTAATGTAACCTATGGGGATATAGCGGGGAATGATTGGGGGCCTCTTAATGTAACCTATGTGGATATAGCAGGGAATGATTGGGGGCATCTTAATGTAACCTATGTGGATATAGCGGGGAATGATTGGGGGCCACTTAATGTAACCTATGTGGATATAGCGGGGAATGATTGGGGGCCTCTTAATGTAACCTATGTGGATATAGCAGGGAATGATTGGGGGCCTCTTAATGTAACCTATGTGGATATAGCAGGGAATGATTGGGGGCCTCTTAATGTAACCTATGTGGATATAGCAGGGAATGATTGGGGGCCACATAATGTAACCTATGTGGATATAGCGGGGAATGATTAGGGGCCACTTAATGTAACCTATGTGGATATAGCAGGGAATGATTGGGGGCCTCTTAATGTAACCTATGTGGATATAGCAGGGAATGATTGGGGGCCTCTTAATGTAACCTATGTGGATATAGCAGGGAATGATTGGGGGCCACTTAATGTAACCTATGTGGATATAGCAGGGAATGATTGGGGGCCTCTTAATGTAACCTATGTGGATATAGCGGGGAATGATTGGGGGCCTCTTAATGTAACCTATGTGGATATAGCGGGGAATGATTGGGGGCCTCTTAATGTAACCTATGCGGATGTAGTAGGGAATGATTGGGGGCCTCTTAATGTAACCTATGCGGATGTAGTAGGGAATGATTGGGGGCCATTTAATGTAACCTATGGGGATATAGCTGGGAATGATTGGGGGCCTCTTAATGTAACCTACGGGGATATAGCAGGGAATGATTGGGGGCCTCTTAATGTAACCTATGTGGATATAGCGGGGAATGATTGGGGGCCACTTAATGTAACCTACGGGGATATAGCGGGGAATGATTGGGGGCCTCTTAATGTAACCTATGGGGATATAGCGGGGAATGATTGGGGGCCACTTAATGTAACCTATGTGGATATAGCAGGGAATGATTGGGGGCCTCTTAATGTAACCTATGCGGATATAGCAGGAAATGATTGGGGGCCTCTTAATGTAACCTATGCGGATGTAGTACGGAATGATTGGGGGCCACTTAATGTAACCTATGCGGATATAGCAGGGAATGATTGGGGGCCTCTTAATGTAACCTACGGGGATATAGCTAGGAATGATTGGGGGCATCTTAATGTAACCTATGCGGATGTAGTAGGGAATGATTGGGGGCCTCTTAATGTAACCTACGGGGATATAGCGGGGAATGATTGGGGGCATCTTAATGTAACCTATGTGGATATAGCGGGGAATGATTGGGGGCCACTTAATGTAACTTATGTGGATATAGCAGGAAATGATTGGGGGCCTTTTAATGTAACCTATGTGGATATAGCAGGGAATGATTGGGGGCCACATAATGCAACCTATGTGGATATAGCAGGGAATGATTGGGGGCCACTTAATGTAACCTATGTGGATATAGCAGGGAATGATTGGGGGCCACTTAATGTAACCTATGTGGATATAGAAGGGAATGATTGGGGGCCACATAATGCAACCTATGGGGATATAGCAGGGAATGATTGGGGGCCACTTAATGTAACCTATGCGGATATAGCAGGGAATGGTTTGGGGGCCACATAATGCAACCTATGGGGATATAGCAGGGAATGATTGGGGGCCACTTAATGTAACCTATGGGGATATAGCAGGGAATGATTGGGGGCCACTTAATGTAACCTATGCGGATATAGCAGGGAATGGTTTGGGGGGCCACATAATGCAACCTATGTGGATTTAGCAGGGAATGGTTTGGGGGTCACATAATGTAACCTATGGGGATATAGCAGGGAATGATTGGGGGCCACTTAATGTAACCTATGTGGATATAGAAGGGAATGATTGGGGGCCACATAATGCAACCTATGGGGATATAGCAGGGAATGATTGGGGGCCACTTAATGTAACCTATGCGGATATAGCAGGGAATGGTTTGGGGGCCACATAATGCAACCTATGGGGATATAGCAGGGAATGATTGGGGGCCTCTTAATGTAACCTATGCGGATATAGCAGGGAATGGTTTGGGGGCCACATAATGAAACCTATGGGGATATAGCAGGGAATGATTGGGGGGCCACATAATGAAACCTATGGGGATATAGCAGGGAATGATTGGGGGCCACATAATGAAACCTATGGGGATATAGCAGGGAATGATTGGGGGGCCACATAATGTAACCTATGTGGATATAGCAGGGAATGGTTTGGGGGCCACATAATGAAACCTATGGGGATATAGCAGGGAATGATTGGGGGCCACATAATGTAACCTATGGGGATATAGCAGGGAATGGTTTGGGGGCCACATAATGTAACCTATGTGGATATAGCAGGGAATGATTGGGGGCCACATAATGAAACCTATGGGGATATAGCAGGGAATGGTTTGGGGGCCACATAATGAAACCTATGGGGATATAGCAGGGAATGATTGGGGGCCACATAATGTAACCTATGGGGATATAGCAGGGAATGGTTTGGGGGCCACATAATGTAACCTATGTGGATATAGCAGGGAATGATTGGGGGCCACATAATGTAACCTATGTGGATATAGCAGGGAATGATTGGGGGTCACATAATGAAACCTATGCGGATATAGCAGGGAATGGTTTGGGGGCCACATAATGAAACCTATGGGGAAATAGCAGGGAATGATTGGAGGCCACATAATGCAACCTATGTGGATATAGCGGGGAATGGTTTGGGGGCCACATAATGTAACCTATGAGGATGTAGACAGGAATAGCTTCCTTAGGTGTCATCTGCTGCCACTACTTGCATCTTCGTTAATTGTGAACCCCTATTTATACAGATCTGCGTACCCCACTGTGTCTGCAGCCAAATTCCACCATTAAAGAAAGATCAGAAGCATTTATTCTACTCTCTGCTCGTCCTCATAGGACAGTACAAAATAAGCATTAGCTTGAAATGAACCATCTCTCCCGTATAAAATGGATTCGGGTCCTCTCCATTTACGTGTAAATATGTATAAATATTTACAGTGTAGCATAATCCCGCTGAAGAGCGCGGTAAATAGACCCATTGTGTGTTTTATCAGGAGGAAAGTCTTAGATTAGAACATTAAACCAGCTCTCGTTAAAGCGGTAATAGTTACATTGATTCACTGTTGCAATTACTGCCAGATCTTCCTTAATTACCACAGTGGTATAGCAACTTCATTATGTTCCTGCAGTAATGCATAGAGGCTCGTAGAAGCCCCAGAGCAGAACAGAGCAGCTCGGAACCAACAACAATCGCGGAAACACCGGCTGCCGGCATAATAATCATGGAGACGCTGACGCTATCCGTCATCTGTGTCACGCTGCAACCGTGTAATATTCAGAGAGCACTAATATGTTACAGCCGGCAGCAACCGGGCCCCTGACGTCTGCTGGAATCTGGTTCTGTGGTTATCAAAGGATATTATCAAATATGTGGAGCTAATCGTCCAAGATTCACACTGCAAAATGCAAGATACAGTACAAAAGTGGTGTGAGATTACCGGCCAATGTTCCCTGAGGGGAAGGTGCTACAGATGGGCGCTATTCAGAAGCTACATTTACTAATAACAATATCAGCCATGATGCCCCAGTTACAGAGAAAGCCACAGTGCCCCAGTAACAGCCACAGTGCCCCAGTAACAGCCACAGTGCCCCAGTAACAGTCACAGTGCCCCAGTAACAGCCACAGTGCCCCAGTAACAGTCACAGTGCCCCAGTAACAGCCACAGTGCCCCAGTAACAGCCACAGTGCCCCAGTAACAGTCACAGTGCCCCAGTAACAGCCACAGTGCCCCAGTAACAGCCACAGTGCCCCAATAGTGACAGCCACAGTGCCCCAGTAACAGCCACAGTGCCCAAGTAACAGTGACAGCCACAGTGCCCCAGTAACAGCCACAGTGCCCCAGTAACAGCCACAGTGGCCCAGTAACAGTGACAGCCACAGTGCCCCAGTAACAGCCACAGTGCCCCAGTAATCGTGACAGCCACAGTGCCCCAGTAACAGTGACAGCCACAGTGCCCCAGTAACAGCCACAGTGCCCCAGTAACAGCCACAGTGGCCCAGCCACAGTGCCCCAGTAACAGTGACAGCCACAGTGCCCCAGTAACAGTGACAGCCACAGTGCCCCAGTAACAGTGACAGCCACAGTGCCCCAGTAACAGTGACAGCCACAGTGCCCCAGTAACAGTGACAGCCACAGTGCCCCAGTAACAGTGACAGCCACAATACCCCAATAACAGTGACAGCCACAGTGCCCCAGTAACAGTGACAGCCACAGTGCCCCAGTAACAGTGACAGCCACAGTGCCCCAGTAACAGTGACAGCCACAGTGCCCCAGTAACAGTGACAGACACAGTGCCCCAGTAACAGTGACAGCCACAATACCCCAATAACAGTGACAGCCACAGTGCCCCAGTAACAGTGACAGACACAGTGCCCCAGTAACAGACACAATACCCCAGTAACAGTGACAGCCAGAATGCCCCGGTAAGGCTGGTTTGACACTTGCGTTGGGCAGAGCTGCAGACGGCTATATAGTTTCTCTGTTAAGCCCCGCCCACTGCCACACCTCTTCCACTCAGCTCCGCCTACGTCGGCATGCGTCCTGCGTACCTACAGTGGGGCAAAAAAGTATTTAGTCAGTCAGCAATAGTGCAAGTTCCACCACTTAAAAAGATGAGAGGCGTCTGTAATTTACATTATAGGTAGACCTCAACTATGGGAGACAAACTGAGAAAAAAAAATCCAGAAAATCACATTGTCTGTTTTTTTTAACAATTTATTTGCATATTATGGTGGAAAATAAGTATTTGGTCAGAAACAAACAATCAAGATTTCTGGCTCTCACAGACCTGTAACTTCTTCTTTAAGAGTCTCCTCTTTCCTCCACTCATTACCTGTAGTAATGGCACCTGTTTAAACTTGTAATCAGTATAAAAAGACACCTGTGCGCACCCTCAAACAGTCTGACTCCAAACTCCACTATGGTGAAGACCAAAGAGCTGTCAAAGGACACCAGAAACAAAATTGTAGCCCTGCACCAGGCTGGGAAGACTGAATCTGCAATAGCCAACCAGCTTGGAGTGAAGAAATCAACAGTGGGAGCAATAATTAGAAAATGGAAGACATACAAGACCACTGATAATCTCCCTCGATCTGGGGCTCCACGCAAAATCCCACCCCGTGGGGTCAGAATGATCACAAGAACGGTGAGCAAAAATCCCAGAACCACGCGGGGGGACCTAGTGAATGAACTGCAGAGAGCTGGGACCAATGTAACAAGGCCTACCATAAATAACACACTACGCCACCATGGACTCAGATCCTGCAGTGCCAGACGTGTCCCACTGCTTAAGCCAGTACATGTCCGGGCCCGTCTGAAGTTTGCTAGAGAGCATTTGGATTAATCCAGAGGAGTTTTCGGAGAATGTCCTATGGTCTGATGAAACCAAACTGGAACTGTTTGGTAGAAACACAACTTGTCGTGTTTGGAGGAAAAAGAATACTGAGTTGCATCCATCAAACACCATACCTACTGTAAAGCATGGTGTTGGAAACATCATGCTTTGGGGCTGTTTCTCTGCAAAGGGGCCAGGACGACTGATCCGGGTACATGAAAGAATGAATGGGGCCATGTATCGTGAGATTTTGAGTGCAAACCTCCTTCCATCAGCAAGGGCATTGAAGATGAAACGTGGCTGGGTCTTTCAACATGACAATGATCCAAAGCACACCGCCAGGGTAACGAAGGAGTGGCTTCGTAAGAAGCATTTCAAGGTCCTGGAGTGGCCTAGCCAGTCTCCAGATCTCAACCATATAGAAAACCTTTGGAGGGAGTTGAAAGTCCGTGTTGCCAAGCGAAAAGCCAAAAACATCACTGCTCTAGAGGAGATCTGCATGGAGGAATGGGCCAACATACCAACAACAGTGTGTGGCAACCTTGTGAAGACTTACAGAAAACGTTTGACCTCTGTCATTGCCAACAAAGGATATATTACAAAGTATTGAGATGAAATTTTGTTTCTGACCAAATACTTATTTTCCACCATAATATGCAAATAAATTGTTAAAAAAACAGACAATGTGATTTTTTGGTTTTTTTTTCTCAGTTTGTCTCCCATAGTTGAGGTCTACCTATGATGTAAATTACAGACGCCTCTCATCTTTTTAAGTGGTGGAACTTGCACTATTGCTGACTGACTAAATACTTTTTTGCCCCACTGTATCTTTAACATTGGCTACGCAGGCCTTGCGAATGTCGCTTTGACGCTGCGCTGAACTGCGCCGAACGAAACACGATGCATAATAATAATAATCTTCATTTTTATATAGCGCTAACGTATTCCGCAGCGCTTTACAGCTTGCACACATTATCATCACTGTCCCCGATGGGACTCACAATCTAAATTCCCTATCAGTATGGTCTTTGGAATGTGGGAGGAAACTGGAGAACCTGGAGGAAACCCACGCAAACACGGGGAGAACATACAAACTCCTTGCAGATGTTGTCCATAGTGGGGTTTGAACCCAGGACCCCAGCGCTGCAAGGCTGCTGTGCTAACCACTGAGCCACCGTGCTGCCCGATGCATTTTATTGCAGTTGGCACAGCGTCAAAACGACGCATGCAGAGGCATCCGCATACATTTGCATGGCCTGCGTACCCAATGTTAAAGATAGGTACGAGGGACGCATGCCGACATAGGCGGAGCTGAATGGAAAAGGTGTGGAAGTGGGCGGGGCTTAAGGGAGGAACTAGGCAGCTCTGCCCAACGCAAGTGTGAAACCAGCCTAACAGTGACAGTGTCCCAATAACAGCATCAATGATTACAAAACAATATCAGTCATTGTCTACATAACAGTGCCATTGATAGCCACAATGCCCACATAACAGTGCCCACTACAGTGTCAGAATCAATGACACCACAGACAGTGAAAGCTGTCGTACCCCAATGACAGCCAGTGACAGTGCGCTCATTCCTGTGACAGGCACAGTGCCCCCAGGTGTTCCAATAACAGAGCCAGTGGTGCTCTCACCATTAGCGTGATCGCTACAATACCCAAGTAATCCAGCCAGCGATAGTGCCCCTGTCATAGTGACAGCTACAGTACCCCCATTAGAATAGCAAGTAATCCAGCCAGCGATAGTGCCCCTGTCATAGTGACAGCTACAGTACCCCCATAGAATAGCAAGTAATCCAGCCAGCGATAGTGCCCCTGTCATAGTGACAGCTACAGTACCCCCATTAGAATAGCAAGTAATCCAGCCAGCGATAGTGCCCCTGTCATAGTGACAGCTACAGTACCCCCATTAGAATAGCAAGTAATCCAGCCAGCGATAGTGCCCCTGTCATAGTGACAGCTACAGTACCCCCATAGAATAGCATCCAAAGTTCCCCAAACAAGTCCTATAGAAATCAGCCCAAACGGACGTGATCCCCTGTCCTGGGGCGGGGGGACTTCTCTAGCAATCCAGGACTGTGTAGCTGAATCTGGGGCACTTGGGATTCAGGGTGCAGCCGCCTGATACATATGCATTTTGGAGGAAGGTGATAAATGGATTCCTACTTTTCTTTCAAGGTTACGCTTTTTTTTCATGTCAAAAACATATACAATATGTAGAATAAAAATATGCAGCCTGGACGGCCCCATTTATGCAGGGGTGCGAGATATGTTTTAGATGTTAATGTAGGTTTATTTGCGAAGACTTTCACCAATCACTAATACATTGGGGCTGCAGCACCTTGGAGAGCACCTCATCGCCTCAGCCATACAGGGAATGTGTCAGCGGAAAATCACCTCCTGTATAAATCAACTTTATGTAGTCAATATATTTTGGAAAAAAATATTTGCTAATGTTTTCTTTTTAATATCACAATCTGTATTAAAAGTAAAAAAAAAAAAATAGAAATTTTTCACCCTGGGAAATTAAGTTAATGTTCTGCTGTACTGGGAAATTCACATGTACATTAACCACAATGTACAGATCCTGACCCCATCTTATATATTGGAGCATCTAATGAGTGTGTAAAAAGGTCATTGTACAGGAGGAGGAGGAGGTGAGCTGTGACATCACCTAATGTGAATGGTGGATCCTGTGTTATCTACTGTATATAGAGGTGTTATCAGTCATTGTACAGGAAGAGGAGGTGAGCTGTGACATTACCTATTGTGAATGGTGGATCCTCTGTTATCTACTGTATATAGAGGTATTGTCAGTTATTGTTCAGTAGGAGGAGGAGGTGAGCTGTGACATCACCTATTGTGTATGGTGGATCCTGTGTTATCTACTGTATATAGAGATGTTACTTATCAGTCATTGTACAGGAGGAGGAGGTGAGCTGTGACATCACCTATTGTGTATGGTGGATCCTGTGTTATTTACTGTATATAGAGATGTTATTAGTCATTGTACAGGAGGAGGAGGTGAGCTGTGACATCACCTATTGTGAATGGTGGATCCTCTGTTATCTACTGTATATAGAGGTATTATCAGTTATTGTTCAGTAGGAGGAGGAGGTGAGCTGTGACATCACCTATTGTGTATGGTGGATCCTGTGTTATCTACTGTATATAGACATATCAGTCATTGTACAGGAGGAGGTGAGCTGTGATATCACATATTGTGAATGGTGGATCCTGTGTTATCAACTGTATATAGAGGTGCACTTTCAAACTTTACCTAAATCAATAATAAATGGGAATATTAAAAACTTTTTTTTCATATTTTCTGTTTATTCACAGGTTTTGAATTGTAATTGTAAATAAACAAACAGTGGCTAGTCACTTCCAAGTGACACCAGCAGTGTTACAGGACAGTGCAAATGGCGCTATGTTTGTCCTCGATCAAAGAACAAAAAGACAAGATTTGTTTGCAATGACAGCAAGAAGTTCATTTGTGAAGAACATGGCACTATGACGTGCAGTGAATGCAAGGGCTAAATTTATTGCTAGATCATTCGTTGTCATTATGTGTTTACTAAAATCCACACAGTTGCAGTTATTGTGCTTTTTTATTTTTATTGAATCATAGAATGTTAGAGTTGGAAGGGACCTCCTGGGTCATCTGGTTTAACCCCCTGCTCAAAGCAGGATTCACTAAATCATCCCAGACAGTGATCTGTCCAGCTTCTGTTTGAAGACTTCCATTGATGGAGAACTCACCACCTCTCGTGGCTGCCTGTTCCACTCATTGATCACCCTAACTGTCAAAAAGTTTTTTCTAATATCTAATCTGTGTCTCCATCCAATTAAGTTTCATCCCATTGCTTCTAGTCTTTCCTTTGTGCAACTGAGAATAAAGATGATCCTTCTATTGAATTTGAATACTTTTATTTATTAGTAAAGCATTTTGGTATAACTTTAAGTTTGTGTTTGATGATGACAAATAAATCACTTCAACGTGATTTCATAACTGTGTTCTGAAATGATGACAGAATAAAACTTGATTATTCTGACCAGCCAGCATGTTCATTTTAATGAAATATAACGATTTTGAGCCTGGGGTCATATAGACCCCATGGTACCAAAGCAGTGATTTTTTTTCATGGTTCCACAGCAGGGTTAAACTTATCATCCACACTGAAAAAAAAACAGCTCAACCCTATCTTGATCAAGAGAAAAAGCACAGTAAGGTGCTAGCACAGTAAGGGGTCAGGTTACACAGCCAATTATACTCTATGCAGAGAAGGAGTGAGGAGCAGAGCAAGAAAACAAGCAGATGGATCTTGGAGAGCCCTTTAACAAGTCTCATTACACAGCTGGATTCACATCTACACTGCCCAGTACTGCTGTGTAATGTCCTCCATGTTGCTGCCTATTCTGTCTTTGTGATAATCAAGGAAGGAAGGGCAGCAAACCCTCTTTGTGTGAAGTATATGTGAAAGATCATAGCAGCTTGTCTCTACCCACTAGCTCAGAGTCAATTGCAAAGTAACAGAGCCTGCAGAAGAGAAAACTGGCGAATATGCAGAATACAAGTCATATAATGGCCAGAAATAGTTGCTTTCCTCATGTACATACAGAAGAGAACTTAATCTGAAATGTCACTTGAAAGTAGTTACAGTTTTAGTCCTTTAAACGTACACAGCTATTATGTGCTTTCTCTTCATTTTACAGATTTATGCATAATGCCCTATATATAAAGTAACCGTATATATGCAGAGATCAGCCGTAGGGTCTCCTTAATCACCCTTTGCAATTTTTCTGTGTTAGCACTGGCCTAGATCATTCAGAGAAGCATTTAGGACCATTCCTTGGGAAGCGTCTTCTGAGATCAGTATGAATTGTTTTCCTCTATTGAGTACGAGTTGAGTAATAGGGCCATTAACCCATAACCTCCTTGACATATCTTGACAGATCTTGGTCGGGTCGACTTCGCATCAAAGTGGAAATGTAACAACTGAGGCTTTTGTGCATTTTCAGCTATTAAAATAGTTTTTGTATGAAGGTTCCCTTGAGTTTGTCAAGTTCTGAAGAACTAAAAACAATGAGAAATATGTAAGTGGGAGAAAGTAAAAATGATGTTATGTAATGTCTGATGTTATCTGGTGGGAGATTGCCAATAGAAATGTTCGCATACAAACAATGTAACACTGCAGCTCTTACAATGTAACGACATGCAAAGCTCATTGCTTTTTACAGTTCCTTAAAGGACACAATAAGTGATTATTCATATAAATGCTGGAGAAAAACATGAGAAACATTAAGAAAATAAAGTAGTTTCCCCACAAATCAATTCCATGTCAAACGTTTTGAGCTACTGTTAGACTGGTTTACAGTAATTTCTCATATTTCAAAGATAAAAATACCTTTTCATAATTTTTTGCTTTCATTTGTCTCACTTGGTGCTGCTGGGGGTAGGCACTGTACGGAATCAGTCTACTTCACCCTCTGGTAGCTAATAATATTGTCCCTTCCTCCTTCCTGTCCAAAAGCAGACTTGGAGAGTTTTTAGCTAGAGTTACTGAAATATTCACAGGACTCTGGTACAGTGGCCACATTGGTAGTCCAGGGCCAACAGACCAGAGTTTTGGAAACCTCCTCCTACCTGTCAACATCCCCAGCACCTCTTCTGATTGGTAGCCTCGGCATGACATCATGCGTACCTCATTCCACAATCATAATGTAGCGCTAAACCTAATAATCAGAAGAGGCAACAGGGATGCTGGTGGAAGGAGGTTTGCAAGACTCTGCTGCAGCCGGCAGCCATAGGCTACCAATACAACCAAATGCATCCACTGAAATCAATGGAGATATGATGCAGTTAATCTGGGTGATTAGACCAAAGGTCAAGTCTAAGATCAGATTCAAACACAGTGGCACCCATGTTTATGCCCACTTTTAGGATGGAGAATCATGTTCGGAGACCCTTTAAAAGTCAAGGTGAAGAGATTTGTTAGTAATCCCCTCATAATGCAAAGTGGAGAGCCACGGCACAAAGTGGTTTCCTTTCTGAAAGATCTGGCACAGCTACATAAATGAATGGAAAGCCCCCATAGACTCCTATGATGCTGTTAGATCAGATGATCACACTAAGTGAAGTCCAAGAGTGGGGACACACATTAGGACTTCTTCTATCAGCTAGGATGGGGAGCCATATTGGGGATTCCTCTATAAGTCAGAGTGGAGGGATATACTGGGACTTCCTCAATAAGCCAGAGTGGAGGGACATGCCGGGACTTCCTCTATAAGTCAGAGTGGAGGGACATGCCGGGGCTTCCTCTATAAGTCAGAGTGGAGGGACATGCCGGGACTTCCTCTATAAGTCAGAGTGGAGGGACATGCCGGGACTTCCTCTATAAGCCAGAGTGGAGGGACATGCCGGGACTTCCTCTATAAGTCAGAGTGGAGGGACATGCCGGGACTTCCTCTATAAGTCAGAGTGGAGGGACATGCCGGGACTTCCTCTATAAGTCAGAGTGGAGGGACATGCCGGGACTTCCTCTATAAGCCAGAGTGGAGGGACATGCCGGGACTTCCTCTATAAGCCAGAGTGGAGGGACATAGTAACATAGTAACATAGTTAGTAAGGCCGAAAAAAGACATTTGTCCATCCAGTTCAGCCTATATTCCATCATAATAAATCCCCAGATCTACGTCCTTCTACAGAACCTAATAATTGTATGATACAATATTGTTCTGCTCCAGGAAGACATCCAGGCCTCTCTTGAACCCCTCGACTGAGTTCGCCATCACCACCTCCTCAGGCAAGCAATTCCAGATTCTCACTGCCCTAACAGTAAAGAATCCTCTTCTATGTTGGTGGAAAAACCTTCTCTCCTCCAGACGCAAAGAATGCCCCCTTGTGCCCGTCACCTTCCTTGGTATAAACAGATCCTCAGCGAGATATTTGTATTGTCCCCTTATATACTTATACATGGTTATTAGATCGCCCCTCAGTCGTCTTTTTTCTAGACTAAATAATCCTAATTTCGCTAATCTATCTGGGTATTGTAGTTCTCCCATCCCCTTTATTAATTTTGTTGCCCTCCTTTGTACTCTCTCTAGTTCCATTATATCCTTCCTGAGCACCGGTGCCCAAAACTGGACACAGTACTCCATGTGCGGTCTAACTAGGGATTTGTACAGAGGCAGTATAATGCTCTCATCATGTGTATCCAGACCTCTTTTAATGCACCCCATGATCCTGTTTGCCTTGGCAGCTGCTGCCTGGCACTGGCTGCTCCAGGTAAGTTTATCATTAACTAGGATCCCCAAGTCCTTCTCCCTGTCAGATTTACCCAGTGGTTTCCCGTTCAGTGTGTAATGGTGATATTGATTCCCTCTTCCCATGTGTATAACCTTACATTTATCATTGTTAAACCTCATCTGCCACCTTTCAGCCCAAGTTTCCAACTTATCCAGATCCATCTGTAGCAGAATACTATCTTCTCTTGTATTAACTGCTTTACATAGTTTTGTATCATCTGCAAATATCGATATTTTACTGTGTAAACCTTCTACCAGATCATTAATGAATATGTTGAAGAGAACAGGTCCCAATACTGACCCCTGCGGTACCCCACTGGTCACAGCGACCCAGTTAGAGACTATACCATTTATAACCACCCTCTGCTTTCTATCACTAAGCCAGTTACTAACCCATTTACACACATTTTCCCCCAGACCAAGCATTCTCATTTTGTGTACCAACCTCTTGTGCGGCACGGTATCAAACGCTTTGGAAAAATCGAGATATACCACGTCCAATGACTCACCGTGGTCCAGTCTATAGCTTACCTCTTCATAAAAACTGATTAGATTGGTTTGACAGGAGCGATTTCTCATAAACCCATGCTGATATGGAGTTAAACAGTTATTCTCATTGAGATAATCCAGAATAACATCCCTCAGAAACCCTTCAAATATTTTACCAACAATAGAGGTTAGACTTACTGGCCTATAATTTCCAGGTTCACTTTTAAAGCCCTTTTTGAATATTGGCACCACATTTGCTATGCGCCAGTCCTGCGGAACAGACCCTGTCGCTATAGAGTCACTAAAAATAAGAAATAATGGTTTATCTATTACATTACTTAGTTCTCTTAGTACTCGTGGGTGTATGCCATCCGGACCGGAGATTTCCGGAGATTTATCTATTTTAATCTTATTTAGCCGGTTTCGCACCTCTTCTTGGGTTAGATTGGTGACCCTTAATATAGGGTTTTCATTGTTTCTTGGGATTTCACCTAGCATTTCATTTTCCACCGTGAATACCGTGGAGAAGAAGGGACTTCCGCTATAAGCCAGAGTGGAGGGACATGCCGGGACTTCCTCTATAAGCCAGAGTGGAGGGACATGCCGGGACTTCCTCTATAAGTCAGAGTGGAGGGACATGCTGGGACTTCCTCTATAAGTCAGAGTGGAGGGACATGCTGGGACTTCCTCTATAAGTCAGAGTGGAGGGACATGCTGGGACTTCCTCTATAAGTCAGAGTGGAGGGACATGCCGGGACTTCTTCTATAAGCCAGAGTGGAGGGATATACTGGGACTCCCTCTGTAAGTCAGAGTGGAGGGACATGCTGGGACTTCCTCTATAAGCCAGAGTGGAGGGATATACTGGGACTCCCTCTATAAGCCAGAGTGGAGGGACATGCCGGAACTTCCTCTATAAGCCAGAGTGGAGGGACATGCCGGAACTTCCTCTATAAGGTCTTGTTTCCATTTGCGAGAAACACGTCCGTGTCTCGCATGTGGAAATGAAGCTCTGGTGCCGGCACTCCAGAGCGGAGCGTGCAGCCGCATAGCAACACATGGAGCCGCACGCTCCGCTCCGGAGTGCCGGCACCAGAGCTTCGTTTCCACATGCGAGACACGGACGTGTTTCTCGCAAATGGAAACAAGCCCTAAGACCGGTTTCACACATTCTGATATTTCCGGTACCGGATAAACCGGTACCGGAGGTATCCGTGTCTGTTTGTTGTGAATGTAATACTTGCGGCACACGTGTGGCAACTGTGGGAGTAATAGTCCCAAAAGCCCACACCTGCTGTCATCGTTCAGACTTTAATATAACTCATCATTCTCCTCTGCTCGGGCCGATTGCCGGTAAAGCAGGGGAGAATGATGAGAGTCGTCTTCAGCACCTGCCACCGGGGAACAGTGCTTATTGTAGCGCTACTTCCCCAGTGGCCCTCCGTGTGGCACTGATGCGGCACACGGTTGCCACACGTGTGCCGCAAGTATTACATTCACAACAAACGGACACACAGACATGGATATCTCCGGTACCGGAAATATCTGGACTTGTGAAACTGGCCTAAACCAGAGTGGAGGGATATATTGGGACTCCCTCTATAAGCCAGAGTGGAGGGATATACTGGGATTCCCTCTATAAGCCACAGTGGAGGGATATACTGGGACTCCCTCTATAAGCCACAGTGGAGGGATATATTCGGGCTTCTTCTACAGGGTGGAGCGCGGTAATTTGCTTTTTTGCACTGCATGCTGTGGCGGCACTGTCGGTCGAAGAGAGGGGAGAGTGGGTGTGGCTTACAGTGGCTGATGGGAGATTTGTATTCCTCTGCCTTTCAGTTGCCATCATGCAGTGGACACGTGAGGAGAGGTCATTTTGTGTTGAAGCGTATTTTTCAAATGCCCACTCGATCATTGCAGTGCAGCGTGCTTTTCGTTTACAATTCGCTGTTCCTCCACGCGGACGTGTTCCTGGACGGCAATCAATTGTAAATTGGGTGAATGCATTCAGAACAGCAGGGAATGTGTCATGTGTACGAAGGGGACCTGAGAGAAGGATTACAACACCACAAAACATCGAGAGAGTTAGAGCAGCAGTACTGCAATCTCCGAAACGCTCTGCTCGGAAGCAATCATTTGCTCTTGGCATTTCAAGACGTTCTCTCCACCGGATTCTTCATGATGAACTGAATTTTCACCCGTATAAAATGTGCGTGGTCCAACATTTGTCAGCATGGGACTATTTGACACGGCGGACCTCTTGTGAAGACATGTTAGCAACGATTCCCCGTGACGCAATTGTGTTTTTTTCTGATGAGGCACATTTTCACCTCATTTTCACTGTGTGGTGCGCCATATCACGAGTAGGCATCATTGGTCCTTACTTTTTTCAGGATAATGGTCGTGCCATAACTGTGAACTCCGAACGGTACTTGTCTATGATACAGGATTATTTTCAGCCGGCTCTTGAGGCAATGGAACTAGAGGATACATGGTTCCAACAGGATGGTGCCACTGCACACACAGCGAGGGTTACCATGAATTGTTTGAGGCAAATGTTTCCTGGACGGCTTATCTCTTTGAGGGGAGATGTGAACTGGCCAGCACGCTCACCAGATTTAGCCCCATGCGATTTTTTCCTTTGGGGTTACCTGAAGTCTAAGGTGTATATCAACCGTCCCAACACCTTGGAAGACCTAAGGAACAATATTGAAGCTGAAATTGGCAGAATACCAGTGGACATGCTTGTTAGAGTTCATGAAAACTTCAGAAAACGTATGCAGCAGTGTGTGGATAGCGAAGGTCGACATTTGCTAGATACACTATTTAAAACCATGTAATTTAAAAATTCCATTACTGTTCAGTATAATTAAAATATAAAATAAATTTTTCTAATGATCATAATTTTTTTATTTCATTCCCAAATCAGCAAATTACCGCGCTCCACCCTGTATAAGCCAGAGTGGAGGGATATACTGGGACTTCCTCTATAAGCCAGAGTGGAGGGACATGCTGGGACTTCCTCTATAAGCCAGGGTGGAGGGATATACTGGGACTCCCTCTATAAGCCAGAGTGGAGGGATATACTGGGACTCCCTCTATAAGCCAGAGTGGAGGGATATACTGGGACTTCCTATATAAGCCAGGGTGGAGAGATATACTGGGACTTCTTTATAAGCCAGGGTGGAGGGATATACTGGGACTCCCTCTATAAGTCAGAGTGGAGGGATATACTGGTATTCCCTGTATAAGTCAGAGTGGAGGGATATACTGGGACTCCGTCTATAAGCCAGAGTGGAGGGATATACTGGGACTTCCTCTATAAGCCAGAGTGGAGGGATATACTGGGACTCCCTCTATAAGCCAGAGTGGAGGGATATACTGGGACTTCCTCTATAAGTCAGAGTGGAGGGATATACTGGTATTCCCTCTATAAGTCAGAGTGGAGGGATATACTGGGACTCCGTCTATAAGCCAGAGTGGAGGGATATACTGGGACTCCCTCTATAAGCCAGAGTGGAGGGATATACTGGGACTTCCTCTATAAACCAGGGTGGAGGGATATACTGGGACTTCCTCTATAAACCAGAGTGGAGGGATATACTGGGACTTCCTCTGTAAGCCAGAGTGGAGAGATATACTGGGACTTCCTCTATAAACCAGAGTGGAGAGATATACTGGGACTTCCTCTATAAACCAGAGTGGAGAGATATACTGGGACTCCCTCTATAAGCCAGGGTGGAGGGATATACTGGGACTCCCTCTATAAGTCAGAGTGGAGGGATATACTGGTATTCCCTCTATAAGTCAGAGTGGAGGGATATACTGGGACTCCGTCTATAAGCCAGGGTGGAGGGATATACTGGGACTTCCTCTATAAGCCAGAGTGGAGGTATATACTGGGACTTCCTCTATAAGCCAGAGTGGAGGGATATACTGGGACTTCCTCTATAAGCCAGAGTGGAGGGATATACTGGGACTTCCTCTATAAGCCAGGGTGGAGGGATATACTGGGACTTCCTCTATAAGCCAGAGTGGAGGTATATACTGGGACTTCCTCTATAAGCCAGAGTGGAGGGATATACTGGGACTTCCTCTATAAGCCAGGGTGGAGGGATATACTGGGACTTCCTCTATAAGCCAGAGTGGAGGGATATATTGGGACTCCCTCTATAAGCCAGAGTGGAGGGATATACTGGGATTCCCTCTATAAGCCACAGTGGAGGGATATACTGGGACTCCCTCTATAAGCCACAGTGGAGGGATATATTCGGGCTTCTTCTACAGGGTGGAGCGCGGTAATTTGCTTTTTTGCACTGCATGCTGTGGCGGCACTGTCGGTCGAAGAGAGGGGAGAGTGGGTGTGGCTTACAGTGGCTGATGGGAGATTTGTATTCCTCTGCCTTTCAGTTGCCATCATGCAGTGGACACGTGAGGAGAGGTCATTTTGTGTTGAAGCGTATTTTTCAAATGCCCACTCGATCATTGCAGTGCAGCGTGCTTTTCGTTTACAATTCGCTGTTCCTCCACGCGGACGTGTTCCTGGACGGCAATCAATTGTAAATTGGGTGAATGCATTCAGAACAGCAGGGAATGTGTCATGTGTATGAAGGGGACCTGAGAGAAGGATTACAACACCACAAAACATCGAGAGAGTTAGAGCAGCAGTACTGCAATCTCCGAAACGCTCTGCTCGGAAGCAATCATTTGCTCTTGGCATTTCAAGACGTTCTCTCCACCGGATTCTTCATGATGAACTGAATTTTCACCCGTATAAAATGTGCGTGGTCCAACATTTGTCAGCATGGGACTATTTGACACGGCGGACCTCTTGTGAAGACATGTTAGCAACGATTCCCCGTGACGCAATTGTGTTTTTTTCTGATGAGGCACATTTTCACCTCATTTTCACTGTGTGGTGCGCCATATCACGAGTAGGCATCATTGGTCCTTACTTTTTTCAGGATAATGGTCGTGCCATAACTGTGAACTCCGAACGGTACTTGTCTATGATACAGGATTATTTTCAGCCGGCTCTTGAGGCAATGGAACTAGAGGATACATGGTTCCAACAGGATGGTGCCACTGCACACACAGCGAGGGTTACCATGAATTGTTTGAGGCAAATGTTTCCTGGACGGCTTATCTCTTTGAGGGGAGATGTGAACTGGCCAGCACGCTCACCAGATTTAGCCCCATGCGATTTTTTCCTTTGGGGTTACCTGAAGTCTAAGGTGTATATCAACCGTCCCAACACCTTGGAAGACCTAAGGAACAATATTGAAGCTGAAATTGGCAGAATACCAGTGGACATGCTTGTTAGAGTTCATGAAAACTTCAGAAAACGTATGCAGCAGTGTGTGGATAGCGAAGGTCGACATTTGCTAGATACACTATTTAAAACCATGTAATTTAAAAATTCCATTACTGTTCAGTATAATTAAAATATAAAATAAATTTTTCTAATGATCATAATTTTTTTATTTCATTCCCAAATCAGCAAATTACCGCGCTCCACCCTGTATAAGCCAGAGTGGAGGGATATACTGGGACTTCCTCTATAAGCCAGAGTGGAGGGACATGCTGGGACTTCCTCTATAAGCCAGAGTGGAGGGATATACTGGGACTTCCTATATAAGCCAGGGTGGAGAGATATACTGGGACTTCTTTATAAGCCAGGGTGGAGGGATATACTGGGACTCCCTCTATAAGCCAGAGTGGAGGGATATACTGGGACTCCCTCTATAAGCCAGAGTGGAGGGATATACTGGGACTTCCTATATAAGCCAGGGTGGAGAGATATACTGGGACTTCTTTATAAGCCAGGGTGGAGGGATATACTGGGACTCCCTCTATAAGTCAGAGTGGAGGGATATACTGGTATTCCCTGTATAAGTCAGAGTGGAGGGATATACTGGGACTCCGTCTATAAGCCAGAGTGGAGGGATATACTGGGACTTCCTCTATAAGCCAGAGTGGAGGGATATACTGGGACTCCCTCTATAAGCCAGAGTGGAGGGATATACTGGGACTTCCTCTATAAGTCAGAGTGGAGGGATATACTGGTATTCCCTCTATAAGTCAGAGTGGAGGGATATACTGGGACTCCGTCTATAAGCCAGAGTGGAGGGATATACTGGGACTTCCTCTATAAACCAGAGTGGAGGGATATACTGGGACTTCCTCTGTAAGCCAGAGTGGAGAGATATACTGGGACTTCCTCTATAAACCAGAGTGGAGAGATATACTGGGACTCCCTCTATAAGCCAGGGTGGAGGGATATACTGGGACTCCCTCTATAAGTCAGAGTGGAGGGATATACTGGTATTCCCTCTATAAGTCAGAGTGGAGGGATATACTGGGACTCCGTCTATAAGCCAGGGTGGAGGGATATACTGGGACTTCCTCTATAAGCCAGAGTGGAGGTATATACTGGGACTTCCTCTATAAGCCAGAGTGGAGGGATATACTGGGACTTCCTCTACAAGCCAGGGTGGAGGGATATACTGGGACTTCCTCTATAAGCCAGAGTGGAGGGATATACTGGGACTTCCTCTACAAGCCAGAGTGGAGGGATATACTGGGACTCCCTCTATAAACCAGAGTGGAGGGATATACTGGGACTCCCTCTATAAGCCAGAGTGGATGGATATACTGGGACTTCCTCTATAAGCCAGAGTGGAGGGATATACTGGGACTTCCTCTACAAGCCAGGGTGGAGGGATATACTGGGACTTCCTCTACAAGCCAGGGTGGAGGGATATACTGGGACTCCCTCTATAAGCCACAGTGGAGGGATATACTGGGACTTCCTCTATAAGCCACAGTGGAGGGATATACTGGGACTCCCTCTATAAGTCAGAGTGGAGGGATATACTGAGACTTCCTCTACAAGCCAGAGTGGAGGAATATACTGGGACTTCCTCTATAAGCCAGAGTGGAGAGATATACTGGGACTCCGTCTATAAGCCAGAGTGGAGGGATATACTGGGACTCCCTCTATAAGTCAGAGTGGAGGGATATACTGGGACTTCCTCTATAAGCCAGAGTGGAGGGATATACTGGTATTCCCTCTATAAGCCAGAGTGGAGAGATATACTGGGACTCCGTCTATAAGCCAGAGTGGAGGGATATACTGGGACTCCCTCTATAAGCCACAGTGGAGGGATATACTGGGACTTCCTCTATAAGCCAGAGTGGAGGGATATACTGGGACTTCCTCTATAAGCCAGAGTGGAGGGATATACTGGGACTTCCTCTATAAGCCAGAGTGGAGGGATATACTGGGACTTCCTCTATAAACCAGAGTGGAGGGATATACTGGGACTTCCTCTATAAGCCAGAGTGGAGGGATATACTGGGACTTCCTCTATAAGCCAGAGTGGAGGGATATACTGGGACTCCCTCTATAAGCCAGAGTGGAGGGATATACTGGGACTTCCTCTATAAGCCAGAGTGGAGGGACATGCTGGGACTTCCTCTGTAAGCCAGGGTGGAGGGATATACTGGGACTTCCTCTATAAGTCAGAGTGGAGGGATATACTGGGACTCCGTCTATAAGCCAGAGTGGAGGGATATACTGGGACTTCCTCTATAAGCCAGAGTGGAGGGATATACTGGGACTTCCTCTATAAACCAGAGTGGAGGGATATACTGGGACTTCCTCTATAAGCCAGAGTGGAGGGATATACTGGGACTTCCTCTATAAGCCAGAGTGGAGGGACATGCTGGGACTTCCTCTATAAGTCAGAGTGGAGGGATATACTGGGACTCCGTCTATAAGCCAGAGTGGAGGGATATACTGGGACTTCCTCTATAAGCCAGAGTGGAGGGATATACTGGGACTCCCTCTATAAGCCAGAGTGGAGGGATATACTGGGACTTCCTCTATAAGCCAGAGTGGAGGGATATACTGGGACTCCCTCTATAAGCCAGAGTGGAGGGATATACTGGGACTTCCTCTATAAGCCAGAGTGGAGGGATATACTGGGATTCCCTCTATAAGCCACAGTGGAGGGATATACTGGGACTCCCTCTATAAACAAGAGTGGAGAGATATACTGGGACTCACTCTATAAGCCAGAGTGGAGGGATATACTGGGACTCCCTCTATAAGCCAGGGTGGAGGGATATACTGGGACTCTCTCTATAAGCCAGAGTGGAGGGATATACTGGGACTCCCTCTATAAGCCACAGTGGAGGGATATATTCGGGCTTCTTCTATAAGCCAGAGTGGAGTGATATACTGGGACTTCCTCTATAAGCCAGGGTGGAGAGATATACTGGGACTTCTTTATAAGCCAGGGTGGAGGGATATACTGGGACTCCCTCTATAAGTCAGAGTGGAGGGATATACTGGTATTCCCTGTATAAGTCAGAGTGGAGGGATATACTGGGACTCCGTCTATAAGCCAGAGTGGAGGGATATACTGGGACTTCCTCTATAAGCCAGAGTGGAGAGATATACTGGGACTTCCTCTATAAGCCAGGGTGGAGGGATATACTGGGACTCCCTCTATAAGTCAGAGTGGAGGGATATACTGGTATTCCCTCTATAAGTCAGAGTGGAGGGATATACTGGGACTCCGTCTATAAGCCAGAGTGGAGGGATATACTGGGACTTCCTCTACAAGCCAGAGTGGAGGGATATACTGGGACTCCCTCTATAAGCCACAATGGAGGGATATACTGGGACTTCCTCTATAAGCCAGGGTGGAGGGATATACTGGGACTCCCTCTATAAGTCAGAGTGGAGGGATATACTGGTATTCCCTCTATAAGCCAGAGTGGAGGGATATACTGGGACTTCCTCTACAAGCCAGAGTGGAGGGATATACTGGGACTTCCTCTATAAGCCAGAGTGGAGGGATATACTGGGACTCCCTCTATAAGTCAGAGTGGAGGGATATACTGGGACTTCCTCTATAAGCCACAGTGGAGGGATATACTGGGACTCCCTCTATAAGCCACAGTGGAGGGATATACTGGGACTTCCTCTATAAGCCAGAGTGGAGGGATATACTGGGACTTCCTCTATAAGCCAGAGTGGAGGGATATACTGGGACTTCCTCTATAAGCCAGAGTGGAGGGATATACTGAGACTTCCTCTACAAGCCAGGGTGGAGGGATATACTGGGACTCCCTCTATAAGTCAGAGTGGAGGGATATACTGGTATTCCCTCTATAAGCCAGAGTGGAGGGATATACTGGGACTTCCTCTACAAGCCAGGGTGGAGGGATATACTGGGACTCCCTCTATAAGCCAGAGTGGAGGGATATACTGAGACTTCCTCTACAAGCCAGGGTGGAGGGATATACTGGGACTCCCTCTATAAGCCACAGTGGAGGGATATACTGGGACTCCCTCTATAAGCCACAGTGGAGGGATATACTGGGACTTCCTCTATAAGCCAGAGTGGAGGGATATACTGGGACTCCCTCTATAAGCCACAGTGGAGGGATATACTGGGACTTCCTCTATAAGCCAGAGTGGAGAGATATACTGGGACTCCCTCTATAAGCCACAGTGGAGGGATATACTGGGACTTCCTCTATAAGTCAGAGTGGAGGGATATACTGGGACTTCCTATATAAGCCAGAGTGGAGGGATATACTGGGACTTCCTCTATAAGCCAGAGTGGAGGTATATGCTGGGACTTACTCTATAAGCCAGAGTGGAGGGATATACTGGGACTTCCTCTATAAGCCAGAGTGGAGGGATATACTGGGACTTCCTCTATAAACCAGAGTGGAGGGATATACTGGGACTTCCTCTATAAGTCAGAGTGGAGGGATATACTGGGACTTCCTCTATAAGCCAGAGTGGAGGGATATACTGGGACTCCCTCTATAAGTCAGAGTGGAGAGATATACTGGGACTCCCTCTATAAGCCACAGTGGAGGGATATACTGGGACTCCCTCTATAAGCCACAGTGGAGGGATATACTGGGACTTCCTCTAAAAGCCAGAGTGGAGGGATATACTGGGACTCCCTCTATAAGTCAGAGTGGAGAGATATACTGGGACTCCCTCTATAAGCCACAGTGGAGGGATATACTGGGACTCCCTCTATAAGCCAGAGTGGAGGGATATACTGGGACTCCCTCTATAAGCCACAGTGGAGGGATATACTGGGACTTCCTCTATAAGCCAGAGTGGAGAGATATACTGGGACTCCCTCTATAAGCCACAGTGGAGGGATATACTGGGACTTCCTCTATAAGTCAGAGTGGAGGGATATACTGGGACTTCCTCTATAAGCCAGAGTGGAGGGATATACTGGGACTTCCTCTATAAACCAGAGTGGAGGGATATACTGGGACTCCCTCTATAAGTCAGAGTGGAGGGATATACTGGGACTTCCTCAATAAGCCAGAGTGGAGGGATATACTGGGACTTCCTCTATAAGCCAGAGTGGAGGGATATACTGGGACTTCCTCTATAAGCCAGAGTGGAGGGATATACTGGGACTTCCTCTATAAGCCAGAATGGAGGGATATACTGGGACTTCCTCTATAAACCAGAGTGGAGGGATATACTGGGACTTCCTCTATAAGCCAGAGTGGAGGGATATACTGGGACTTCCTCTATAAACCAGAGTGGAGGGATATACTGGGACTTCCTCTATAAGCCAGAGTGGAGGGATATACTGGGACTTCCTCTATAAGACAGAGTGGAGGGATATATTGGGACTCCCTCTATAAGCCCAAGTGGAGGGATATACTGGGACTCCCTCTATAAGTCAGAGTGGAGGGATATGCCGGGACTTCCTCTATAAGCCACAGTGGAGGGATATACTGGGACTTCCTCTATAAGCCAGAGTGGAGGGATATACTGGGACTTCCTCTATAAGCCAGAGTGGAGGGATATACTGGGACTTACTCTGTAAGCCAGAGTGGAGGGATATACTGGGACTTCCTCTATAAGCCAGAGTGGAGGGACATGCTGGGACTTCCTCTGTAAGCCAGAGTGGAGGGATATACTGGGACTTCCTCTATAAACCAGAGTGGAGGGATATACTGGGACTTCCTCTATAAGCCAGGGTGGAGGGATATACTGGGACTCACTCTATAAGCCAGAGTGGAGGGATATACTGGGACTCCCTCTATAAGCCACAGTGGAGGGATATATTCGGGCTTCTTCTATAAGCCAGAGTGGAGGGATATACTGGGACTTCCTCTATAAGCCAGGGTGGAGAGATATACTGGGACTTCTTTATAAGCCAGGGTGGAGGGATATACTGGGACTCCCTCTATAAGTCAGAGTGGAGGGATATACTGGTATTCCCTGTATAAGTCAGAGTGGAGGGATATACTGGGACTCCGTCTATAAGCCAGAGTGGAGGGATATACTGGGACTTCCTCTACAAGCCAGGGTGGAGGGATATACTGGGACTTCCTCTACAGGCCAGGGTGGAGGGAAATACTGGGACTTCCTCTATAAGCCAGAGTGGAGGGATATACTGGGACTTCCTCTACAAGCCAGAGTGGAGGGATATACTGGGACTCCCTCTATAAACCAGAGTGGAGGGATATATACTGGGACTTCCTCTATAAACCAGAGTGGAGGGATATACTGGGACTTCCTCTATAAGCCAGAGTGGAGGGATATACTGGGACTTCCTCTACAAGCCAGGGTGGAGGGATATACTGGGACTTCCTCTACAAGCCAGGGTGGAGGGATATACTGGGACTCCCTCTATAAGCCACAGTGGAGGGATATACTGGGACTTCCTCTATAAGCCACAGTGGAGGGATATACTGGGACTCCCTCTATAAGTCAGAGTGGAGGGATATACTGAGACTTCCTCTACAAGCCAGAGTGGAGGAATATACTGGGACTTCCTCTATAAGCCACAGTGGAGGGATATACTGGGACTTGCTCTATAAGCCAGAGTGGAGAGATATACTGGGAATCCCTCTATAAGCCAGGGTGGAGGGATATACTGGGACTCCCTCTATAAGTCAGAGTGGAGGGATATACTGGTATTCCCTCTATAAGCCACAGTGGAGGGATATACTGGGACTTCCTCTATAAGCCAGAGTGGAGGGATATACTGGGACTTCCTCTATAAGCCACAGTGGAGGGATATACTGGGACTTCCTCTATAAGCCAGAGTGGAGGGATATACTGGGACTTCCTCTATAAGCCATAGTGGAGGGATATACTGGGACTTCCTCTATAAGCCAGAGTGGAGGGATATACTGGGACTTCCTCTATAACCCAGAGTGGAGGGATATACTGGGACTTCCTCTATAAGCCAGAGTGGAGGGATATACTGGGACTCCCTCTATAAGCCAGAGTGGAGGGATATACTGGGACTCCCTCTATAAGTCAGAGTGGAGGGATATACTGGGACTCCGTCTATAAGCCAGAGTGGAGGGATATACTGGGACTTCCTCTACAAGCCAGGGTGGAGGGATATACTGGGACTTCCTCTACAGGCCAGGGTGGAGGGAAATACTGGGACTTCCTCTATAAGCCAGAGTGGAGGGATATACTGGGAGTTCCTCTACAAGCCAGAGTGGAGGGATATACTGGGACTCCCTCTATAAACCAGAGTGGAGGGATATACTGGGACTTCCTCTATAAACCAGAGTGGAGGGATATACTGGGACTTCCTCTATAAGCCAGAGTGGAGGGATATACTGGGACTTCCTCTACAAGCCAGGGTGGAGGGATATACTGGGACTTCCTCTACAAGCCAGGGTGGAGGGATATACTGGGACTCCCTCTATAAGCCACAGTGGAGGGATATACTGGGACTTCCTCTATAAGCCACAGTGGAGGGATATACTGGGACTCCCTCTATAAGTCAGAGTGGAGGGATATACTGAGACTTCCTCTACAAGCCAGAGTGGAGGAATATACTGGGACTTCCTCTATAAGCCACAGTGGAGGGATATACTGGGACTTCCTCTATAAGTCAGAGTGGAGGGATATACTGGTATTCTCTCTATAAGCCACAGTGGAGGGATATACTGGGACTTCCTCTATAAGCCAGAGTGGAGGGATATACTGGGACTTCCTCTATAAGCCACAGTGGAGGGATATACTGGGACTTCCTCTATAAGCCAGAGTGGAGGGATATACTGGGACTTCCTCTATAAGCCATAGTGGAGGGATATACTGGGACTTCCTCTATAAGCCAGAGTGGAGGGATATACTGGGACTTCCTCTATAACCCAGAGTGGAGGGATATACTGGGACTTCCTCTATAAGCCAGAGTGGAGGGATATACTGGGACTCCCTCTATAAGCCAGAGTGGAGGGATATACTGGGACTTCCTCTATAAGCCAGAGTGGAGGGACATGCTGGGACTTCCTCTGTAAGCCAGGGTGGAGGGATATACTGGGACTTCCTCTATAAGTCAGAGTGGAGGGATATACTGGGACTTCCTCTATAAGCCAGAGTGGAGGGATATACTGGGACTCCCTCTATAAGCCAGAGTGGAGGGATATACTGGGACTCCCTCTATAAGCCAGAGTGGAGGGATATACTGGGACTTCCTGGATATACTGGAACTCCCTCTATAAGCCACAGTGGAGGGATATACTGGGACTCCCTCTATAAACCAGAGTGGAGGGATATACTGGGACTTCCTCTATAAGCCAGAGTGGAGGGACATGCTGGGACTTCCTCTATAAGCCAGGGTGGAGGGATATACTGGGACTCACTCTGTAAGCCAGAGTGGAGGGATATACTGGGATTCCCTCTATAAGCCACAGTGGAGGGATATATTCGGGCTTCTTCTATAAGCCAGGGTGGAGAGATATACTGGGACTCCCTCTATAAGTCAGAGTGGAGGGATATACTGGGATTCCCTCTATAAGCCACAGTGGAGGGATATACTGGGACTCACTCTATAAGTCAGAGTGGAGGGATATACTGGGACTCACTCTATAAACCAGAGTGGAGAGATATACTGGGACTCACTCTATAAGCCAGAGTGGAGGGATATACTGGGACTCCCTCTATAAGCCAGGGTGGAGGGATATACTGGGACTCCCTCTATAAACCAGAGTGGAGGGATATACTGGGACTCCCTCTATAAGCCAGGGTGGAGGGATATACTGGGACTCTCTCTATAAGCCAGAGTGGAGGGATATACTGGGACTTCCTCTATAAGCCAGGGTGGAGGGATATACTGGGACTCTCTCTATAAGCCAGAGTGGAGGGATATACTGGGACGCCCTCTATAAGCCACAGTGGAGGGATATATTCGGGCTTCTTCTATAAGCCAGAGTGGAGGGATATACTGGGACTTCCTCTATAAGCCAGGGTGGAGAGATATACTGGGACTTCTTTATAAGCCAGGGTGGAGGGATATACTGGGACTTCCTCTATAAGCCAGAGTGGAGGGATATACTGGTATTCCCTCTATAAGTCAGAGTGGAGGGATATACTGGGACTCCATCTATAAGCCAGAGTGGAGGGATATACTGGGACTTCCTCTACAAGCCAGAGTGGAGGGATATACTGGGACTCCCTCTATAAGCCACAGTGGAGGGATATACTGGGACTTCCTCTATAAGCCAGAGTGGAGGGATATACTGGGACTTCCTCTACAAGCCAGGGTGGAGGGATATACTGGGACTCCCTCTATAAGCCACAGTGGAGAGATATACTGGGACTCCCTCTATAAGCCAGAGTGGAGGGATATACTGGGACTTCCTCTATAAGTCAGAGTGGAGGGATATACTGGTATTCCCTCTATAAGTCAGAGTGGAGGGATATACTGGGACTCCGTCTATAAGCCAGAGTGGAGGGATATACTGGGACTTCCTCTATAAACCAGAGTGGAGGGATATACTGGGACTTCCTCTGTAAGCCAGAGTGGAGAGATATACTGGGACTTCCTCTATAAACCAGAGTGGAGAGATATACTGGGACTCCCTCTATAAGCCAGGGTGGAGGGATATACTGGGACTCCCTCTATAAGTCAGAGTGGAGGGATATACTGGTATTCCCTCTATAAGTCAGAGTGGAGGGATATACTGGGACTCCGTCTATAAGCCAGGGTGGAGGGATATACTGGGACTTCCTCTATAAGCCAGAGTGGAGGTATATACTGGGACTTCCTCTATAAGCCAGAGTGGAGGGATATACTGGGACTTCCTCTATAAGCCAGAGTGGAGGGATATACTGGGACTTCCTCTATAAGCCAGGGTGGAGGGATATACTGGGACTTCCTCTATAAGCCAGAGTGGAGGTATATACTGGGACTTCCTCTATAAGCCAGAGTGGAGGGATATACTGGGACTTCCTCTATAAGCCAGAGTGGAGGGATATACTGGGACTTCCTCAATAAGCCAGGGTGGAGGGATATACTGGGACTTCCTCTATAAGCCAGGGTAGAGGGAAATACTGGGACTCCCTCTATAAGCCACAGTGGAGGGATATACTGGGACTCCCTCTATAAGCCACAGTGGAGGGATATACTGGGACTTCCTCTATAAGCCAGAGTGGAGGGATATACTGGGACTCACTCTGTAAACCAGAGTGGAGGGATATACTGGGATTCCCTCTATAAGCCACAGTGGAGGGATATACTGGGACTTCTTCTATAAGCCAGGGTGGAGAGATATACTGGGACTCCCTCTATAAGTCAGAGTGGAGGGATATACTGGGACTTCCTCTATAAACTAGAGTGGAGGGATATACTGGGACTTCCTCTATAAGCCAGGGTGGAGGGATATACTGGGACTCACTCTATAAGCCAGAGTGGAGGGATATATTCGGGCTTCTTCTATAAGCCAGAGTGGAGGGATATACTGGGACTTCCTCTATAAGCCAGGGTGGAGAGATATACTGCGACTTCTTTATAAGCCAGGGTGGAGGGATATACTGGGACTCCCTCTATAAGTCAGAGTGGAGGGATATACTGGTATTCCCTGTATAAGTCAGAGTGGAGGGATATACTGGGACTCTGTCTATAAGCCAGAGTGGAGGGATATAGTGGAACTTCCTCTACAAGCCAGGGTGGAGGGATATACTGGGACTTCCTCTACAAGCCAGGGTGGAGGGATATACTGGGACTTCCTCTATAAGCCAGAGTGGAGGGATATACTGGGACTTCCTCTACAAGCCAGAGTGGAGGGATATACTGGGACTCCCTCTATAAACCAGAGTGGAGGGATATACTGGGACTCCCTCTATAAGCCAGAGTGGAGGGATATACTGGGACTTCCTCTATAAGCCAGAGTGGAGGGATATACTGGGACTTCCTCTACAAGCCAGGGTGGAGGGATATACTGGGACTTCCTCTACAAGCCAGGGTGGAGGGATATACTGGGACTCCCTCTATAAGCCACAGTGGAGGGATATACTGGGACTTCCTCTATAAGCCACAGTGGAGGGATATACTGGGACTCCCTCTATAAGTCAGAGTGGAGGGATATACTGAGACTTCCTCTACAAGCCAGAGTGGAGGAATATACTGGGACTTCCTCTATAAGCCAGAGTGGAGAGATATACTGGGACTCCGTCTATAAGCCAGAGTGGAGGGATATACTGGGACTCCCTCTATAAGTCAGAGTGGAGGGATATACTGGGACTTCCTCTATAAGCCAGAGTGGAGGGATATACTGGTATTCCCTCTATAAGCCAGAGTGGAGAGATATACTGGGACTCCGTCTATAAGCCAGAGTGGAAGGATATACTGGGACTCCCTCTATAAGTCAGAGTGGAGGGATATACTGGGACTCACTCTATAAGCCAGAGTGGAGGGATATATTCGGGCTTCTTCTATAAGCCAGAGTGGAGAGATATACTGGGACTTCCTCTATAAGCCAGGGTGGAGAGATATACTGCGACTTCTTTATAAGCCAGGGTGGAGGGATATACTGGGACTCCCTCTATAAGTCAGAGTGGAGGGATATACTGGTATTCCCTGTATAAGTCAGAGTGGAGGGATATACTGGGACTCTGTCTATAAGCCAGAGTGGAGGGATATAGTGGAACTTCCTCTACAAGCCAGGGTGGAGGGATATACTGGGACTTCCTCTACAAGCCAGGGTGGAGGGATATACTGGGACTTCCTCTATAAGCCAGAGTGGAGGGATATACTGGGACTTCCTCTACAAGCCAGAGTGGAGGGATATACTGGGACTCCCTCTATAAACCAGAGTGGAGGGATATACTGGGACTCCCTCTATAAGCCAGAGTGGAGGGATATACTGGGACTTCCTCTATAAGCCAGAGTGGAGGGATATACTGGGACTTCCTCTACAAGCCAGGGTGGAGGGATATACTGGGACTTCCTCTACAAGCCAGGGTGGAGGGATATACTGGGACTCCCTCTATAAGCCACAGTGGAGGGATATACTGGGACTTCCTCTATAAGCCACAGTGGAGGGATATACTGGGACTCCCTCTATAAGTCAGAGTGGAGGGATATACTGAGACTTCCTCTACAAGCCAGAGTGGAGGAATATACTGGGACTTCCTCTATAAGCCAGAGTGGAGAGATATACTGGGACTCCGTCTATAAGCCAGAGTGGAGGGATATACTGGGACTCCCTCTATAAGTCAGAGTGGAGGGATATACTGGGACTTCCTCTATAAGCCAGAGTGGAGGGATATACTGGTATTCCCTCTATAAGCCAGAGTGGAGAGATATACTGGGACTCCGTCTATAAGCCAGAGTGGAAGGATATACTGGGACTCCCTCTATAAGTCAGAGTGGAGGGATATACTGAGACTTCCTCTACAAGCCAGAGTGGAGGAATATACTGGGACTTCCTCTATAAGCCAGAGTGGAGAGATATACTGGGACTCCGTCTATAATCCAGAGTGGAGGGATATACTGGGACTCCCTCTATAAGCCACAGTGGAGGGATATACTGGGACTTCCTCTATAAGCCAGAGTGGAGGGATATACTGGGACTTCCTCTATAAGCCAGAGTGGAGGGATATACTGGGACTTCCTCTATAAACCAGAGTGGAGGGATATACTGGGACTTCCTCTATAAGCCAGAGTGGAGGGATATACTGGGACTTCCTCTATAAGCCAGAGTGGAGGGATATACTGGGACTCCCTCTATAAGCCAGAGTGGAGGGATATACTGGGACTTCCTCTATAAGCCAGAGTGGAGGGACATGCTGGGACTTCCTCTGTAAGCCAGGGTGGAGGGATATACTGGGACTTCCTCTATAAGTCAGAGTGGAGGGATATACTGGGACTCCGTCTATAAGCCAGAGTGGAGGGATATACTGGGACTTCCTCTATAAGCCAGAGTGGAGGGATATACTGGGACTTCCTCTATAAACCAGAGTGGAGGGATATACTGGGACTTCCTCTATAAGCCAGAGTGGAGGGATATACTGGGACTTCCTCTATAAGCCAGAGTGGAGGGTCATGCTGGGACTTCCTCTATAAGTCAGAGTGGAGGGATATACTGGGACTCCGTCTATAAGCCAGAGTGGAGGGATATACTGGGACTTCCTCTATAAGCCAGAGTGGAGGGATATACTGGGACTCCCTCTATAAGCCAGAGTGGAGGGATATACTGGGACTTCCTCTATAAGCCAGAGTGGAGGGACATGCTGGGACTTCCTCTATAAGCCAGAGTGGAGGGATATACTGGGATTCCCTCTATAAGCCACAGTGGAGGGATATACTGGGACTCCCTCTATAAACAAGAGTGGAGAGATATACTGGGACTCACTCTATAAGCCAGAGTGGAGGGATATACTGGGACTCCCTCTATAAGCCAGGGTGGAGGGATATACTGGGACTCTCTCTATAAGCCAGAGTGGAGGGATATACTGGGACTCCCTCTATAAGCCACAGTGGAGGGATATATTCGGGCTTCTTCTATAAGCCAGAGTGGAGTGATATACTGGGACTTCCTCTATAAGCCAGGGTGGAGAGATATACTGGGACTTCTTTATAAGCCATGGTGGAGGGATATACTGGGACTCCCTCTATAAGTCAGAGTGGAGGGATATACTGGTATTCCCTGTATAAGTCAGAGTGGAGGGATATACTGGGACTCCGTCTATAAGCCAGAGTGGAGGGATATACTGGGACTTCCTCTATAAGCCAGAGTGGAGAGATATACTGGGACTTCCTCTATAAGCCAGGGTGGAGGGATATACTGGGACTCCCTCTATAAGTCAGAGTGGAGGGATATACTGGTATTCCCTCTATAAGTCAGAGTGGAGGGATATACTGGGACTCCGTCTATAAGCCAGAGTGGAGGGATATACTGGGACTTCCTCTACAAGCCAGAGTGGAGGGATATACTGGGACTCCCTCTATAAGCCACAATGGAGGGATATACTGGGACTTCCTCTATAAGCCAGGGTGGACGGATATACTGGGACTCCCTCTATAAGTCAGAGTGGAGGGATATACTGGTATTCCCTCTATAAGCCAGAGTGGAGGGATATACTGGGACTTCCTCTACAAGCCAGGGTGGAGGGATATACTGGGACTCCCTCTATAAGTCAGAGTGGAGGGATATACTGGGACTTCCTCTATAAGCCACAGTGGAGGGATATACTGGGACTCCCTCTATAAGCCAGAGTGGAGGGATATACTGGGACTTCCTCTATAAGCCAGAGTGGAGGGATATACTGAGACTTCCTCTACAAGCCAGGGTGGAGGGATATACTGGGACTCCCTCTATAAGTCAGAGTGGAGGGATATACTGGTATTCCCTCTATAAGCCAGAGTGGAGGGATATACTGGGACTTCCTCTACAAGCCAGGGTGGAGGGATATACTGGGACTCCCTCTATAAGCCAGAGTGGAGGGATATATTGAGACTTCCTCTACAAGCCAGGGTGGAGGGATATACTGGGACTCCCTCTATAAGCCACAGTGGAGGGATATACTGGGACTCCCTCTATAAGCCACAGTGGAGGGATATACTGGGACTTCCTCTATAAGCCAGAGTGGAGGGATATACTGGGACTTCCTCTATAAGCCACAGTGGAGGGATATACTGGGACTTCCTCTATAAGCCAGAGTGGAGAGATATACTGGGACTCCCTCTATAAGCCACAGTGGAGGGATATACTGGGACTTCCTCTATAAGTCAGAGTGGAGGGATATACTGGGACTTCCTATATAAGCCAGAGTGGAGGGATATACTGGGACCTCCTCTATAAGCCAGAGTGGAGGTATATGCTGGGACTTACTCTATAAGCCAGAGTGGAGGGATATACTGGGACTTCCTCTATAAGCCAGAGTGGAGGGATATACTGGGACTTCCTCTATAAACCAGAGTGGAGGGATATACTGGGACTTCCTCTATAAGTCAGAGTGGAGGGATATACTGGGACTTCCTCTATAAGCCAGAGTGGAGGGATATACTGGGACTCCCTCTATAAGTCAGAGTGGAGAGATATACTGGGACTCCCTCTATAAGCCACAGTGGAGGGATATACTGGGACTCCCTCTATAAGCCACAGTGGAGGGATATACTGGGACTTCCTCTATAAGCCAGAGTGGAGGGATATACTGGGACTCCCTCTATAAGTCAGAGTGGAGAGATATACTGGGACTCCCTCTATAAGCCACAGTGGAGGGATATACTGGGACTTCCTCTATAAGCCAGAGTGGAGAGATATACTGGGACTCCCTCTATAAGCCACAGTGGAGGGATATACTGGGACTTCCTCTATAAGTCAGAGTGGAGGGATATACTGGGACTTCCTCTATAAGCCAGAGTGGAGGGATATACTGGGACTTCCTCTATAAACCAGAGTGGAGGGATATACTGGGACTCCCTCTATAAGTCAGAGTGGAGGGATATACTGGGACTTCCTCAATAAGCCAGAGTGGAGGGATATACTGGGACTTCCTCTATAAGCCAGAGTGGAGGGATATACTGGGACTTCCTCTATAAGCCAGAGTGGAGGGATATACTGGGACTTCCTCTATAAGCCAGAATGGAGGGATATACTGGGACTTCCTCTATAAACCAGAGTGGAGGGATATACTGGGACTTCCTCTATAAGCCAGAGTGGAGGGATATACTGGGACTTCCTCTATAAACCAGAGTGGAGGGATATACTGGGACTTCCTCTATAAGCCAGAGTGGAGGGATATACTGGGACTTCCTCTATAAGCCAGAGTGGAGGGATATATTGGGACTCCCTCTATAAGCCCAAGTGGAGGGATATACTGGGACTCCCTCTATAAGTCAGAGTGGAGGGATATGCCGGGACTTCCTCTATAAGCCACAGTGGAGGGATACACTGGGACTTCCTCTATAAGCCAGAGTGGAGGGATATACTGGGACTTCCTCTATAAGCCAGAGTGGAGGGATATACTGGGACTTACTCTGTAAGCCAGAGTGGAGGGATATACTGGGACTTCCTCTATAAGCCAGAGTGGAGGGACATGCTGGGACTTCCTCTGTAAGCCAGAGTGGAGGGATATACTGGGACTTCCTCTATAAACCAGAGTGGAGGGATATACTGGGACTTCCTCTATAAGCCAGGGTGGAGGGATATACTGGGACTCACTCTATAAGCCAGAGTGGAGGGATATACTGGGACTCCCTCTATAAGCCACAGTGGAGGGATATATTCGGGCTTCTTCTATAAGCCAGAGTGGAGGGATATACTGGGACTTCCTCTATAAGCCAGGGTGGAGAGATATACTGGGACTTCTTTATAAGCCAGGGTGGAGGGATATACTGGGACTCCCTCTATAAGTCAGAGTGGAGGGATATACTGGTATTCCCTGTATAAGTCAGAGTGGAGGGATATACTGGGACTCCGTCTATAAGCCAGAGTGGAGGGATATACTGGGACTTCCTCTACAAGCCAGGGTGGAGGGATATACTGGGACTTCCTCTACAGGCCAGGGTGGAGGGAAATACTGGGACTTCCTCTATAAGCCAGAGTGGAGGGATATACTGGGACTTCCTCTACAAGCCAGAGTGGAGGGATATACTGGGACTCCCTCTATAAACCAGAGTGGAGGGATATATACTGGGACTTCCTCTATAAACCAGAGTGGAGGGATATACTGGGACTTCCTCTATAAGCCACAGTGGAGGGATATACTGGGACTTCCTCTACAAGCCAGGGTGGAGGGATATACTGGGACTTCCTCTACAAGCCAGGGTGGAGGGATATACTGGGACTCCCTCTATAAGCCACAGTGGAGGGATATACTGGGACTTCCTCTATAAGCCACAGTGGAGGGATATACTGGGACTCCCTCTATAAGTCAGAGTGGAGGGATATACTGAGACTTCCTCTACAAGCCAGAGTGGAGGAATATACTGGGACTTCCTCTATAAGCCACAGTGGAGGGATATACTGGGACTTCCTCTATAAGCCAGAGTGGAGAGATATACTGGGACTCCCTCTATAAGCCAGGGTGGAGGGATATACTGGGACTCCCTCTATAAGTCAGAGTGGAGGGATATACTGGTATTCCCTCTATAAGCCACAGTGGAGGGATATACTGGGACTTCCTCTATAAGCCAGAGTGGAGGGATATACTGGGACTTCCTCTATAAGCCACAGTGGAGGGATATACTGGGACTTCCTCTATAAGCCAGAGTGGAGGGATATACTGGGACTTCCTCTATAAGCCATAGTGGAGGGATATACTGGGACTTCCTCTATAAGCCAGAGTGGAGGGATATACTGGGACTTCCTCTATAACCCAGAGTGGAGGGATATACTGGGACTTCCTCTATAAGCCAGAGTGGAGGGATATACTGGGACTCCCTCTATAAGCCAGAGTGGAGGGATATACTGGGACTCCCTCTATAAGTCAGAGTGGAGGGATATACTGGGACTCCGTCTATAAGCCAGAGTGGAGGGATATACTGGGACTTCCTCTACAAGCCAGGGTGGAGGGATATACTGGGACTTCCTCTACAGGCCAGGGTGGAGGGAAATACTGGGACTTCCTCAATAAGCCAGAGTGGAGGGATATACTGGGACTTCCTCTACAAGCCAGAGTGGAGGGATATACTGGGACTCCCTCTATAAACCAGAGTGGAGGGATATACTGGGACTTCCTCTATAAACCAGAGTGGAGGGATATACTGGGACTTCCTCTATAAGCCAGAGTGGAGGGATATACTGGGACTTCCTCTACAAGCCAGGGTGGAGGGATATACTGGGACTTCCTCTACAAGCCAGGGTGGAGGGATATACTGGGACTCCCTCTATAAGCCACAGTGGAGGGATATACTGGGACTTCCTCTATAAGCCACAGTGGAGGGATATACTGGGACTCCCTCTATAAGTCAGAGTGGAGGGATATACTGAGACTTCCTCTACAAGCCAGAGTGGAGGAATATACTGGGACTTCCTCTATAAGCCACAGTGGAGGGATATACTGGGACTTCCTCTATAAGCCAGAGTGGAGAGATATACTGGGACTCCCTCTATAAGCCAGGGTGGAGGGATATACTGGGACTCCCTCTATAAGTCAGAGTGGAGGGATATACTGGTATTCCCTCTATAAGCCACAGTGGAGGGATATACTGGGACTTCCTCTATAAGCCAGAGTGGAGGGATATACTGGGACTTCCTCTATAAGCCACAGTGGAGGGATATACTGGGACTTCCTCTATAAGCCAGAGTGGAGGGATATACTGGGACTTCCTCTATAAGCCATAGTGGAGGGATATACTGGGACTTCCTCTATAAGCCAGAGTGGAGGGATATACTGGGACTTCCTCTATAACCCAGAGTGGAGGGATATACTGGGACTTCCTCTATAAGCCAGAGTGGAGGGATATACTGGGACTCCCTCTATAAGCCAGAGTGGAGGGATATACTGGGACTTCCTCTATAAGCCAGAGTGGAGGGACATGCTGGGACTTCCTCTGTAAGCCAGGGTGGAGGGATATACTGGGACTTCCTCTATAAGTCAGAGTGGAGGGATATACTGGGACTTCCTCTATAAGCCAGAGTGGAGGGATATACTGGGACTCCCTCTATAAGCCAGAGTGGAGGGATATACTGGGACTCCCTCTATAAGCCAGAGTGGAGGGATATACTGGGACTTCCTGGATATACTGGAACTCCCTCTATAAGCCACAGTGGAGGGATATACTGGGACTCCCTCTATAAACCAGAGTGGAGGGATATACTGGGACTTCCTCTATAAGCCAGAGTGGAGGGACATGCTGGGACTTCCTCTATAAGCCAGGGTGGAGGGATATACTGGGACTCACTCTGTAAGCCAGAGTGGAGGGATATACTGGGATTCCCTCTATAAGCCACAGTGGAGGGATATATTCGGGCTTCTTCTATAAGCCAGGGTGGAGAGATATACTGGGACTCCCTCTATAAGTCAGAGTGGAGGGATATACTGGGATTCCCTCTATAAGCCACAGTGGAGGGATATACTGGGACTCACTCTATAAGTCAGAGTGGAGGGATATACTGGGACTCACTCTATAAACCAGAGTGGAGAGATATACTGGGACTCACTCTATAAGCCAGAGTGGAGGGATATACTGGGACTCCCTCTATAAGCCAGGGTGGAGGGATATACTGGGACTCCCTCTATAAACCAGAGTGGAGGGATATACTGGGACTCCCTCTATAAGCCAGGGTGGAGGGATATACTGGGACTCCCTCTATAAGCCAGGGTGGAGGGATATACTGGGACTCTCTCTATAAGCCAGAGTGGAGGGATATACTGGGACGCCCTCTATAAGCCACAGTGGAGGGATATATTCGGGCTTCTTCTATAAGCCAGAGTGGAGGGATATACTGGGACTTCCTCTATAAGCCAGGGTGGAGAGATATACTGGGACTTCTTTATAAGCCAGGGTGGAGGGATATACTGGGACTTCCTCTATAAGCCAGAGTGGAGGGATATACTGGTATTCCCTCTATAAGTCAGAGTGGAGGGATATACTGGGACCCCATCTATAAGCCAGAGTGGAGGGATATACTGGGACTTCCTCTACAAGCCAGAGTGGAGGGATATACTGGGGCTCCCTCTATAAGCCACAGTGGAGGGATATACTGGGACTTCCTCTATAAGCCAGAGTGGAGGGATATACTGGGACTTCCTCTACAAGCCAGGGTGGAGGGATATACTGGGACTCCCTCTATAAGCCACAGTGGAGGGATATACTGGGACTCCCTCTATAAGCCACAGTGGAGGGATATACTGGGACTTCCTCTATAAGCCAGAGTGGAGAGATATACTGGGACTCTGTTGTGAATTCTGTGGCTGAGTTCACTTCTGTGGTCACAAGTGGTATTGCAGTCTCTGGGCTTCCTCCCTCGGGTGTTTTGGTGAGCTCGTTGGCTGCCTTGCTATTTAGCTCCACCTGAGTCTGTCTTCCTTGCTCCTTGTCAATGTTCCAGTGTTGGATCTGAGCTACTGCATCTTTCCTTGGGCCTGCTGCTCTGCTAGATAAGTGCTTCTAGTTTGTTTTCTGTTTTTTTCTGTCCAGCTTGCTATTAACTTTTGCTGGAAGCTCTGAGAAGCAAAGGGGTGCACCGCCGTGCTGTTAGTTCGGCACGGTGGGTCTTTTTGCCCCTTTGCGTGGTTTTCGTTTTAGGGTTTTTTGTAGACTGCATAGTTCTCTTTGCTATCCTCGCTCTGTCTAGAATATCGGGCCTCACTTTGCTGAATCTATTTCATTCCTACGTTTGTCTTTTCATCTTGCTAACAGTCATTATATGTGGGGGGCTGCCTATTCCTTTGGGGTATTTCTCTGAGGTAAGTCAGGCTTGTATTTCTATCTTCAGGCTAGTCAGCTCCTCAGGCAGTGCCGAGTTGCATAGGTAGTGATAGGCGCAATCCACTGCTGCTTATAGTTGTGTGAGGATAGATCAGGTACTGCAGTCTACAGAGATTCCACGTCTCAGAGCTCGTCCTATTGTTTTTGGTTATTGCCAGATCTCTGTATGTGCGCTGATTACTGCACGCTGTGTTGCCTGATTGCCAGCCATAACAGTACAAGGAGCCACACCAATGATTCCCAATAGAGGGAAAAAAGAAATCCTGACATCATTTTTTTTTCTTAGCTCTGTCTTCAGTCTTTTTTTTCCCCTAGACATTAGAGTGCTTCAGGACACAGCTGTGGACATGGATATTCAGGCTCTGTGCTCCTCAATGGATAATCTCGTTGTAAATGTACAAAAGATTCAAGATACTATTGATCAGAAATCGATGCTAGAACCAAGAATTCCGATTCCTGATTTGTTTTTTGGTGACAGAACTAAGTTCCTGAGCTTCAGAAATAATTGTAAGCTATTTTTGGCCTTGAAACCTCATTCTTCTGGTAATCCTATTCAACAGGTTTTGATTATTATTTCTTTTTTTGCGCGGCGACCCACAGGACTGGGCGTTTTCTCTTGCACCAGGAGATTCTGCATTGAGTAATGTTGATGCATTTTTCCAGGCGCTGGGATTGCTTTACGATGAGCCTAATTCAGTGGATCAGGCTGAGAAAAATCTGCTGGCTTTATGCCAGGGTCAGGATGATATAGAAGTATATTGTCAGAAATTTAGGAAGTGGTCAGTACTCACTCTGTGGAATGAATCTGCACTAGCGGCTTTGTTCAGAAAGGGTCTCTCTGAAGCTCTTAAGGATGTAATGGTGGGATTTCCTATGCCTGCTGGTTTGAATGAGTCTATGTCCTTGGCCATTCAGATCGGTCGTCGCTTGCGCGAGCGTAAATCTGTGCACCATCTGGCGGTATTGTCTGAGAGTAAATTTGAGCCTATGCAGTGCGACAGGACTATGACTAAAGTAGAACGGCAAGAACACAGACATCTGAACAGACTGTGTTTCTATTGTGGTGATTCTACTCATGCTATTTCTAATTGTCCTAAACGCACTAGGCGGTTCGATAGCTCTGCCGTTATTGGTACTGTACAGTCCAAATTCCTTTTGTCCATTACCTTAATGTGCTCTTTGTCATCGTATTCTGTCATGGCGTTTGTGGATTCAGGCGCTGCCCTGAATCTGATGGATTTGGATTATGCTAAACGTTGTGGATTTTTCTTGGAGCCTTTGCGGTGTCCTATTCCGTTGAGAGGAATTGATGCTACACCTTTGGCCAAGAATAAGCCTCAGTACTGGGCCCAGCTGACCATGTGCATGGCTCCTGCACATCAGGAAGTTATTCGCTTTCTGGTACTGCATAATTTGCATGATGTGGTCGTGTTGGGGTTGCCATGGCTACAAACCCATAATCCAGTATTGGATTGGAACTCTATGTCGGTAACCAGCTGGGGTTGTCAGGGAGTACATGGTGATGTTCCATTTTTGTCTATTTCGTCATCCATTCCTTCTGACATCCCAGAGTTCTTGTCGGACTTTCAGGATGTATTTGAAGAGTCCAAGTCTGATGCCCTACCTCCGCATAGGAATTGTGATTGTGCTATCGATTTGATTCCTGGTAGTAAATTCCCTAAGGGTCGTTTATTTAATTTGTCCGTACCTGAACACACCGCTATGCGCAGTTATGTGAAGGAGTCCCTGGAGAAGGGACATATTCGCCCATCATCGTCACCATTGGGAGCAGGGTTCTTTTTTGTAGCCAAGAAGGATGGTTCGCTAAGACCGTGTATTGATTACCGCCTTCTTAATAAGATCACTGTTAAGTTTCAGTATCCCTTGCCATTGATTTCTGACTTGTTTGCTCGGATTAAGGGGGCTAGTTGGTTTACTAAGATTGATCTTCGTGGTGCGTATAATCTGGTGAGAATCAGGCAGGGAGATGAATGGAAAACGGCATTTAATACGCCCGAGGGTCATTTTGAGTATCTGGTGATGCCGTTCGGACTTGCCAATGCTCCATCTGTTTTTCAGTCTTTTATGCATGACATTTTCCGTGAGTATCTGGATAAATTCCTGATTGTTTACTTGGATGACATTTTGATCTTCTCGGATGATTGGGAGTCTCATGTGAAGCAAGTCAGAATGGTTTTCCAGGTACTACGTGCTAATTCCTTGTTCGTGAAGGGATCAAAGTGTCTCTTCGGTGTGCAGAAAGTTTCATTTTTGGGGTTCATCTTTTCCCCTTCTACTATCGAGATGGATCCGGTTAAGGTTCAGGCCATCCAGGATTGGACTCAGCCGACATCTCTAAAAAGTCTGCAGAAATTCCTGGGCTTTGCTAATTTTTATCGTCGCTTCATCTGTAATTTTTCTAGCATTGCCAGACCATTGACCGATTTGACCAAGAAGGGTGCTGATTTGGTTAATTGGTCTTCTGCTGCCGTGGAAGCTTTTCAGGAGTTGAAGCGTCGTTTTTGTTCTGCCCCTGTGTTGTGTCAGCCAGATGTTTCTCTTCCGTTCCAGGTCGAGGTTGATGCTTCTGAGATTGGAGCACGGGGCGGTTTTGTCACAGAGAGGTTCTGATTGCTCAGTGATGAAACCATGTGCTTTCTTTTCCAGGAAGTTTTCGCCCGCTGAGCGTAATTATGATGTGGGTAATCGAGAGTTGCTGGCCATGAAGTGGGCATTCGAGGAGTGGCGTCATTGGCTTGAGGGTGCTAAGCATCGCGTGGTGGTTTTGACTGATCATAAGAACCTTACTTATCTTGAGTCTGCCAAGCGCTTGAATCCTAGACAGGCCCGTTGGTCGTTGTTTTTTGCTCGTTTTGATTTTGTGATTTCATACCTTCCGGGCTCTAAAAATGTGAAGGCGGATGCTCTGTCTAGGAGTTTTGTGCCCGACTCTCCGGGGTTATCTGAGCCGGCGAGTATCCTCAAGGAAGGAGTCATTGTGTCTGCCATCTCCCCTGATTTGCGGAGAGTGTTGCAGAAATTTCAGGCTAATAAACCTGATCGTTGTCCGGCCGAGAAACTGTTCGTCCCTGATAGGTGGACTAGTAAAGTTATCTCTGAACTTCATTGTTCGGTGCTGGCCGGTCATCCAGGAATCTTTGGTACCAGGGAGTTGGTTGCTAGATCCTTCTGGTGGCCGTCTCTGTCACGGGATGTGCGTGCTTTTGTGCAGTCCTGTGGAATTTGTGCTAGGGCTAAGCCCTGCTGTTCACGTGCCAGTGGGTTGCTTTTGCCCTTGCCGGTCCCGAAGAGGCCTTGGACACATATTTCGATGGATTTCATTTCTGACCTTCCCGTTTCTCAAAAAATGTCGGTCATTTGGGTGGTCTGTGATCGCTTTTCTAAAATGGTCCATCTGGTGCCCTTGGTTAAATTGCCTTCCTCCTCTGATTTGGTGCCTTTGTTCTTCCAGCATGTGGTTCGTTTGCATGGCATTCCTGAGAATATTGTTTCTGACAGAGGTTCCCAGTTTGTCTCGAGGTTCTGGCGAGCCTTTTGTGGTAGTATGGGCATTGACCTATCTTTCTCCTCGGCCTTCCATCCTCAGACTAATGGCCAGACCGAACGAACCAATCAGACCTTGGAAACATATCTGAGATGTTTTGTTTCCGCTGACCAGGATGATTGGGTGTCATTTTTGCCGTTGGCTGAGTTCGCCCTTAATAATCGGGCCAGCTCGGCTACCTTGGTCTCTCCATTTTTCTGCAATTCTGGGTTCCATCCTCGTTTCTCTTCAGGACAGGTTGAGTCTTCGGACTGTCCTGGTGTGGATTCTGTGGTGGACAGGTTGCAGCAGATCTGGACTCAGGTAGTGGACAATTTGACCTTGTCCCAGGAGAAGGCTCAGCTTTTCGCTAATCGCAGACGCCGTGTGGGACCCCGACTTCGTGTTGGGGATCTGGTTTGGTTATCTTCTCGTCATATTCCTATGAAGGTTTCCTCTCCTAAATTTAAACCTCGTTTTATTGGTCCGTATAGGATTTCTGAGATTCTCAATCCGGTGTCTTTTCGTCTGACCCTCCCAGACTCCTTTTCCATACATAATGTATTCCATAGGTCGTTGTTGAGGAGATACGTGGCACCTATGGTTCCATCTGTGGAGCCTCCTGCCCCTGTTTTGGTGGAGGGGGAATTGGAGTATATTGTGGAGAAGATTTTGGATTCTCGTGTCTCTAGACGGAAACTCCAGTATCTGGTCAAATGGAAGGGTTATGCTCAGGAAGATAATTCCTGGGTTTTTGCCTCTGATGTCCATGCCCCAGATCTTGTTCGTGCCTTTCATATGGCTCATCCTGGTCGGCCTGGGGGTTCTGGTGAGGGTTCGGTGACCCCTCCTCAAGGGGGGGGTACTGTTGTGAATTCTGTGGCTGAGTTCACTTCTGTGGTCACAAGTGGTATTGCAGTCTCTGGGCTTCCTCCCTCAGGTGTTTTGGTGAGCTCGTTGGCTGCCTTGCTATTTAGCTCCACCTGAGTCTGTCTTCCTTGCTCCTTGTCAATGTTCCAGTGTTGGATCTGAGCTACTGCATCTTTCCTTGGGCCTGCTGCTCTGCTAGATAAGTGCTTCTAGTTTGTTTTCTGTTTTTTCTGTCCAGCTTGCTATTAACTTTTGCTGGAAGCTCTGAGAAGCAAAGGGGTGCACCGCCGTGCTGTTAGTTCGGCACGGTGGGTCTTTTTGCCCCTTTGCGTGGTTTTCGTTTTAGGGTTTTTTGTAGACTGCATAGTTCTCTTTGCTATCCTCGCTCTGTCTAGAATATCGGGCCTCACTTTGCTGAATCTATTTCATTCCTACGTTTGTCTTTTCATCTTGCTAACAGTCATTATATGTGGGGGCTGCCTATTCCTTTGGGGTATTTCTCTGAGGTAAGTCAGGCTTGTATTTCTATCTTCAGGCTAGTCAGCTCCTCAGGCAGTGCCGAGTTGCATAGGTAGTGATAGGCGCAATCCACTGCTGCTTATAGTTGTGTGAGGATAGATCAGGTACTGCAGTCTACAGAGATTCCACGTCTCAGAGCTCGTCCTATTGTTTTTGGTTATTGCCAGATCTCTGTATGTGCGCTGATTACTGCACGCTGTGTTGCCTGATTGCCAGCCATAACAGGACTCCCTCTATAAGCCACAGTGGAGGGATATACTGGGACTTCCTCTATAAGTCAGAGTGGAGGGATATACTGGGACTTCCTATATAAGCCAGAGTGGAGGGATATACTGGGACTTCCTCTATAAGCCAGAGTGGAGGTATATGCTGGGACTTCCTCTATAAGCCAGAGTGGAGGGATATACTGGGACTTCCTCTATAAGCCAGAGTGGAGGGATATACTGGGACTTCCTCTATACACCAGAGTGTAGGGATATACTGGGACTTCCTCTATAAGCCAGAGTGGAGGGATATACTGGGACTTCCTCTATAAGCCAGAGTGGAGGGATATACTGGGACTCCCTCTATAAGCCAGAGTGGAGGGATATACTGGGACTCCCTCTATAAACCAGAGTGGAGGGATATACTGGGACTTCCTCTATAAACCAGAGTGGAGTGATATACTGGGACTTCCTCTATAAGCCAGAGTGGAGGGATATACTGGGACTTCCTCTATAAGCCAGAGTGGAGGGATATACTGGGACTTCCTCTATAAGCCAGAGTGGAGGGATATACTGGGACTTCCTCTATAAGCCAGAGTGGAGGGATATACTGGGACTTCCTCTATAAGCCAGAGTGGAGGGATATACTGGGACTTCCTCTATAAGCCAGAGTGGAGGTATATGCTGGGACTTCCTCTATAAGCCAGAGTGGAGGGATATACTGGGACTTCCTCTATAAGCCAGAGTGGAGGGATATACTGGGAATTCCTCTATAAGCCAGAGTGGAGGGATATACTGGGACTTCCTCTATAAGCCAGAGTGGAGGGATATACTGGGACTTCCTCTATAAGCCAGAGTGGAGGGATATACTGGGACTCCCTCTATAAGTCAGAGTGGAGGGATATACTGAGACTTCCTCTACAAGCCAGGGTGGAGGGATATACTGGGACTCCCTCTATAAGCCACAGTGGAGGGATATACTGGGACTCCCTCTATAAGCCAGGGTGGAGGGATATACTGGGACTTCCTCTATAAGCCAGAGTGGAGAGATATACTGGGACTCCCTCTATAAGCCACAGTGGAGGGATATACTGGGACTTCCTCTATAAGTCAGAGTGGAGGGATATACTGGGACTTCCTATATAAGCCAGAGTGGAGGGATATACTGGGACTTCCTCTATAAGCCAGAGTGGAGGTATATGCTGGGACTTCCTCTTTAAGCCAGAGTGGAGGGATATACTGGGACTTCCTCTATAAGCCAGAGTGGAGGGATATACTGGGACTCCCTCTATAAGCCAGAGTGGAGGGATATACTGGGACTTCCTCTATAAGCCAGAGTGGAGGGATATACTGGGACTCCCTCTATAAGCCAGAGTGGAGGGATATACTGGGACTCCCTCTATAAGCCAGAGTGGAGGGACATGCTGGGACTTCCTCTATAAGCCAGAGTGGAGGGATATACTGGGACTCCCTCTATAAGTCAGAGTGGAGGGATATACTGGGACTTCCTCTATAAACCAGAGTGGAGGGATATACTGGGACTCCCTCTATAAGCCAGGGTGGAGGGATATACTGGGACTTCCTCTTTAAGCCAGAGTGGAGGGATATACTGGGACTTCCTCTGTAAGCCAGAGTGGAGAGATATACTGGGACTTCCTCTATAAGCCAGGGTGGAGGGATATACTGGGACTTCCTCTATAAGCCAGGGTGGAGGGATATACTGGGACTTCCTCTATAAGCCACAGTGGAGGGATATACTGGGACTTCCTCTATAAGCCAGAGTGGAGGGATATACTGGGACTTCCTCTATAAGCCAGGGTGGAGGGATATACTGGGACTTCCTCTATAAGCCAGGGTGGAGGGACATGCTGGGACTCCCTCTATAAGCCAGAGTGGAGGGATATACTGGGACTTCCTCTATAAGCCAGGGTGGAGGGATATACTGGGACTTCCTCTATAAGCCACAGTGGAGGGATATACTGGGACTTCCTCTATAAGCCAGGGTGGAGGGACATGCTGGGACTTCCTCTATAAGCCACAGTGGAGAGATATACTGGGACTTCCTCTATAAGCCAGGGTGGAGTGATATACTGGGACTTCCTCTATAAGCCACAGTGGAGGGATATACTGGGACTTCCTCTATAAGCCAGGGTGGAGGGACATGCTGGGACTTCCTCTATAAGCCACAGTGGAGAGATATACTGGGACTTCCTCTATAAGCCAGGGTGGAGGGATATACTGGGACTTTCTCTATAAGCCAGGGTGGAGGGACATGCTGGGACTTCCTCTATAAGCTTGGGTGTAGGAACATGTTGGGCCTCACTCAGTGCATTGGGGTGACGAGCTGCCATTAATCTCTATGATGCCGTTAGTTTAGGTCATTACAACCGTGGTAGGTCCAAATATTTGTAACACTGGTACCAAAGTTTGCCTCTATTACAATAACACGTCCTTCATCAAAAATGTCCCTATAGAAGAACTGCCCAGATCCCCCGACAATCCCCAAAAATGCCACATCAAGTGATAAACTCCAAAAGGAAGAGCAGGGTCCGAGGCGGCCACGGCTTCTTGTTTAGTAGGATAGCTTTCTTGAGCCACGTGTCACAGCTTGTTTCCATAAGGGGGGAAATATAAAATCTTTAGAAAGCAGACTTGGTAAATTGATCTTGCAAGAGCTTAAGTCCGGATCACTGAATAATGTCGCTCTGATCCACTGAGCGCTCTCGCAGGAATACATTACCAGAGAAAAGGCCGTCGTGTCAGTGTCGCGATTGGCAGCTGTGTTAACAGTCAACGAGGCGCTTTTCTGTAGAGGCTCAATAATCACATTTCTCCCGAGACCGTGACTCATTAATCAAATATTCATACATCTCTGTAAATACTCTCTAAACAGAGGGCGACACAGCCCAGCACAAGAGAGCTTTCACCACGCACCGGCAATGTGCTGCAAAAAAATCATCATGTTTAGCATTTTGGATAATTTTTTTTGTCTTGTCCCAAAACCTCATCAGATAACAGAGGCCAAGTCATGGCGGAGGCTCCCAGCAATACACGGCCACAATTAACATGATTCCACCATTGCTTCATCTGCAAATGAAGACACTGAATCAATTCTTCTGTTCATTGTCCAGCGTCAGGAACAGAAGCAAATTTTTTTTCCTGCCTCGTACAGATGGAAACCAAAGGGCCAAGCACCCAATAATAGGGGAATTTGTATTAGCATTAAAACAAGGAGCAGAACACAGAAGGCTTATAACACCGCCATTCAGTGACATGCTAACCATTCCAGCAGTACTGAGCGCAAACAACCAATATCCTGCGGGCAAATAGCAGTAACCAGTCATCCCGATAACTAGAAATTCTGTTATTCTGGCTTTTGTCTTCCTCTGCCCGCTATGTACAAGAATATAACTACTATAATACTGCTCCTATGTACAAGAATATAACTAATATAATACTGCCCCTATGTACAAGAATAGAACTACTATAATACTGCTCCTATATACAAGAATATAACTACTATAATACTGCTCCTATATACAAGAATATAACTACTATAATACTGCTCCTATGTACAAGAATATAACTACTATAATACTGCTCCTATATACAAGAATATAACTACTATAATACTGCTCCTATGTACAAGAATATAACTACTATAATACTGCTCCTATATACAAGAATATAACTACTATAATACTGCCCCCGTGTACAAGAATATAACTACTATAATACTGCCCCTATGTACAAGAATATAACTACTATAATACTGCTCCTATATACAAGAATATAACTACTATAATACTGCTCCTATGTACAAGAATATAACTACTATAATACTGCTCCTATGTACAAGAATATAACTACTATAATACTGCTCCTATATACAAGAATATAACTACTATAATACTGCTCCTATGTACAAGAATATAACTACTATAATATGGCCCCCTATGTACAAGAATATAACTACTATAATACTGCTCCTATGTACAAGAATATAACCACTATAATACTGCCCCTATGTACAAGAATATAACTACTATAATACTGCCCATATGTACAAGAATATAACTACTATAATACTGCCCCTATGTACAAGAATATAACTACTATAATACTGCTCCTATGTACAAGTATATAACTACTATAAGACTGCCTCTATGTACAAGAATATAACTACTATAATACTGCTCCTATGTATAAGAATATAACTACTATAATACTGCCCCTATGTACAAGAATATAACTACTATAATACTGCCCATATGTACAAGAATATAACTACTATAATACTGCCCCTATGTACAAGAATATAACTACTATAATACTGCCCCTATGTACAAGAATATAACTACTATAATATGGCCCAATATGTACAAGAATATAACTACTATAATATTGCCCCTATGTACAAGAATATAACTACTATAATACTGCCCCTATGTACAAGAATATAACTACTATAATATGGCCCCCTATGTACAAGAATATAACTACTATAATACTGCCCCTATGTACAAGAATATAACTACTATAATACTGCTCCTATGTACAAGGATATAGCTACTATAATACTGCTCCTATGTACAAGAATATAACTACTATAATACTGCTCCTATGTACAAGAATATAACTACTATAATACTGCTCCTATGTACAAGAATATAGCTACTATAATACTGCTCCTATGTACAAGAATATAACTACTATAATACTGCTCCTATGTACAAGAATATAACTACTATAATATGGCTCCCTATGTACAAGAATATAACTACTATAATACTGCTCCTATGTACAAGAATATAACCACTATAATACTGCCCCTATGTACAAGAATATAACTACTATAATACTGCCCATATGTACAAGAATATAACTACTATAATACTGCCCCTATGTACAAGAATATAACTACTATAATACTGCTCCTATGTACAAGTATATAACTACTATAAGACTGCCTCTATGTACAAGAATATAACTACTATAATACTGCTCCTATGTATAAGAATATAACTACTATAATACTGCCCCTATGTACAAGAATATAACTACTATAATACTGCCCATATGTACAAGAATATAACTACTATAATACTGCCCCTATGTACAAGAATATAACTACTATAATACTGCCCCTATGTACAAGAATATAACTACTATAATATGGCCCAATATGTACAAGAATATAACTACTATAATATTGCCCCTATGTACAAGAATATAACTACTATAATACTGCCCCTATGTACAAGAATATAACTACTATAATATGGCCCCCTATGTACAAGAATATAACTACTATAATACTGCCCCTATGTACAAGAATATAACTACTATAATACTGCTCCTATGTACAAGGATATAGCTACTATAATACTGCTCCTATGTACAAGAATATAACTACTATAATACTGCTCCTATGTACAAGAATATAACTACTATAATACTGCTCCTATGTACAAGAATATAGCTACTATAATACTGCTCCTATGTACAAGAATATAACTACTATAATACTGCTCCTATGTACAAGAATATAACTACTATAATACTGCTCCTATGTACAAGAATATAACTACTATAATACTGCTCCTATATACAAGAATATAACTACTATAATACTGCTCCTATGTACAAGAATATAACTACTATAATACTGCCTCCTATGTACAAGAATAGAACTACTATAATACTGCCCCTATGTACAAGGATATAACTACTAATAGATGGTTGCCCGATTCTAACGTATCGGGTATTCTAGAATATGCATGTCCACGTAGTATGTAGCCCAGCCACGTAGTATATTGCCCAGCCACGTAGTATGTAGCCCAGCCACGTAGTATATTGCCCAGCCACGTAGTATATTGCCCAGTCACGTAGTATATTGCCCAGCCACGTAGTATATTGCACAGCAACGGAGTATACAGGAGAGAGTCATGTAGTAAACAGACTTATAATAAAAAATAAACATATACTCACCCTTCGTTGAAGTCCTGGCCCTGTGTGCGGTGCACGCGGCAGCTTTCGGTCCCAGGGTTGGTATGGGCGCAGGACCTGTGATGACGTCGTGGTCACATGACCGTGACGTCATGGCAGGTCCTTGTCGCATACCATCCTTGCCACCGGAACCTGCCGTTTGCATGGAGCGGTCACCGGAGCGTCGCAAGGAGCGGGAAAGGCGCCGGAATGTGAGTATATGATGATTTTTTATTTTTTTTATTATTTTTAACATTAGATCTTTTTACTATTGAGGCTGCATAGGCAGAAAGACGGAAGTGACCCTTAGACAATTATATAGTAGACTAGATGGTGGCCCGATTCTAACGCATCGGGTATTCTAGAATATGCATGTCCACGTAGTATATTGCCCAGCCATGTAGTATATTGCCCAGCGATGTAGTATATTGCCCAGCCACGTAGTATATTGCCCAGTGACGTAGTGTACAGCACATAGCCACGTAGTATATTGCCCAGCGATGTAGTATATTGCCCAGCCACGTAGTATATTGCCCAGCCACGTAGTATATTGCCCAGTTACGTAGTATATTGCCCAGTGACGTAGTGTACAGCACATAGCCACGTAGTATATTGCCCAGCTACGTAAAATATTGCCCAGCCACGTATGTCACAGGTTAAAAAATAAAAGAAAAAAACAAGGCGCCCCCAATGTGTCTCACTATATATGAAAGAATAAAATTCTTTTGCAGGAAATGTGCTCACCTATTGCAGTTGTGAACCAAGGTCACAACTCCCATAAAAGCAAAACCGTAGCAGCAGGTCTCCAAAAAAATCCAAAAGGATATTGAGGGTAGTAGTCTTAGGCAAACTGAAGACCGCGCTCATGAGGTAGATTTAAGGTTTTTTATTGAAGCCTACGCGTTTCAAGAGCTTTCTTACTATCTTCTTCAGGGCATATCTTAGCGTGGTCTTCAGTTTGCCTAAGGTTAAAAAATAAACATACTCACCTTCCGATCCGAGGGCCCTTTGTAGTTCTGTCGGCAGCTTCCGGTCCCAGGGTGTGATGACGTCGCGGTCACATGACCGTGACGTCATGGCAGGTCCTTCTCGCGCAGGCGCGCAGAACCTGTGATGACGTCACGGTAACGTGACCGTGACGTCACGGTTACGTGACCGTCACGTAATGGCAGGTCCTTCTCCCATGGCACCGTAACTTGCCGCTTGCATGGAGCAGTTACCGGAGCGTGGCGAGGAGCGGGAAAGGCGGCGGAAGGTGAGTATATAATGATTTTTTATTTTTTTAAATTATTTTTAACATTAGATCCTTTTACTATTGACGCTGCATAGGTAGCATCAATAGTAAAAACTTGGTCACACAGGGTTAATAGCGGCGGTAACGGAGTGAGTTACCCGCGGCATAACGCGGTCCGTTACTGCCGGCATTAACCCTGTGTGAGCGGTGACCGGAGGGGAGTATGCGGGCGCTGACTGCGGGGAGTAAGGAGCCACCATTTTCTTCCGGACTGTGCCCGTCGCTGATTGGTCGTGGCTGTTTTGCTGCGACCAATCAGCGACTTGGATTTCCTTGACAGACAGAGTCCGCGACCAATGAATATCCGTGACAGACAGAAGGACAGACAGACGGAAGTACCCCTTAGACAATTATATAGTAGATAATGCTGCCCCTATGTATATAACTACTATAAGGGTATGTGCACACGTTGCGGATTCCATTGTGGATTTTTCCACGCGGATTCTGCAGAAACCGCAGGTAAAATGCCCTGCGTTTTACCTGAGGAATTACTGCAGATTTTGTGCATTTATTGTGCGGATTTCGCCTGCGTTTTTACACCTGCGGATTCCTATTATGGAATAGGTGTAAAACGCTGCAGAATCCACACAAAGAATTGGTATGCTGCGGAAAATAAACCACTGCGTTTCTGCGCGGAGTTTTCTGCAGCATGTGCACTGCGGATTTGTTTTTTCCATAGGTTTACATGGTACTGTACAATGCATGGAAAACCGCTGCGGATCCACAGGGCCAAATGCTCTGCGGATCCGCAGCCAAATCCACAACGTGTGCACATACCCCAATACTGCCTGTTAGCTGTGAGGACGTGCCTCAGCAGTTCTCATCATGTCTGGAGCAAGCCCAAGGAGGGACCACCCTGGGCGGGGAGCTCCACAAGCAAGGCCCAGGCTTCTCGGCCTACACTGGGAGTCTCATGGGAATATGCATCCCAGAGTCACCATGAAGCAATGTAAAACAACAAGCCAAAGCTCCACTGCTGCCATGAAGGAAGAAAGCAGAGTGAGTGAGTAAAGTTATGGAAGATTCACCAGCTCCAGTAACAACAAGGAAACCTGAGGTAAAAGTGTCAGTAAGTAAAGAAATGCAGCAAAGCCCAAGGTCCAGTAATTCCCCAAAGGAAATTTCTGTCAGTAAACAGCCCCAGCCTGGTGCAGAGAAGGTGAAGCAGACGCCATTACTGACCTCAGGTGTGCGGCTCACTCCTCCACACAGGCAGAGCCGGACATCTCTGGAGAGGCAGACATGGCAGGAAAACCTGCAGCAGCGAGACATGGTGACCGGTGTGGCGCGCTCAGGATGCGCAAGGTCGCAGGTGAGCCGCAGCAATAAAAGTGCTGTGGAGCCCGGAGCCTGCGGTGACACCATAAAGTCATCTGTGGTAAAACCAAAGGAGACTCCTGCATTCAAAAACCCATTGCCATTGTCCAAGCCAAAACCTGAGAGGAGACGGCACGAGCACCAGAGCTGCTGCTGGCGGAGGAGATACCTGCCCTGGTGAAGAGGATGGGGGAAATACAGCACCACAAACAAATGCTGCAAATGGAGACTGAGGTGATCTATAAACTAAAGGCCGCTCATCCCGACAGGAAAGCCGTGTGTGACCAGAGACTTTACTCACTGGGTGTGGAGCCGGCAAATGTGGTCAGGGACATAGACTGTATCATTGGGAGGATGGGGCCCCTGGCAGAGACCTACAGGGACATAGACTGAATCCTGGGGAGGTTCGGGCCCCTGGCAGAGACCTATAGGCACATAGACTATCATTGGGAGGATGGGGCCCCTGGCACAGACCTACAGGCACATAGACTATCCTGGGGAGGATCGGGCCCCTGGCAGAGACCTACAGGGACAGACTATCCTGGGAAGGATGGGGCCCCTGGCAGAGACCTCAGTAGTGTGTGTGGCCTCCACGTGCCTGTATGACCTCCCTTCAACGCCTGGGCATACTCCTGATGAGGCGGCGGATGTTCTCCTGAGGGATCTCCTCCCAGACCTGGACTAAAGCATCCGCTATCTCCTGGACAGTCTGTGGTGCAACGTGACGTTGGTGGATGGTCACATCTGTCATATGTGCTCAGTGTGAACCTGCTTTGATCTGTGAAGAGCACAGGGCGCCAGTGGCAAATTTGCCAATCCTAGTGTTCTGTGGCAAATGACAAGCATCCTGCACGGTGTTGGGCTGTGAGTACAACCCCCATTTGTGGATGTCTTGCACTCAGGCCATCCTCATGGAGTCGGTTTCTAACCGTTTGTGCAGACATCCAGATTTGTGGCCTGCTGGAGGTCATTTTGCAGGGCTATGGCAGTGCTCCTCCTTGCACAAAGGCTGAGGTAGCGGTCCTGCTGCTGGGTTGTTGCCCTCCTACGGCCCCTCCACGTCTCCTGGTAGAGTCTCAAGCCTCTTGACATTACACTGACAGACACAGCAAACCTTCTTGCCACAGCTCACATTGATGTGCCATCCTGGATGAGCTGCACTACCTGAGCCACTTGTGTGGGTTGTAGAGTCCGTCTCATGCTACCACAAGTGTGAAAGCACAACCAACATTTAAAAGTGACCAAAACATCAGCCAGAAAGCATTGGTACTGAGATGTGGTCTGTGGTCCCCACCTGCAGAACCACTCCTTTGAGGGTGTCTTGATAATTGCCAATAATTTCCATCTGTTGTCTATTCCATTTGCACAACAGCATGTGAAACTGATTGTCAATCAGTGTTACTTCCTAAGTAGACAGTTTGATTTCACAGAAGTTTGATTTACTTGGAGTTATATTCTGTTTAAGTGTTCCCTTTATTTTTTTTTTGGAGCAGTGTAATTACTATAGGCTGCCGTCACACTAGCAGTATTTGGTCAGTATTTTACATCAGTATTTGTAGCCAAAACCAGGAGTGGAACAAATAGAGGAAAAGTATAATAGAAACATATGCACCACTTCTGCATTTATCACCCACTCCTGGTTTTGGCTACAAATACTGATGTAAAATACTGACCAAATACTGATAGTGTGACGGCAGCCTAATACTGCCTTTATGTACAAGGATGAAGCAGCACTTTTAGACATGAAGTTTTTAAGTTTTATTTTTCTTACACACTTTGAGATGACTTAGCATAGGACCCAAGTTCCAGTAATAACTTATGGCAAAACCACAATTTTGATATTCAGCAGAAATCCTAGATTTGCAGCAGTCTTCAGAGAAAATTTACACAAGAAAAAGTTTGTGCCAAATGCTTTCAAAAACTACATCAAAAGAGCCTTGTGTGAATGAGCCCTAAGCGGAGGCGACGCCACAGTGCGTGCTCCTGTCCATAGTTTGCGCCTGTTGTAGTTTTATTCTGACATCCAAAGACCAATGACACATTCACATTTATACCAGATCAGTTTTATTTGTAGAGGCCATTTTTGTACAATATCTTATAAATCACAGTGACAATGTAAACCTGGTAAATTGTGCCTCAAAGTTTTTTTAGTTTATATATATAAAAAAAAAAAAAAAAAAAAAAAAAAAAAAAGGCTTTCAAAAAATTAAAAAGGTCATTAAATTTTTTTTTTTTTAAAAACATCACTAAGTTCTAGTGTTTCCGTAGGATGGACCCAAAGTGGACAATTTCCTAATAGAGGACACGAAGAAAAGAAAAAAAAATAATATATAAAAAAGTCACAGTAAGACAAACTCCTCGGCGTTAAAGCTTTTTAATTTGTTCTTTTCCTCCTTCGTGAAAAGGTCATTTTGCTCGTAGACCGGAGCAGAGCCAAAATCAAAGTCCTGAGCATGTCCGTTCACAAAGGTAAATAAAGGATAATTCTGCCGGCTGGAAGATTTCAGTACCTGGAATACAGAATAACGGCTCATGTCAGAGGAATCCTGAGAAATAGAGCAAATACAGAATACATATAGCGAAGTGTGAAAAAGTGAGGTATACGGATATATGCCAGAGCAACTGCTGAAGAAGTCCCGATTGGGAGTTTTCTGGGTTTTTTTTTTAAGCTGAAGTCCTGGCAGGTAAGGATTCACAGAATGGAATCAGGGAACTGATGTCTTAATAGCGCCACCATCTGGCAAGCAAAAGATTTGGCTTTTAAAAAGGAAATTAATGTTGATAAAAACTATGTTTTCGGCAACATGAATAGAAAAGTCAGAGAGTGTTTACTGGTGATAGACAGGTCTGTCCCCAAAATACAAAAATCACTTACACACAGGTTACATTGCAATACATCACATCTACAGGAGGTGTGAAAAAGATGGGTAACAAACAAGCTTTCACAGGTGTCATCACTCCACAATAATGTATGTACACAGCGACTGCACCAGCAGAATAGTGAGTGCAGCTCTGGAGTATAATACAGGGTGTAACTCAGGATCAGTAATGTAATGTATGTACACAGCGACTGCACCAGCAGAATAGTGAGTGCAGCTCTGGAGTATAATACAGGATGTAACTCAGGATCAGTAATGTAATGAATGTATACAGTGACTGCACCAGCAGAATAGTGAGTGCAGCTCTGGAGTATAATACAGGAGATAACTCAGGATCAGTAATGTATGTACAGTATGTACACAGTGACTGCACCAGTAGAATAGTGAGTGCAGCTCTGGGGTATAATACAGGATGTAACTCAGGATCAGTAATGTAATGTATGTACACAGTGACTGCACCAGCAGAATAGTGAGTGCAGCTCTGGGGTATAATACAGGATGTAACTCAGGATCAGTAATGTAATGTATGTACACTGACTGCACCAGCAGAATAGGGAGTGCAGCTCTGGAGTATAATGGGCAGCACGGTGGCTCAGTAATTAGCACTGTTTTGCGGCCATGGAGTCATATTCCACCAACGATAACATCTGGAACTAGTAGTATGTTCTCCCAGCATCATCCATCTCCACCCCTCTTTGGCTCTATGTTGTCAGAGCAGAGGGGTGGAGATTTAGGGAACACAAGCAGGTGGGAAGGTGTATATAAATGTTTGGCCTGCTGTGACGCACTGAGTGACAGGACTTCGATTGAACAGTCAGGCTATATTCACACTTTGCGGATTTTGCCGCGGATCCGCAGCAGTTTCCCATGAGTTTACAGAACAATGTAAACCTATGGGAAACAAAAAAAGCAGTGCACATGCTGCGGAAAAAACCACGCGGAAACGCTGCGGATTACATTCCGCAGCATGTCACTTCTTTTCTGCGGATTTTCACCTGCTCCAATAGAAAACTGCAGATGAAAATCCGCGGAAGAAACCGCAGTTAAAACCGCGACGGGTTTTCACTGCGGATTTTGTAATTCTGCTGCGGAAAAATCCGCAGTGGAATCTGCAAAGTGTGAACATAGCCTCATTCTGTGCTGAGTCTTTTTAACCACTTTAAGGCCACTGTTACTCTTGGCAGCAGAATTTATTATTATTATTTATTGTTATAGCGCCATTTATTCCATGGCGCTTTACATGTGAGGAGGGGTATACATAATGAAAACAAGTACAATAATCTTAAACAATACAAGTCACAACTGGTACAGGAGGAATGAGGACCCTGCCGGCGAGGGCTCACAATCTACAAGGGATGGGTGAGGATACAGTAGGTGAGGGTAGAGATGGTCATGCAGCGGTTTGGTCGATCGGTGGTTACTGCAGGTTGTAGGCTTGTCTGAAGAGGTGGGTTCTTCAGGTTCTTTTTGAAGGTTTCGATGGTAGGCGAGAGTCTGATGTGTTGGGGTAGAGGGTTCCAGAGTAGGGGTGATACGCGAGAGAAATCTTGTATGCGATTGTGGGAAGAGGAGATAAGAGGGGAGTAGAGAAGGAGATCTTGTGAGGATCGGAGGTTACGTGTAGGTAAGTACCGGGAGACGAGGTCACAGATGTATGGAGGGGACAGGTTGTGGATGGCATTGTACGTCATGGTTAGGGTTTTGTAGTGGAGTCTCTGGGCAATGGGGAGCCAGTGAAGGGATTGACAGAGGGGAGAGGCCGGGGAATAGCGGGGGGGGACAGGTGGATTAGTCGGGCAGCAGAGTTTAGAATAGATTGGAGGGGTGCGATAGTGTTAGAGGGGAGGCCACAGAGCAGGAGGTTGCAGTAGTCGAGGCGAGAGATGAGGGCATGGACTAGGGTTTTTGCAGATTCTTGGTTGAGGAATGAACGGATTCATGAAATATTTTTGAGTTGAAATCGGCAGGAAGTGGAAAGGGCTTGGATATGTGGTTTGAAGGAGAGATCAGCGTCAAGGATTACCCCGAGGCAGCGAGCTTGTGGGACTGGGGAGTGGGCAGCCATTTACTGTAATGGATGGGTTCGTTGGGGGGGTCGCGTGAGATGGGGGAAAGATGATGAATTCTGTTTTGTCCATGTTAAGAATTTACAGTATTTGCACCATTTCTAGCACTTATATCACCCCCCCGCCTTCGGTGAAGCGATCACAGATTTTAGCTATACACTGCGACACCATGGTATACAGAACAAGTGATCGTAGCTTCAAGTAACTCAAGAGACCTTAAGGGGTTGTCTAGGCCGCCTAAAAAACATAAAATATATACACTCTACACTCGCCTCCCTCCGCCAGTGTTACAGCCGTGACTGCGCTTCTGTTCCTGGCGGGTGGTGCGACATTGTATGAAGTGCAGTCACCGATTGGCTGCAGCTCATCAATATTCTGTCAGTGCGCAAATCTGATCAGACAAAACAGTGAAAGCTGCCACCGGTCACCACGTTGAATCAGGGCCACTATGTAAGGAGAGTATACATGGTTTATGGGGTGCTTAATAAATAAAGCAGGGCATTAAATTAATATAATAAACAAAAAATCCTCCCCTCTTTAGAAAAAGGACATAAAAAAATATTTGATATCGCTATGTCCATAGAAATTGCAACTCCAATTATGAAAAAAAATAAATAAAAAATAGTGGGGATGAGGGAGGCAATTTTTTTGAATCCACTAAAAGTATATGTACAAGTTTGATATCGCAGTATCGTACTGACCTAGAGAATATTATTGTTCTGTTATTTGCCTCAGAAAGGGTGGGTGGTGAAAAAAAAACAAAAAGTGAAAAATTGGTGGTGGTAGGGTTAATCAGACACTGTTCGTCTGAACCGCGGAGCAGGTGAGCGACGACTCTGCATTCCGTGAGTATTAGTAGAGTTCGTCCAGGTGCCCCCCTGTGTACATGCATGATGGGGGCGCACACTGGTGATCACTGGGATCCATCACACCGTATACGCACCTTTGTGAGTTCTTCTATCACCTTCTCAAAGTCCCGGGAGTTTCTGCAGTAAAATCCCAGCGCGCAGCTCGGGTCCATTTTCTTGAAGGGCATTTTCTTTGGTGAAGGACAGTGGAATGACTGCAGGGGAAGAACCATTTAAAAAGCCTTAAGAATACACAACCTAATATAGAGGGGTCAGCCGGGCAATCCTCTGAGCCAAATCCCACTGCGTCGTGTCTGCACTGGTACATTGTAACAAAATGGCAGCTCGAGTGGGCAGAATCTGCTGTATAGTAATGTAACAGATCAACAACCCGTAGGTCACAGGGATGGTGAGGGGATCCTTAGTGATCGCTAGAGCCAGGGGGTGGACTGTGCTAACGGGATTTCCTCCTCTAAGGGTATATATGACCCAGTGTGCCAAAATAAGAAATAGCATAACTCTCCCCCTATGATCTCCAGTCATTCCTCTGTCAACCTGGTCTTGTCCCCTGCCAATCTCAGTCTCTTCTGGCATGGTTAGCCTTAATTGTTGTGGCCAATGATCAGCTGCAGTGGTCACAAACTGATCAGAGCTGAAGAGGACAAGACCAGATTGATGGGCGATCAGCCGGTGAGTATATATTTCTTATAGCTGGTGCATCAATATGCCAACTTAGAGAATGGGGGTCCCAACAAAACAACTTCCCAAATATGAGAGGAGACCCCCCTTACCTTTTGCAGTCCTGCTACAGCGATTGATGGGGCTAATGCACATGCTCAAAGAATGGACCCATCACTATCATTATGGGTCCCCGGTAACTAGACCTCTATTAGTAGGAGATGGTCCTCTTTGAATGCCTTCTGATCTCAGCTACATTTTTTCCTTATACAGAGCTCCAAATCTCCAGCATCCAAATCCCCAGCAAATTAAGTTATGTCCTGCTTTCAGCTGCCACTAGGGGGCGCTTAGTACAAGTGATTTATTAGAGTTCAATGGCGGAGAAGCCATGTGCAGTGAGCTCCCCCTAGTGGTGGCAGCAGGAAGGCAAAATGTTATAGTCTGTTTCTATCTGCAGAGATTTGGAGCTTTGTATCAGAGCTTCAGATTTGGGTGAGCATCTATCTAGTGGCTGAAGTACAAGAATTAATAAGACCAATTATTAAGTATTAGGTTTACTGGATGTATGCTAGTGGCCAAGAAATAGCGTCTAGGAGGAGTCCATCGTAGCGGCAGTCTCTGCTCGGTGCGTCCCATTTTTCTTTTACCTTGACTAGGATTTCCTCTCCCTCCACATTGACGGGAAGCAATGTTTGAACGCGGTAATGTGCATGTGATTCTACCTAATTAGATTTGCAAATCTTTCTGTGCGGAGTCTGAGCTGCAGTGAAATGTACATTACTCCACTGGGGTCTATCTGTCATTGTCAGGATATCCGGACGCCGGGCTCGTACAGTCAGCGTGCCAAGATTTTGGAAGAAATAAAGGGGAAAAAAAAAAAAAAAAAGAATAAACTTCTTCCCTGTGGCTCCGCTCAAATGCAGGCGGCATCAACGGGACTGCAGGGTGGCGGGATAAAGGATTTTTGATGGGGTTGGGGGGGGGGGGGGCGATATAATGGGGTCTTTTTGTAGATAACCCCACATTCAGTGAAGTTTGTCAGATGATCACAATATGTGCAGTGGCACAACTTTCCTCGCCCTTTCCAGGATTGCATTTTTTTTTTTCCTTAATGCAAATTTTTATTTAAAATTAGAAAAACTTGCAACTTTGACACCGAACACAAGTAATAAAACTTCCATTCCCCGACAGCAAGCAGTGGTCTCAAATAGGAAGATAAACTCAGACTGAAATCCACAGGGCGGTGACAAACCATCAGCTGTGACATGTTACAGTCTTCAGGTTTAGACACTTCTGTTTGTTACAATGTATCTGCGCAGGTAACATGTATCAGTGTTCAGCTCAGAATCAGCGGCCACATTTTTTAAAGTGTTTTTTTTTTTGTTGAGAATTAAGTAATTTTAGTTAGCTGCGAGATGCGGACCACTATATGCACCTACCAAATGCCTCTGCACCCCTGTACCTAAAGCACAGTGAGGCGCTAGCTCTGACACTTTAACACCCCATAACACCTGCTGTAAACCCTCACCTGCAGTGCTTTTATTATGGCTGTAGTGTCGTGCCAATGTACCAGTATAAATGCCCTATGATGCATCCAGAGATTTATTTATTTTTTTTTTTTTTAGGTAATAACTTTATAGAGGGGATAAAGACTTTAATTAATGGCACCCTGTCAATCAAGAGGATGGGGTCAGAGTCACCCGCTTGAGTAGAGCATCTGCTGAGCATGCTCAGTGCCACTCCATGTGACTGACATACCCGAGCGCCGTACCAAGCCATCTGTAGCAGGAGTGCACACGATGGCCCTACAAATAGTGGACTCGAGAGCCCGATCTCATGATCACCGACCAGACGCTTTTCACGCATCTTTTGGAACAACCCCTTTAAATGCGCTAGATGAGGCGGATCACTGTATAATCTCGTTTCATAATTAGTGCATAAATTAGAGGGCGATAATGGTGCCAGAACCTCGGTGACATTACCTCGAGAGGGAAATCCTTTGTGCTGACATCTACAAAAGATTGGCAGTAATGAGGATCCATGTATATCAAGCTGTCATCTGCAAGGACAAAACAGAAGATAAGTAATTCCAGAAACACTTTATTACCGCGCCGCTTACAAGCCAATTTCTATGCAGAAGAACAGCCGAGAAAAATCGCAAACAAAAGGCCCCTTCCACGCCGCGGCTTCTTGACGGATGCGCGCTCCTTTAACGGGACAGATTAACTTCTGGAATCAAAGATGCTTGTGTAAGCAGAATATTTTTTTTTTTTATAGAAAAAGTGATGAGTCTGTCATTTAATTTTTGGTGATGAAATTACTTTCACAAACACACAATTATATTCCGGAGTTTGTCGATGAAAAATGCGCTGGGAGAACGCGGTCGACACCCAGGACGTATTACTTGTCATCTTAACGTCAACTCACGGCGTTTAAACTGCTCGAATGTAAATATGTAAATAAAATCTGCCAAATGAGGAGAGAGAAGGCGCTTAAACTTTCATTAGACGGAAGGTAAAATATGCCTTGTTTATGCAGCGCGGGAAATTAAAGATGCAGTTTGCAGAAACCAATTACAATGGAGGCTAAGTGACAAATGAGTGGACTTTGGTGGGATCTGATGAATTAATAGCGGCCTCGGTGCTGCCGTAATTATTCAGTTGGAGAATGGTCATTTATAAAAATCAAAAGTTTTTTTTTTTTTTTTTAAATAAGTCCGGGGCTTCAAAAATTGCAGCAGGTCGCTGTCGTATCCTGCATTAGATGATGCATTTTCCATGCAGATGGCAAAAGTGTTAACCAAGAAGATTCATAGGATCCTTATTCAGCAGGGACGTTGGCCGTCTGCGAGCATGGCACCGGAGCCCTGCACACTTCAACCTCAAGACCTGGTCAGGTGGTGACATTGATAGTGCGGGAGTGTTACACTAGAGCGCTGCACACTTGCTCCTACTTTCCGCCATCCCCGGCGCCTCTTCTGATAATCAAGCCTGGCAAGATCATTACGGTGTGACACATGACAACACATGGGGTCTACTACCGGTAACCAGAAGAGGCGCCGAGGCTGACGGCAAGTAGGAGCAAGTTTGCAGCACTCTAGTGCAACACTCCCGCACTATCAATGTCGCTGCCTGACCAGGTAACATAGTAACATAGTAACATAGTTAGTAAGGCCGAAAAAAGACATTTGTCCATCCAGTTCAGCCTATATTCCATCATAATAAATACCCAGATCTACGTCCTTCTACAGAACCTAATAATTGTATGATACAATATTGTTCTGCTCCAGGAAGACATCCAGGCCTCTCTTGAACCCCTCGACTGAGTTCGCCATCACCACCTCCTCAGGCAAGCAATTCCAGATTCTCACTGCCCTAACAGTAAAGAATCCTCTTCTATGTTGGTGGAAAAACCTTCTCTCCTCCAGACGCAAAGAATGCCCCCTTGTGCCCGTCACCTTCCTTGGTATAAACAGATCCTCAGCGAGATATTTGTATTGTCCCCTTATATACTTATACATGGTTATTAGATCGCCCCTCAGTCGTCTTTTTTCTAGACTAAATAATCCTAATTTCGCTAATCTATCTGGGTATTGTAGTTCTCCCATCCCCTTTATTAATTTTGTTGCCCTCCTTTGTACTCTCTCTAGTTCCATTATATCCTTCCTGAGCACCGGTGCCCAAAACTGGACACAGTACTCCATGTGCGGTCTAACTAGGGATTTGTACAGAGGCAGTATAATGCTCTCATCATGTGTATCCAGACCTCTTTTAATGCACCCCATGATCCTGTTTGCCTTGGCAGCTGCTGCCTGGCACTGGCTGCTCCAGGTAAGTTTATCATTAACTAGGATCCCCAAGTCCTTCTCCCTGTCAGATTTACCCAGTGGTTTCCCGTTCAGTGTGTAATGGTGATATTGATTCCCTCTTCCCATGTGTATAACCTTACATTTATCATTGTTAAACCTCATCTGCCACCTTTCAGCCCAAGTTTCCAAGGTCTTGAGGTTTGTTTTTTGTGCAACTCTAGACAAAACCATATCAAATATTTATACTCGTTTCTTGTATATTAACCAATTTTTATCAGGATTTTATTTGTTTTTTATAAAGTTTATATTTCCTTTACCTCGGTGACTTGATTGGTCATCTAATACACAGCAATACTCCTGTATCTCAGGGCATTATATATAAAGGAGATGGCAGATGCTGGGAACCTTTATCACGTTTGCATCCTATGATGGCATTATGGAAGGGCTTACTGGGGTGATGGAGACCCCCCTCCCACTACTTAACCGCTTAGCTACAATGGTAACCATAGACCATGGCATCTAAAGGGTGTGCAAAACCTTGGATAGAAATCTCTCATTCCGGCCAATTAAGTGTCAGCTGTAAAAGCTCGCCGATACCAGCTGCAGATGGTGCGGTTTCATGTTGTCTATGGGTGACTGATTCGGTAAATCCCATGATGGCAGTGGATTGGAGGTGCATGTCTGACCTCCGCTCCATTCAGCCTCTATTCTTCCAGTATTTTTATTCTTGTACCCACCTTGAAATCCTACAAAATAATAGGACTGCTTCGGTCTGCCACCGATGATCCCAACACAATATTCCAGGCTAAGCATCCCCTGAGGACGAGAACGCCAGAAATTACGTATGACCATAAAGTGATAAGATGTGATAAGATAAGAGGCTCCCGATTACACCGTACACATGGGTTGTTACTAGGGTGGATAGTTCTAATTGCCAACCATAAGTGACCATGTTCATTCTTATGAGGGAGTGAAAAACCTCCGAGGCTGCATTTCTCAGTGACTGGAGATCCAAGAAAACCTATTGTGAAGAGGTTTTTACTTATGGCAGTAATGGTACGGCTGTATAGGTGCTTGTCTCCCGATAAGAATGACACCTTTCTTGTAGTGATACAATGTGCCAGTCCTGAGATATTTATAGTAGAAATTGTATCAGGCAGGAAGTGCACATGGGATGTGTTAATGCACTTGTTAGAAGCACTCAGATCACCGACACACCCCCAGTGCACTTCCTGCCTGATTTGCATACAACTTGTACTCTAACTTTCTCATGACTGGCACATCTGATTTCTACAAGAAAGATGTCATACTTATCGGGGGACAAAGGGCTACACAGCCATACCACTACCTCCACATGTACAGACACTGACAGGTTCCCTTTATGAACACTCAGCAGATTAATTAAACTTTAAATAGCCAGAGTGTGTTCCTGCAGAAATATATGGCAACCCCACCTCCCATCCTAGCTTTTTCTACACCTCCAGCTTTAATTGTCCTCACAAATAAGCCATCTGAACTTTCTACTCCACATTCGTTATATGTTCGTCATCTTTCTCCTCTATGTACCATATTCATTGTAAACGCAAACCCCTTTAAAAGTTGTATTGTGAATGCGACATAGGCCTCATTTATATGAACAACAGGGTTTTATTTTGCAACTTAAAGACATAAAAAGGAAACAAAATACAAAATGTGTTACATTCCAGCAAGATACAGATATTCCTTTCATGAAAAGGGATATTCACAGACCCCCTTGTAATCTCCGCACGTACCTTCACAAATTCAAAATATTCAATATTGGTCCTTTCACCGCCGAGTCGGACAGGAACCAGAATGAGAACGGATTTATCAGCGGCGGTGTTATCCTGCGGGTCGTACACATCGTCGCGGTAAACTGCGGAAAGGAGAAGGAACAGGCGATCAGGAAGGATATTGGTATCCCGTTAGGATTCTAGATAGAAGCTTCCTACTGAATGACAGCAAGCAGATCTGGAAGATGTGGTAACAGTTTCAGAACTTTTGACAACCTAACATTAATTTAACAATTTCTTCAAATATTTTAACCAAAAAAAAAAAAGTCCCAACAACTTACTTGTACAGTCCTGAGCAACGTATATGGAGAAGCTCTGCAGCTCGGGGTCAGCGGACTCCTTCTTTGCTTTCCTGGAAAATATTGCAAACAGGTTCCTTTGTACATAATTTGTTTTCCAGCAGTTATAACGAATCCTCTGTTTCTATGATGCACGGTGATGAGGACCCCGCGTACGTGGTATAACGCATGACGTCGCTGTAGCGCCAGGCCACAAATGCAGTTTAGTCTGAGGTCAGCGGTTAACAAGGACCTCGTTCGGTAGAACTTTTCATCACTTATGTTAGGAATTGTATCTTTTCACACCTTTCGCCATTCAGTGGACAGGACCTCCTGCCGACCAACTGATCTACCATCATTTATACACAAATTTAAATAGAATTTAAATAGAAGTAGATTCATTTTCTGGCGCAAATTCAAGCAAAGATGGGTGCCTCCTAATAGATCTGCCACATGGCGCCCCCCCGCACTATGAATCAAGGCCGGCTGTACGTATCGCGAGCGTACCTCAACAGGTGGGAGACAATGGCAGGACCGTACCAGTCTCCGGCCACTTTCCCAGACTTCCTCCCTATCCTGATCAGCCGATGAATCCCGAAGTCGGCCGCGGGGTGATCGGAGAACCAGGAGATGATTTTCCGGTGATAAAACGCACTTTGATTTTCGTCTTCGTTTTCTGTGGTTGCTCCTGGATCGCTGGACGTTGTACCGTAGGTTGGGGTGTTGTATGACGCCTCGATGGGGGCGAGCTTTCTGGTGCTGTTCTGTAACCAGAACTCTGCCTCCGGCCGGTAAAGGTCCAATGCGTTTGGCCACAACCAGTCTGTAAGAGATGGGAAACATTAAGAGGCATCAGAAGGTACAGGATGAGCAGTCAATTGGACACTTAGGGCATCTGCTGCAAATAGAACTTAAAGATCATTTATTAGCGTTTTCCTTTAACCCCTTCCTGGCAATGGGATGTACATGTGGTGTCGGGTGTTATGGCGTAGGAAGACCACTAAATAGGGGGCAAGTGGCAGCCACAGCCAGCACTTGGCACTAGCAGCAGCGACCAAGGTCTAGCTCTCATCGCTGCTGTGCAGCCACTTTAAAACCTTTGTCACTCTAGGGCAGCGGTATTTGAGCGGCACAACACCAGTGGGGCATCCTTTTTGGTGCCCTAGGCAAAGCACTTGTCAGCTAGCTTATTGGAAATATTTCAATTTTTTCATTTGTTTACCCCAAAAAAAAAATTGTAAAGGAAAACCCAAATAATTATACAGAGACGGCACGAATTAAAAAAAAAAAATAAAGAAAAAAAAAGTTTTATCTATAAAGTTGCACTTATCCCATATCGCCACATTTGCAATGTTGCTTATTTATAGTAAAATGAACGGCGTCATTCAAAAACTACAACTCGTCCAACAATAGAACAAGCTCTCATACTGCCAAAGAGATGGGAAAAAAAAAAAAAAAAAGTTATGGCTCTTGGAAGAAAGTGAGGAACAAAAAAAACAAAAACTGGCTGCAGCAGGGATGGGGTTAGGGATGCAATCTAGACAAACTGATCATCCGTCCTCTCCAAACTGCAAAGATTTACCCAAATTTCCGCAGCTCCTATGCAAACAGGTTCATACAGAGATCATAAACTATTAGTTACTAAGAGAATGCAAAAGTATCGAGACACACGTTTGCATGGGAGCTGTATACAAAAAACGGAAAAGATTTAACCACGTTTCTGCAAAGTATTTTTTTTTTTTTTAAACTTTAGAAAAAATTGAGGCAAAGTTGTTCATAACCTGGAAAACCAGCACCAACCTCGCCCTATGAAGTGAACCAGAAGCCCCTGAGCCAGTAACATCTGCCCAGTCCTCAGGGTGCAGCCCCAGCCGCAGTCTGTGCTCCATGTCGACCCCTCCAGCTGGGGGAACTCTTCCCTGTACGTCAGCCATATCCTGGAAATAAAATCCTTCCGGAAATCCTCCACATTGCCAAACGCATCTTCATTCGTCAGCGACCCGGAATCGGAGCGGTCGGGAGAAGATTCAGACTCTGATAGAAAACACAGAAAAAATAAAATAAGAGGGGGTTTAGAAAGGACGATCGAGGTTTCTTTGACCCCTCCGTGTAATATGTCCGTATATTAACCCTTATGGAGCCAAATTGGATCAGAACAAACCAGAAGCAAGTCATGTGTAATGGATCCAGGTTGGCATTTTGGGCATCACTGGCTGTAACCAATCTTGGCGGACCACCTGCCCGGCCCTACACGAACTCACCTTCATATTTAAAATGGTAGCATTTGCCAAGCAAAAAGACAGGGGAGTTTCGTCTAAAATAGGTTCTCGTCCTAAGTACCCAGCCTAAAATAATAATAAAAAAAAAAATAGAAGAATTAAAGGGGATGTCCACTACTTAGGTAATCAGTAACAGATCAGAGGGGGTCCGACACCCAGGAACCCACAGATCCACGTAGTGGCAGTTATTACCTACTGCACTTTAGTTCTTATTCATTCAATGGGAGCTGAGCTACAGGAGCCCACAATGGCCATGTGTGAAGCTGTGGCATTTAGGCTCCATAACGGCAGGCGTTGCAACAACTGATCGCTGACGGTGCCAGGTATTGGAACCCACTGATCTGATACCATATTCTATCACCCTAAGGACAAATCACCAAAATATGACCCCCCCTCGGATCATAGCCATGATATCCTGATCTATAGGATTTATACAGTGAAGGGAACAAGCCCATTATGAAGAGCTGCAGGCTCAGAGGTCGGGGGAGGGGGTCCCCCGCACGCACAGCTAGAAGCTCAGAGATGGGGGCAGGAGCCAGGGCTGCAGATTCAGGGGAGATCCTTACCCAAATATGGAGGGCGCTATCATTTGAAACTTTAAGATAGTAAGTTCCTCCCCCTAATTTGGTCAAACAGCAAAGTCCATACCTCCCCCGTCCTGAGCGCCCAGCAGGTAGGGCTACACTGATACATAGTAACGACTTACAGCTATCAGATTAGTGAAGAAGTTGCTACAGAAAATGTAAAAAAAAAAATATATATATTTTTATTTATTGAGGGATTAGAAAAGGCACTTACTGTATTTTACATTATGCCACGCAGATAAAAACATTGACTTCAGTTTGTCATCGGTGCCGCTGGCTTCCATATTCACCCCGTGAGAATGAACCCATACCGCGCCGAGGCCGGACAGTCACAGACCTGGAACAGAAAGGCGACGCCGCAGGGAGGGGAGCAATGAGAAAAAGTTCTGCAAAGTTACTTCTGACCAAGATCTCTGCTCCAGAGGTTGAACACACAGACAATGACTTTTGGCAGCTGAAGGTTTGCAACAATTGTATCAGATGGAGAATCCGCTGAGCTGCACAGGTGGCATCACAAGTCTCCTCAAGGTTTGTTACAACGTATCAAACTATCTCAAGGGGTTGTACCAAGTACATAAGGTACAGCACTAAGTGGCCCATTATTACACTGCAGAGTATGGCGGCATTACAGGAGGACTCCACCGCAGTGTTATAGGAGCTGTACCGGGCGGAGTTATTCCAGCAGTTTACGGACATATCATTTACAGGTCGTAGACCATTCAAGGATTATGTGGCGCCATTATGGGGGCTGTGATATGCATTATGCGAGTTCTGATATGGCGGTTTAATCTCAGCAGCATATACTGATTGTACGTGGGCTGTGATACGGTTGTAGTACTATGGCATTACATGGCAGTATTATGAGGGTTGAACCATGGCAACATTATCTCAATGCGATATGGCAGTTTTAGTTAAGCTGCGATATAGAAGTATTATCTTTGCACTATATTGCAGTGTTATTTCGGAGAGTACTTTATGGTAGTATTACCGTGGCATTATATGGTGGTTTAATTTAGGCTGTTGTATGGTGAGATGATCATGGCACTATCGTGCAATATTATGAGGACAGTTTTATTTAGGCGGTGATATGGCGGTAGTCTCAGCACCATGTAGCAGTATTATGGTACTTGTGATACAGCACAATTATCTTTGTACTATGTAGCTGTAGTATGGTACCTGTGATATGGCGGTATTATCATGGTAGCATGTAGCAGTATTATGGTACCTGTGATATGGCGGTATTATCATGGTAGCATGTAGCAGTATTATGGTACTTGTGATATGGTGGTATTATCTTGGTAGCATGTAGCAGTATTATGGTACCTGTGATATGGCGGTATTATCTTGGTAGCATGTAGCAGTATTATGGTACCTGTGATATGGCGGTATTATCTTGGTAGCATGTAGCAGTATAATGTACCTGTGATATGGCGGTATTATCATGGTAGCATGTAGCAGTATTATGGTACCTGTGATATGGCGGTATTATCTTGGTAGCATGTAGCAGTATAATGTACCTGTGATATGGCGGTATTATCATGGTAGCATGTAGCAGTATTATGGTACTTGTGATATGGCGGTATTATCTTGGTAGCATGTAGCAGTATTATGGTACCTGTGATATGGCGGTATTATCTTGGTAGCATGTAGCAGTATAATGTACCTGTGATATGGCGGTATTATCATGGTAGCATGTAGCAGTATTATGGTACTTGTGATATGGCGGTATTATCTTGGTAGCATGTAGCAGTATTATGGTACCTGTGATATGGCGGTATTATCATGGTAGCATGTAGCAGTATAATGTACCTGTGATATGGCGGTATTATCTTGGTAGCATGTAGCAGTATAATGTACCTGTGATATGGCGGTATTATCATGGTAGCATGTAGCAGTATTATGGTACTTGTGATATGGCGGTATTATCTTGGTAGCATGTAGCAGTATTAGCTGCATGTAGCTGCCAAGGCAAACAGGATCATGGGGTGCATTAAAAGAGGTCTGGATACACATGATGAGAGCATTATACTGCCTCTGTACAAATCCCTAGTTAGACCGCACATGGAGTACTGTGTCCAGTTTTGGGCACCGGTGCTCAGGAAGGATATAATGGAACTAGAGAGAGTACAAAGGAGGGCAACAAAATTAATAAAGGGGATGGGAGAACTACAATACCCAGATAGATTAGCGAAATTAGGATTATTTAGTCTAGAAAAAAGACGACTGAGGGGCGATCTAATAACCATGTATAAGTATATAAGGGGACAATACAAATATCTCGCTGAGGATCTGTTTATACCAAGGAAGGTGACGGGCACAAGGGGGCATTCTTTGCGTCTGGAGGAGAGAAGGTTTTTCCACAACACAGAAGAGGATTCTTTACTGTTAGGGCAGTGAGAATCTGGAATTGCTTGCCTGAGGAGGTGGTGATGGCGAACTCAGTCGAGGGGTTCAAGAGAGGCCTGGATGTCTTCCTGGAGCAGAACAATATTGTATCATACAATTATTAGGTTCTGTAGAAGGACGTAGATCTGGGGATTTATTATGATGGAATATAGGCTGAACTGGATGGACAAATGTCTTTTTTCGGCCTTACTAACTATGTTACTATGTTACTATGGTACCTGTGATATGGCGGTATTATCTTGGTAGCATGTAGCAGTATAATGTACCTGTGATATGGCGGTATTATCATGGTAGCATGTAGCAGTATTATTGTACCTGCGATATGGCGGTATTATCATGGTAGCATGTAGCAGTATTCTGGTACCTGTGATACAGCGATATTCTATTATTACTGTATAACACTTTACATTGGATAAAAAACTTCTAAAACTTGGGTTAAAATCCAAGCAGCAGCTGTGGGGGCACAGGGCAGACAGACCGCACACCCCCTACACCACCATGGCCCTATAACCGGCCGCCGGGTGACAACACACCGAGCACCGGCCGCACTCACCATCACAACCTCTCCCAGCAGCTGACTGCACCGATTGTTCCCTAGAAACTACACTTCCCATGATGCTCGCACAGGCGGCTCTACGGGAGGGCATGACGGGAATTGTAGTGTAAGGGGGGCCAGGGGGGAGAGACGGGAGTCAGCTGACAAACGGGCGGTCAGTCACAGTCCACAGAGCGGCGGGTGACAGGGAACTAACGGCCGAGAGACACCGGGACAAGGGAGACGACGCCCGGTCTGCTTACCGTGCAGGGTCGGCGGGGTGAGCCACAACGGCGGCTTCTCACCTCACCGGGCGGATGTTGTCAGGCCACACTCACCGCAGACTTCCGAGAGGAGGGGGGAGCGGCGCTGCGGCGCATTTATACTCCAGGAGGGGGCGCTGTGGTGTATTTATACCCCAGGAGGGGGCGCTGTGGTGTATTTATACCCCAGGAGGGGGCGCTGTGGTGTATTTATACCCCAGGAGGGGGCGCTGTGGTGTATTTATACCCCAGGAGGGGGCGCTGTGGTGTATTTATACTCCAGGAGGGGGCGCTGTGGTGTATTTATACTCCGGGAGGGGGCGCTGCGGTGTATTTATACTCCAGGAGGGGGCGCTGCGGCGCATTTATACTCCAGGAGGGGGCGCTGTGGTGTATTTATACTCCAGGAGGGGGCGCTGTGGTGTATTTATACCCCAGGAGGGGGCGCTGTGGTGTATTTATACTCCGGGAGGGGGCGCTGCGGTGTATTTATACTCCAGGAGGGGGCGCTGCGGCGCATTTATACTCCAGGAGGGGGCGCTGTGGTGTATTTATACCCCAGGAGGGGGCGCTGTGGTGTATTTATACCCCAGGAGGGGGCGCTGTGGTGTATTTATACTCCGGGAGGGGGCGCTGCGGTGTATTTATACTCCAGGAGGGGGCGCTGCGGCGCATTTATACTCCAGGAGGGGGCGCTGTGGTGTATTTATACTCCAGGAGGGGGCGCTGCGGTGTATTTATACTTCGGGAGGGGGCGCTGCGGTGTATTTATACTCCGGGAGGGGGCGCTGCGGTGTATTTATACTCCGGGAGGGGGCGCTGTGGTGTATTTATACTCCGGGAGGGGGCGCTGCGGTGTATTTATACTCCAGGAGGGGGCGCTGCGGTGTATTTATACCCCAGGAGGGGGCGCTGTGGTGTATTTATACCCCAGGAGGGGGCGCTGTGGTGTATTTATACTCCAGGAGGGGGCGCTGTGGTGTATTTATACCCCAGGAGGGGGCGCTGCGGCGCATTTATACTCCAGGAGGGGGCGCTGCGGTGTATTTATACTCCAGGAGGGGGCGCTGCGGTGTATTTATACCCCAGGAGGGGGCGCTGCGGTGTATTTATACCCCAGGAGGGGGCGCTGCGGTGTATTTATACCCCAGGAGGGGGCGCTGCGGTGTACTTATACTCCGGAAGGGGGCGCTGTGGTGTATTTATACTCCAGGAGGGGGCGCTGCGGTGTATTTATACTCCAGGAGGGGGCGCTGCGGTGTATTTATGAGGGGGCGCTGTGGTGTATTTATACCCCAGGAGGGGGCGCTGCGGTGTACTTATACTCCGGAAGGGGGCGCTGTGGTGTATTTATACTCCAGGAGGGGGCGCTGTGGTGTATTTATACTCCGGGAGGGGGCGCTGTGGTGTATTTATACTCCAGGAGGGGGCGCTGTGGTGTATTTATACCCCAGGAGGGGGCGCTGCGGCGCATTTATACTCCAGGAGGGGGCGCTGTGGTGTTCTTATACCCCAGGAGGGGGCGCTGCGGTGTAGTTATACCCCAGGAGGGGGCGCTGCGGAGCATTTATACCCCAGGAGGGGGCGCTGCGGAGCATTTATACCCCAGGAGGGGGCGCTGTGGTGTACTTATACTCCAGGAGGGGGCGCTGCGGAGTATTTATACCCCAGGAGGGGGCGCTGTGGTGTATTTATACTCCGGGAGGGGGCGCTGTGGTGTATTTATACTCCGGGAGGGGGCACTGTGGTGTATTTATACCCCAGGAGAGGGCGCTCTAGAGCTTACAATGAAATGGTAATATAATAATCACAAAATCTGTTATAAATAGTTTTATATTATAATGTTGATTCTGAATTTTATATTTTTGTTCAAAAATTGTATCATTGAATCTTTTTCACTTATAATTTATCCCAATTAAAAATTACAAATATTTACTCCTTATATCTTTATTTACCTTTAATATTACCATTTACGCTTGGAATCTGCAGGGAAACATCAGCAACGGAAAAGGATAAGTGTCAGGACAGGCAGAGCAGCGCTGCTATAGCCAGTGATGGAATTCTGACTTCCTTATCCTCAGCACCAGGGGGCGCTCTTCACCTCCATATTTATACGGCTCCCACTGAAGGCAATAGCAGCTCTGTCTGACAGCGCCCCCTGGTGGTGGCAGCAAAGGTTCTATAAAGATGTTAGGAAAGTCAACTCAGGATACGGCAAAGTCCTAGATGACACTTAACCTTCGTCAGGCTGCATAATTTTACAACATTAACAGGCTGCAGAGGTACAATCGTACCTTCATATATCCCTCCACTGTGGGAAGACTTTCTCCTTTACTTGGTTTCAGAACCTAAAGTTCATTCAGCTACAAATGTTACGTTGATATCTGTTGGCCAGTGTTGTTACTGCTCACTTATGTTGCTGTCAATTAAGTTGATTCAAACTGGGAGTGGCTTGTACTTCTCTTCCTGCCTCCCTCCTCTCAGTACAGTAGCCATTTTGCTGCTCATCTCATTGCTGTGAGCGCACACATTTCTAGGCTTGTGAAGTCTTCAATTTCTTGGATACGAAGGTATGAAAGTCTCACAGCATCGAACAGCCAGTTCTACCTTCATTCGCCTTATGTGGGGACAGAACAGTCAGAAATTGGCTTTGAGCCTGGACTTGGCTTACATATATTTTGTATGAAACTTCTCACTATAGGTATGATTTTTATAGGAAAAATGGATAATAATTAGTATCTACATATTGTTTTACGATGTTTTACTTATATTCAGCACAAAATAAAGATGGTGGCTCTGTTACAATTTTCCTATTGGTCGAAAAAAACAGTCGAAGATGGAATGAAAATTCTGAAACCGTCTACGGTTTACATAATATATAAATGACATTTATAAATAATTATCACTAGAAATAATTTACTTTTTTTTATCTGCACTTTAGAATCGAGTTTCATTCTACTTGCCTACGTGTTACTGAACTAAATTACGAAGCCAAAATTCATCTACCAAGTCATCATGAGCGATCGTGACGCTGGATCTAGTTTCCGCCATAATCCAACAAAACGTGTTCGCAGGTTAGTATCATTTTGTGAAAAGCCAATAACGCAGTATTGTGTAGTATTTCGGAAAATTATTTATTTTTAATTTTTTTCATATTTACAGACTTACGATGTCTGACGAAATAACGCAAATGCGAGAAGAATCTGATTCTGAGCACGAGGAAGAACCATATGTTGCATCTGATGATGAAAACTATGTAACACAAGTGGATGTTACTGAAGAAGGTTCAGACATTGAACAAGAAATGGTCATAGAGCAGGAAAAAGAATACGACTCAGACGAAAGCGTTGAGGATGAGTCTGCGCCTCAAAGTGCAGGCGACATTTGGACTGCTAAGGATAAAACTCAATGGTGTAGCGATCCACTGCCAAATGCACAAACGAAATCTCGTAATGTCCTACGGCAAAGAGGTGGCCCTGCAGCAATCAGCAGCCTGTATACGGCAAAAGAGCTATTCACGTCAATCATGACCCCCGAGATGTGCGACATCATATTACGAGAAACTAATCGAAAGGCCGAGAGAGTTTGTGACGCTTACAACAACGAACTGGTACAACGTTTTCCCGATTCTTCTGAACGGCCACCGCAAAAAACATTCAAGCAATTTACTGAAACTGAACTCCATGCGTTTTTGGGCATACTGATTGCCGCCGGTGTGCACAGAGACAACGAGGACAATCTGGAGGAAATGTGGAACGTTGCTGCTCTGCCTCTTATACGTGCAGCCATGTCTCGTGACCGCTTCAAGATGATACTCAGATTTATCAGATTTGACAACGAAAATACACGCGCGGAACGCGCGCAAACAGATAAAGCTGCACCAATACGGGACATCTGGACAATGCTGAACAGAAATCTCGAGAGGGCCTACAAGCCGTATAATTGTATCACCGTCGACGAGCAATTAATTCCATTTAGAGGCCACACTAAATTTACCCAGTATATACCTTCAAAACCAGCTAAATACGGCATAAAGATTTTCTGGGCTTGTGATTCGTCAAACGCCTACCCGTTACAAGGTCAGCTCTACACCGGGAAACCAAGCGATGGTCCTCGACAAGTAAACATCGGCGAACGAACAGTATTGGACCTAGTGAGCTCGTATAAAGGCTCCGGAAGAAATGTCACCACCAATGACTTCTTTACAACCATGGAACTAGCTAAGGTATTGAACTCCTGGAACATGACGCTGGTTGGTAGAGTGAGAAAAAACAAAAGGTTCCTACCTAGCAACATGCAGCCTGCCAAAGAAAGGCCCGTAAACTCCACAAATTTTGCCTACAATCATGAAGCAACAGTCTGTTCATACGCTCCAAAGAAGAACAAGTCAGTCGTGCTTCTATCATCTATGCACATGACGGGAGAAGTTGAAGAGACAATAGCAGCCGAGCCAGAGATAATAAAATACTACAAAAAAACAAAAGGCGGAGATGATGTTATGGATAAAATGTTGGGAGAGTACACTGTGAGACGGCGAACGTTACGTTGGCCTCTGGCATTTTTCTACAATATGATTGACGTCACCGGGTTGGCATCCTACATCATCTACAGAGAACACAACCCAAGCTTCAGGACAAAGGATCGACGAAGAAAGTTCCTGAAAGATCTGGCAAATCAGCTGTGCATGCCTGCAATCGAAGATCGTAGTACAAACCGAATGATGATGATAAGAAACCATTTTCTTCGAGGGGCAGTAGAAATGGCGCTCGGACGATGCATTCTGGTAGCATCGCAAGCAGCGGGCGGCCCTCAAACACCTCATGGTAGTCGCGGACCCTCCCCTGTGGTTGGCAGCTGCTATGTCTGCCGAGACCTGAGGCGAAAACAACGTAAGACCAGAAAGTCCTGTGTGGTCTGTGTCAAACCCATTTGCGATGAACACTCGGTAGCAAAGACAACGTGCATCACTTGCGAAGAAAATCAATAAAAAATAAGTTTCTTACATTTTCTTTTAGAATGTCAATGAACAGATTTTTTTTTACTTGTTTATAATAATAAAATAGCATTATCATTAAAAAAAATATTATTCTTTTTTTCCTTGCATTATCTTCATTCAAAATATACGAGGGTACATTTGTACCTATGGAGCTTGTTATGGATGCAAAAATATCTCAACCCCCCTTATCTCGGAAGGGGGTGGAGATAGTTTATTGAAACTTGGCCAATATATTCTGGACCAAAACTGCAGAGATGTCACGAAATTTCAGCCCTCTACGGCTTTTCGAAAAAAAAAAGTTATTGCAATTTTAAAATGGAATAGTTACAATTGTACCTACTCTGCCGGACGAAGGTTAAATACTAATTACATGCAGGGTCGGCTGACAGGTTCCCGGTAATTAGTCTGTTCTGTACACCCATGGGATCTCTATGGTGAAGGGCAGTATTTGCTCTGGAAACGCATCAAAGATGAGTTTGAACAGTCTGAACCTCAATAAGGCCGGTTTCACACGTCAGTGGCTCCGGTACGTGTGGTGACAGTTTCCTCACGCACCGGAGACACTAACTCACGTAGACACATTGAAATCAATGTGTCTCTGCACATGTCAGCGTGTTTTCACAGACCGTGTGTCCGTGTGCAAAACACGGAGACATGTCAGTGTTCGTGGGAGCGCACGGATTACACGGACCCATTAAAGTCAATGGGTTCATGTAAAACACGTACCGCACACGGACGTTGTCCGTGTGCAATCCGTGTGCCGTGCAGGAGACAGCGCTACTGTAAGCCCTGTCCCCCCCACGTGGTGCTGAAGCCGCCATTCATATCTTCTTTCCAGCAGTGTTCGCTTTTTTTTTAATTTTTCGTGTTTAAATTAAAGATCCCTGTCCCCTCCCCCCTCCCACCCTCTGTGCACCTGCCCGCTGTTAATAAAATACCCGGCTCCCTCGCAGCGTCCTCTCCTGGCCGCACCTTCTCCAGTATGAGCGGTCACGTGGTGCCGCCGATTACAGTCATGAATATGCGGCTCCACCTCCCATAGGGGTGGAGCCGCATATTCATCACTGTAAATGAGCGGCCTCACGTGACCGCTCATACTGGAGAAAGTGCGGCCAGGAGAGGACGCTGTGAGGGAGCCGGGTGAGTGTTTTAGTAACAGCGGCCGGGCGCACAGGGGGTGGGAGGGGGGAGGGGACAGGGATCTTTATTTTAAACACGAAAAAAAAATAAAGGGTTTTTCATATCTTCTCTCCAGCGAACGCTGCTGGAGAGAAGATATGAATGGCGGCTTCAGCACCAGATGCAGGGGACAGCGCTTGCAGCACTGTATCCTGCACGCTCCGTGTGGTACCCAGTTGGCACATGGCTGCCACACGTGTGCCACACTGATGTTCACGGTAAGCACACGGACACGGATAATTCCGATACCGGAATTATCTGGACGTGTGGGACTGCCCTAAAGGAGTGATTTCACCTTACACAAATGGATCTACTGGCAGCTTTTCCCCTAATTAGGCTACTTTCACACTTCCGTCTTTTTAGATCTGTCTCAATACGTCATTTTGGGAAAAAAACGGATCCTGCCCACAGGATGCGTTTTTTTTCCCATAGACTTGTATTGCCGACGGATCGCGACATATGATACACGTCGCGTCTGTCGTGCACTGGATGCGTTGTGTTTTGGCGGATCGTCGGCACGAAAAAAAAAAGGGAACGTTTTTTCGTACGTCATATCCTGCACTTTGGAGTGCGCATGCCCGGGCAGAGATCTCTAGCTCCTCCCCGGGACTTTAGAATGGGCAGCGGATGCATTGAAAAACTGCATCCGCTGCCCACGTTGTGCCAAATTTTAACAACATCCGTCGGTACGTCGCGCCGACGCTTAGCGACGGCCGCGTACCAACGGAAATGTGAAAGAAGCCTTACAGGATGGTACACTCTGTTCTCAGGATCCCCCTCTCCCCTGATCAGGATGGTACAATCTGTCCTTAGGATCCCCCTCTCCCTTGATCAGGATGGCACACTCTGCACTCAGGCTCCCCACTCCCCATTAATGGTACACTCTGTACTCAGGATCCCCCTCTTCCCTGAACTGGATGGTACACTGTACTCAGGATCCCCCTCTCCTCTGATCAGGATGGTACACTCTGTACTCAGGATCCCCCTCTCCTCTGATCAGGATTGTACACTCTATACTCAGGATCCCCCTCTCCCCCTGATCAGGATGGTACACTCTGTACTCAGGATCCCCCTCTCCCCTGATGAGGATGGTACACTCTGTACTCAGGTTCCCCCTCTCCCCTGATGAGGATGGTACACTCTGCACTCAGGTTCCCCCTCTCCCCTGATGAGGATGGTACACTCTGTACTTAAGATCCACCTCTTCCCTTATCAGGATGGTACACTCGGTACTCAGGTTCCCCCTCTCCCCTGATGAGGATGGTACACTCTGCACTCAGGTTCCCCCTCTCCCCTGATGAGGATGGTACACTCTGTACTCAGGTTCCCCCTCTCCCCTGATGAGGATGGTACACTCTGTACTCAGGATCCCCCTCTCCCCTGATGAGGATGGTACACTCTGTACTTAAGATCCACCTCTTCCCTTATCAGGATGGTACACTCGGTACTCAGGTTCCCCCTCTCCCCTGATGAGGATGGTACACTCTGCACTCAGGTTCCCCCTCTTCCCTTATCAGGATGGTACACTCGGTACTCAGGTTCCCCCTCTCCCTTGATGACTACGGTACACTCTGCACTCAGGTTCCCCCTCTTACCTTATCAGGATAGTACACTTGGTACTCAGGTTCCCCCTCTCCCCTAATGACTGTGGTACACTCTGCACTCAGGTTCCCCCTCTTCCCTGATCAGGATGGTACAGTTTTTACCTCTCTGTCCGCTATGTGCGCTTCCCATCTGGTCATTACGGTAGCCTGCAGCCGCCGCCGTATTCCTCCGCAGCAGTGCGCACTCCGCTTCCCAGCGCTGAGCGCTCCCGATCTTCCCTCTGCCGGGAGTGGAGTCTTCGGCTGCGGCGGAAATGGCGGAGCGCAGAGCATTCGCCCAGAAGATCAGCAGGTACCGGCGCTGCGGCCGTCACCCCACCGGCCTGACAGGACCGGGACACCGGGGATCCTCAGCCTGCGACCCCGGCATAGGCCGCCCCCGGGGCTGACAGGCCCGACCGAGCCCTGCTCTCCTGACAGCCGGGCCCGGGGCATTGTGTGCGGGGAGGAGGGGGCGGAATGTCCGCCAGTGACGGCCGAGAGCCTCACCTCAGAGTGTCACCCCGAAATTATATCACCCCGAATTATACCACCCGGAATTATACCTCACCCCGAATTATACCACCCGGAATTATACCTCACCCCGAATTATACCACCCGGAATTATACCTCACCCCGAATTATACCACCCGGAACTATACCTCACCCCGAATTATACCACCCGGAATTATACCTCACCCCGAATTATACCACCCGGAATTATACCTCACCCCGAATTATACCACCCGGAACTATACCTCACCCCGAATTATACCACCCGAATTATACCTCACCCCAATATATACCACCCGGATTATACCTCACCCCGATATATCACCCGAAATTATATCACCCCGATATATCACCTCAAATTATACCTCACCCCAATATACCACCCGAATTATACCTCACCCCAATATATCACCTCAAATTATACCTCACCCCGATATATACCACCCGGATTATACCTCACCCCGATATATACCACCCGGATTATACCTCACCCCGATATATCACCCGAAATTATACCTCACCCCGATATATCACCCGAAATTATACCTCACCCCGATATATCACCCGGAATTATACCTCACCCCGATATACCACCCGAAATTATACCTCACCCTGATATATCACCCCGAATTATAGCTCACCCCGATATATCACCCTGAATTATACCTCACCTCAGTGTCACCCCGAATTATACCACCCCGATATATCACCCGAAATATACCTCACCCCGATATACACCCCAAATTATACCTCACCCCGATATATCACCTCAAATTATACCTCACCCCGATATATCGCCTGAAATTATACCTCACCCCGATATATCACCTGAAATTATACCTCACCCCAATATATCACCCGAAATTATACCTCACCCCGATATATATCACCCGGAATTATTCCTCACCCCGATATATCACCTCAAATTATAGCTCACCCCGATATATCACCCAAAATTATACCTCACCCCGATATATCACCTCAAATTATAGCTCACCCCGATATACCACCCGAAATTATACCTCACCCTGATATATCACCTCGAATTATACCTCACCCCGATATATCACCCGAAATTATACCTCACCCCGATATATCACCTCGAATTATACCTCACCCCTATATATCACCCGAAATTATACCTCACCCCGATATATCACCTCAAATTATAGCTCACCCCGATATACCACCCGAAATTATACCTCACCCTGATATCACCTCGAATTATACCTCACCCCGATATATCACCCGAAATTATACCTCACCCCGATATATCACCTCAAATTATACCTCACCCCGATATATCACCCGAAATTATACCTCACCCCTATATATCACCCGAAATTATACCTCACCCCGATATATCACCTGAAATTATACCTCACCCCAATATATCACCCGAAATTATACCTCACCCCGATATATATCACCCGGAATTATTCCTCACCCCGATATATCACCTCAAATTATAGCTCACCCCGATATATCACCCAAAATTATACCTCACCCCGATATATCACCTCAAATTATAGCTCACCCCGATATACCACCCGAAATTATACCTCACCCTGATATATCACCTCGAATTATACCTCACCCCGATATATCACCCGAAATTATACCTCACCCCGATATATCACCTCGAATTATACCTCACCCCTATATATCACCCGAAATTATACCTCACCCCGATATATCACCTCAAATTATAGCTCACCCCGATATACCACCCGAAATTATACCTCACCCTGATATCACCTCGAATTATACCTCACCCCGATATATCACCCGAAATTATACCTCACCCCGATATATCACCTCAAATTATACCTCACCCCGATATATCACCCGAAATTATACCTCACCCCTATATATCACCCGAAATTATACCTCACCCCGGTATATCACCCCAAATTATACCTCACCCCGGTATATCACCTCAAATTATACCTCATCCCGATATATCACCCGAAATTATACTTCACCCCGATATATCACCCGAAATTATACCTCACCCCGGTATATCACCCCAAATTATACCTCACCCCGATATATCACCCGAAATTATACCTCACCCCGGTATATCACCTCAAATTATACCTCACCCCGGTATATCACCTCAAATTATACCTCACCCCAATATATCACCCTAAATTATACCTCACCCCGGTATATCACCTCAAATTATACCTCACCCCGATATATCACCCGAAATTATACTTCACCCCGATATATCACCCGAAATTATACCTCACCCCGGTATATCACCCCACTCCATCCTAATAATCAGCCATGGATCTGGGCTCACCCCCAGCCATAGTCACCTTTGGTACCTGCTCCCAAATAATCCATCACCCCATAACATCAGGTGCCTCCATCCTAAAATCTTCTATTCCTAGAATACCGCCCCCCAGTAATCTGCCCGGACCCCCAATACCCCGAGTCTTGTGTCCCATCAGTTTTACCTATGCACGGCTGATTATTGGGGGAGGCGGGAGCTGCGGAGACATTGAGGGTCGTTTTCTGTCATCTTCAATTTTCATTCTTTCGTAAAATCCGAGTAACAAGTATAAGAGGCGAAAAATCTAATAATCAGAAGACGACAAAGACTCCAACCACAGCGCTCTATTGTTCTCTGATGTCAGCCAGAGCATGGTGAGGAGGGGAGACTAAAACCTCAAATTTACCCCTCATCCCACCCATCTATCTGTAATGTATGTACACAGTGAGTGCAGCTCTGGGGTATAATACAGGAGGTAACTCAGGATCAGTAATGTATGTACACAGTGACTGCACCAGTAGAATAGTGAGTGCAGCTCTGGGGTATAATACAGGATGTAACTCAGGATCAGTAATGTAATGTATGTACACAGTGACTGCACCAGCAGAATAGTGAGTGCAGCTCTGGGGTATAATACAGGATGTAACTCCGGATCAGTAATGTAATGTATGTACACAGTGACTGCACCAGTAGAATAGTGAGTGCAGCTCTGGAATATAATACAGGATGTAACTCAGGATCAGTAATGTATGTACACAGTGACTGCACCAGCAGAATAGTGAGTGCAGCTCTGGAGTATAATACAGGATGTAACTCAGGATCAGTAATGTAATGTATGTACACAGTGACTGCACCAGCAGAATAGTGAGTGCAGCTCTGGGGTATAATACAGGATGTAACTCCGGATCAGTAATGTAATGTATGTACACAGTGACTGCACCAGCAGAATAGTGAGTGCAGCTCTGGGGTATAATACAGGAGGTAACTCAGGATCAGTAATGTAATGTATGTACACAGTGACTGCACCAGTAGAATAGTGAGTGCAGCTCTGGAGTATAATACAGGATGTAACTCAGGATCAGTAATGTAATGTATGTACACAGTGACTGCACCAGCAGAATAGTGAGTGCAGCTCTGGGGTATAATACAGGATGTAACTCCGGATCAGTAATGTAATGTATGTACACAGTGACTGCACCAGCAGAATAGTGAGTGCAGCTCTGGAGTATAATACAGGATGTAACTCAGGATCAGTAATGTAATGTATGTACACAGTGACTGCACCAGCAGAATAGTGAGTGCAGCTCTGGAGTATAATACAGGATCAGTAATGTAATGTATGTACACAGTGACTGCACCAGCAGAATAATGAGTGCAGCTCTGGAGTATAATACAGGATGTAACTCAGGATCTGTAATGTAATGTATGTACACAGTGACTGCTCCAGCAGAATAGTGAGTGCAGCTCTGGAGTATTGTGCTGTGGCTCCTGTGTTACAGATGATTGCACGTTTCCTCCTCTGCTGACTATTATCAGATGATGTCTTGCCTGGGTCATTCCTTGCTCATTACTCATAGCGGCCGGCAGGATGGAGGAAATATCTTTGGCCTCTCACACGGTTTTAGTGATTTCTGTGATGTCCGCCCCGTTAGGCCTCGCTGTTAGTTCTTTCCGCTGTTCTCTGGTTATATTTTGGGGTAACGGTTAGTCAGACCCCAGTATGAGGGAATGTGCAGCCCTGGATCTCTCTGAGCAGATGCCGTGTATTGGGGGCTCCCTGTGACCGGCGGCCCCCCTGCACCTCTGGATCTAGCGATGTGATGGAGAACAACGATCCTTGTAAAGCCGCCACCTCCATTATTCTTGTAGTAATAAGTGCTGATGGGGCGGAAACGATCGGTTAGTCGGGCGTAACAGCGTCTCGTTTGTGCCCCAGATTATTTTGTGTTCTGATAACATTATTATTGGACTTCACACATTCAGTATTTTCTTTTTGAGTTCTCGGTTGCTGACATTTTCTAGATACTTTAATAGAATGTTTTTCTGATACTTTTTCCTAGTTGCGATTTGATACAATGTAGCATACTGTTATTTTAAGGTTTCTGCTTCTCTGCTCTGATCTCTGAGGCCGTATTCACACTGGGATTTCTGGGGAGACTTTTGGTGTAAAATTGCTCCAAAAAAGCTTCCAGCCCCATTTCAGATAAAGCCTCCGTTTCATTTTACCAGGAATCTGCGCCTACAGTACAAGGCCGATTAAAGGGTCTGACACGGACTTGTAGGGGTCCGCTGCTCCTCCGCGGTTCTTGCTTCCTTTGTTCTGTGACAATCACTTTACATAACTGTCTTCCATGGTCGTCTGTACGACCGCGGACTTTACTGGTCTCGTTACGGAGAACCAGTCCTTCCCAATGTAGGAGATTGTATGTATGTACAGTGGGGCAAAAAAGTATTTAGTCAGTCAGCAATAGTGCAAGTTCCACCACTTAAAAAGATGAGAGGCGTCTGTAATTTACATCATAGGTAGACCTCAACTATGGGAGCCAAACTGAGAAAAAAAAATCCAGAAAATCACATTGTCTGTTTTTTTAACATTTTATTTGCATATTGTGGTGGAAAATAAGTACCGTATATACTCGAGTATAAGCCGAGATTTTCAGCCCAAATTTTTGGGCTGAAAGTGCCCCTCTCGGCTTATACTCGAGTCACGGTAGCGGTGGGGTCGGCGGGTGAGGGGGTGAGGGCGCTGAGGTATACTTACCTAGTCCCAGCGATCCTCGCGCTGTCCCTGCCGTCCCACGGGCTTCGGCGCTGCAGCTTCTTCCTCTCTTCAGCGGTCACGTGGGACCGCTCATTAGAGATATGAATAAGCGGCTCCACCTCCCATAGGGGCGGAGCCGCTTATTCATTTCTCTAATCAGCGGTGCCGGTGACCGCTGATAGAGAAAGAAGCTGCGGCACCGAAGACAGGAGGGGACAGCGCGAGGATCGCCAGGACTAGGTGAGTATGTTATATTCACCTGTCCTCGTTCCAGCCGCCGGGCGCCGATCCATCTTCCCGGCCGGCGCCTCCATCTTCCCGGCGTCTCTGCTCTCTGACTGTTCAGGCAGAGGGCGCGATGACGCATATAGTGTGCGCGGCGCCCTCTGCCTGATCAGTCAGAGCAGAGACGCCGGGAAGATGGAGGCGCCGGAACGAGACGCCGGGAGCTGCAATCAAGGGAGGTGAGTATGTGTTTTTTTTTCTTTATTGCGGCAGCGGCGGCACAAATTTATGTGGAACATCTATGGGGCACAATGAACGGTGCAGAGCACCGTATATGGCACAGCACAGCTATGGGGCACAGTGAACGGTGCAGAGCACCGTATATGGCACAGCACAGCTATGGGGCACAGTGAACGGTGCAGAGCACCGTATATGGCACAGCACAGCTATGGGGCACAGTGAACGGTGCAGAGCACCGTATATGGCACAGCACAGCTATGGGGCACAGTGAACGGTGCAGAGCACCGTATATGGCACAGCACAGCTATGGGGCACAGTGAACGGTGCAGAGCACCGTATATGGCACAGCACAGCTATGGGGCACAGTGAACGGTGCAGAGCACCGTATATGGCACAGCACAGCTATGGGGCACAGTGAACGGTGCAGAGCACCGTATATGGCACAGCTATGGGGCACAGTGAACGGTGCAGAGCACCGTATATGGCACAGCACAGCTATGGGGCACAGTGAACGGTGCAGAGCACCGTATATGGCACAGCTATGGGGCACAGTGAACGGTGCAGAGCACCGTATATGGCACAGCACAGCTATGGGGCACAGTGAACGGTGCAGAGCACCGTATATGGCACAGCACAGCTATGGGGCACAGTGAACGGTGCAGAGCACCGTATATGGCACAGCACAGCTATGGGGCACAGTGAACGGTGCAGAGCACCGTATATGGCACAGCACAGCTATGGGGCACAGTGAACGGTGCAGAGCACCGTATATGGCACAGCACAGCTATGGGGCACAGTGAACGGTGCAGAGCACCGTATATGGCACAGCACAGCTATGGGGCACAGTGAACGGTGCAGAGCACCGTATATGGCACAGCACAGCTATGTATGGGGCACAGTGAACGGTGCAGAGCACCGTATATGGCACAGCACAGCTATGGGGCACAGTGAACGGTGCAGAGCACCGTATATGGCACAGCACAGCTATGGGGCACAGTGAACGGTGCAGAGCACCGTATATGGCACAGCACAGCTATGTATGGGGCACAGTGAACGGTGCAGAGCACCGTATATGGCACAGCACAGCTATGGGGCACAGTGAACGGTGCAGAGCACCGTATATGGCACAGCACAGCTATGTATGGGGCACAGTGAACGGTGCAGAGCACCGTATATGGCACAGCACAGCTATGGGGCACAGTGAACGGTGCAGAGCACCGTATATGGCACAGCACAGCTATGTATGGGGCACAGTGAACGGTGCAGAGCACCGTATATGGCACAGCACAGCTATGGGGCACAGTGAACGGTGCAGAGCACCGTATATGGCACAGCACAGCTATGTATGGGGCACAGTGAACGGTGCAGAGCACCGTATATGGCACAGCACAGCTATGGGGCACAGTGAACGGTGCAGAGCACCGTATATGGCACAGCACAGCTATGGGGCACAGTGAACGGTGCAGAGCACCGTATATGGCACAGCACAGCTATGGGGCACAGTGAACGGTGCAGAGCACCGTATATGGCACAGCACAGCTATGGGGCACAGTGAACGGTGCAGAGCACCGTATATGGCACAGCACAGCTATGGGGCACAGTGAACGGTGCAGAGCACCGTATATGGCACAGCTATGGGGCACAGTGAACGGTGCAGAGCACCGTATATGGCACAGCACAGCTATGGGGCACAGTGAACGGTGCAGAGCACCGTATATGGCACAGCTATGGGGCACAGTGAACGGTGCAGAGCACCGTATATGGCACATCTATGGGGCACAATGAACGGTGCAGAGCACCGTATATGGCACAGCTAGGGGGCACAATGAACGGTGCAGAGCACTATATGGTTCACACCTATGGGGAAATATGAACAGTGCAGAGCACTATATGGCACAGCTATGGGGAAATAATGATCTATTTTTATTTTTGAAATTCACCGGTAAATGCTGCATTTCCACCCTAGGCTTATACTCGAGTCAATAAGTTTTCCCAGTTTTTTGTGGCAAAATTAGGGGGGTCGGCTTATACTCGGGTCGGCTTATACTCGAGTATATACGGTATTTGGTCAGAAACAAACAATCAAGATTTCTGGCTCTCACAGACCTGTAACTTCTTCTTTAGGAGTCTCCTCTTTCCTCCACTCATTACCTGTAGTAATGGCACCTGTTTAAACTTGTTATCAGTATAAAAAGACACCTGTGCACACCCTCAAACAGTCTGACTCCAAACTCCACTATGGTGAAGACCAAAGAGCTGTCAAAGGACACCAGAAACAAAATTGTAGCCCTGGACCAGGCTGGGAAGACTGAATCTGCTATAGCCAACCAGCTTGGAGTGAAGAAATCAACAGTGGGAGCAATAATTAGAAAATGGAAGACATACAAGACCACTGATAATCTCCCTCGATCTGGGGCTCCACGCAAAATCCCACCCCGTGGGGTCAGAATGATCACAAGAACAGTGAGCAAAAATCCCAGAACCACGCGGGGGGACCTAGTGAATGAACTGCAGAGAGCTGGGACCAATGTAACAAGGCCTACCATAAGTAACACACTACGCCACCATGGATTCAGATCCTGCAGTGCCAGACATGTCCCACTGCTTAAGCCAGTACATGTCCGGGCCCGTCTGACATTTGCTAGAGAGCATTTGGATGATCCAGAGGAGTTTTGGGAGAATGTCCTATGGTCTGATGAAACCAAACTGGAACTGTTTGGTAGAAACACAACTTGTCATGTTTGGAGGAAAAAGAATACTGAGTTGCATCCATCAAACACCATACCTACTGTAAAGCATGGTGGTGGAAACATCATGCTTTGGGGCTGTTTCTCTGCAAAGGGGCCAGGACGACTGATCCGGGTACATGAAAGAATGAATGGGGCCATGCATCGTGAGATTTTGAGTGCAAACCTCCTTCCATCAGCAAGGGCATTGAAGATGAAACGTGGCTGGGTCTTTCAACATGACAATGATCCAAAGCACACCGCCAGGGCAACGAAGGAGTGGCTTCGTAAGAAGCATTTCAAGGTCCTGGAGTGGCCTAGCCAGTCTCCAGATCTCAACCCTATAGAAAACCTTTGGAGGGAGTTGAAAGTCCGTGTTGCCAAGCGAAAAGCCAAAAACATCACTGCTCTAGAGGAGATCTGCATGGAGGAATGGGCCAACATACCAACAACAGTGTGTGGCAACCTTGTGAAGACTTACAGAAAACGTTTGACCTCTGTCATTGCCAACAAAGGATATATTACAAAGTATTGAGATGAAATTTTGTTTCTGACCAAATACTTATTTTCCACCATAATATGCAAATAAATTGTTAAAAAAACAGACAATGTGATTTTCTGGATTTTTTTTTCTCAGTTTGTCTCCCATAGTTGAGGTCTACCTATGATGTAAATTACAGACGCCTCTCATCTTTTTAAGTGGTGGAACTTGCACTATTGCTGACTGACTAAATACTTTTTTGCCCCACTGTATGTATATATGTGTATATATATATATATATATATATATATATATATATATATATATATATATATATGTGTGTGTGTTTCTTTTTGGGTGAAAATTCTCTAACATGATTTTTATTTTATTTTTATAGTTACCACCGTTTTTTTTTTTTTTTTTTCACATCCCTTGAGAAAGATAAACAGACCCTTGTATAAATCTTATAATTCTTACAGGCACTGATCCGATTGTTCTTTTTTTTTATGTTACAAATTAAAAAAGTTCTTATTTGTCTTAAAATTAAAACAAACAAACAAAAAAGACCGATACCCACTGGCCGAACCCCAGCCATTCTTTTGTGTCACTTCCCTTGTCCCCCTTCTGTCTTCTTGCTTACATCCCGTGACTAATGCAGCCATTCACCATCGACGTTCCTTCTGCGCTCTTAGCTGTCTCCTCTGAGTTAGAATGTCATCGCTGCAGACAATCGGTAGGTGCTGCAGACGATCCGTGATGATCCCTGCTGAAAGAGGAAGCGAGCGGTCGGGCTTCTTGCTTCTCACAGCAGCCTTGTATGGTGCAGGCTCAGCTCTTGAGCCCACCTTACCTGCTCACACATGACATGCGCCATTCATGTACTGCGGGAAATTTTAGGAAATAATTTTTCTAATTTTGGAAACCCCCCTTTTAAGCTTTGCACTTCTTTCACTTTGTGAGCTATGAGTCAGAATATGTGGAGTTTTTTAATTCCAAATATATATCCTGTCTACCGAGTCCAAACCCTGTGCAGCGTCACTGTTTCGTCGTTGTGTGGTCGCTGGAGAGCTGTCACACAGACAGCTCTCCAGCGACCAACGATGCCGAAGTCCCTGGGTAACCAGGGTAAACATCGGGTTACTAAGTGCAGGGCCGCGCTTAGTAACCCGATGTTTACCCTGGTTACCAGTGTAAATGTAAAAAAAAACACTACATACTCACATTCCGGTGTCTGTCCCCCGTCGCTGTGCTTCTCTGCACTGTGTAAGCGCCGGCCGTAAAGCAGAGCGGTGACGTCACCACTGTGCTCTGCTTTACGGCCGGCCGGCGCTGATACAGTGCAGGGAAGCGGACGCCGGGGGACGCGACAGACACCGGAATGTAAGTATGTAGTGTTTGTTTTTTTTTTTTTACATTTACAATGGTAACCAGGGTAAATATCAGGTTACTAAGCGCGACCCTGCGCTTAGTAACCCGATGTTTACCCTGGTTACCAGTGAAGACATCGCTGAATCGGTGTCACACACGCCGATTCAGCGATGTCAGCGGGTGATCCAGTGACGAAATAAAGTTCTGGCCTTCTAGCTCCGACCAGCGATGTCACAGCAGGATCCTGATCGCTGCTGCGTGTCAAACACAACGATATCGCTAGCCAGGACGCTGCAACGTCACGGATCGCTAGCGATTATCGTTGTTAAGTTGTTCAGTGTGAAGGTACCTTAACACTAAGAGAAAAAGGAGGAAATCCAGTAGTCAGAAGGAGCAGTGAGCTGTCGTATCTGTGTCGGAAGCAGCAGGACAGCCAGCTAGGTGAAGATGCTGCACAGACTCTACAACAGCAGAATGGTAGTTTTCCATAGCCTTAAAGTCGTCCCCATAACTGACGGTACAGACAGTACGGTACCGTGGCTGGTGTATAATGCCCATAGATTATGTGCAGATCTAGTCATCGGACCACCTATATGGGACCAAGCCCCCTACGATCAGTTATCTTCCATGTTCTTTAGAGCTGCTCATCCTATCACTTTTGTAGGATCTACGGTGAATAGTCAGATCACCTTTTGCAGGGTTAGTCTTCTAGTTCCCGTGATCCGGTATGACCTCTCCTAACTAGGTCACAACATCGGGAGATCCTCGCATTTATTACTGTACTTCCTCTTTAAGTGGATCCATTCTGACCTCATCATTTTGTGCTATCGCCTTCCCTATTCTATCAGACGCCGTTTTTCTTTTTTATATTTTAATATTTTTTTGTAAATCGTCGTACCCGGCAGCCGAATTCCATCAGTCACCGCCGCACAATGATCTATTGACTTTTTTTTATTTTTGCAGCGGCTGCAGAGATATTTTGCACGCGGAGCCCGGATGGCCAGTGGGCATGTTCTGCCGTTCTCTGCCTGCACTTTTTATGAATTTCAGAAAGTCGCTATTAATATTAATCTGTTAATGCATAAATATCCGACACTGAGATTTAGATTGGAGGTAATTGCTTGGCGTAAGAGTAGAGACGCTTAAAGGGCCAGTACGCTCTTGGTTCGCACCTTTTGTCATGGCTTCCATTCCTTACGGATAAATTTAGTAAAAATCCTCCATGATATCTCTTCCTACACATGCACATCCTCTGCGTACACGTGCACGCTCAACTCAGCCGAGCATCCATGTATGCTATCTAGAGGAGTCTGACACATCTGAGAGCAAAAGGATTGGGCATATTGATATCTAGCTGCCTGATCCTTTTTTTTTTTTTTTAACTCCAACAGGGAGACTATACATATTAGACCATCAGGTTGTGCCCTTGGAATCATTGAATTCTCCCAGTATTTGTGTCCCAACTTTTTCCAATGTCCAACTTTTGAAACTGTCAATCAAAGCTGCAAAAAAAAAGTCCACTTTGCCGGTGTGTATATATATTTAAATGCCTGTATTTTTTACTTAAAAACACTTTTTCTTTATCGCCTCTCATTGGGGGACACAGGAACCATGGGGTGTATGCTGCTGCCACTAGGAGGCTGACACTATGCAAATAAAAAAGTTAGCTCCTCCTCTGCAGTGTACACCCCACCGACTGGCATTATACTCTTCAGTATAGCTTAGTGTCAGTAGGAGGTGGACACGGGTCTTTCATTAGACCCTTATCTACCTCAATGTGCGTCGTTCCTTTTCAGGTTTCCGGAGGGATACAGGGTGAACAGTCACACCTGTACTCCCACATTATGGACTATGAGTACGGCGTGTACTGCCACCCCGTATCCTCATAGATCCCACAGCAGGACCAAGATCCTGGCACAGAAGCGTGCTCAGAAGTCCGGTCCTGGCTCCGTCCCCCACCCACTCGCCCACCAGAGCCTGTCGGTCGGAGGAGACGAGGACGTCTGTCACCACCTACACGGACGTCTAATACCTTCCACTTCTTAAGGTTAGTACCGACGGCGTGGGAAGTTAGGTGAGTATTTGTGCCCCTATCAGTTAGGGGGCCCTGTGGATCCCCTACGTTTCCTGCGCAGTTTTCCTTTTGAGCAGCGCGGTGCCTTGCTGGCAGCCGCACTGCTATTTCTGCGGCCGCACTTCTCCACCTGCGGCCGCACCTTTTTCCGAGACCCACCGATCTGGGTGACACTTAGGCCCCATTCCTTCCCGCAGTTTTCCACCGCGGCCGCGTTTTCACAGGCAGTCACACTGCCTTACCTGCGGCCGCATCCTTTTAATCTTTGCGGCGCGGCCCCCTTCAGGCAGCCGCACCGTTTTCCCCGGCGGCCGTACCTTGGGAGGTGTCGCGCGGCCGCGGTCCTATCCAGCGGCCGCTGGCTTCTAATACAGGCCCCGGCTCTTCCCGGGCCTACTTCCGGCGCCGGCATCGGCGTTCCCCCCTTTCCTGCGGCGGCTGCCGCGCCTATCAGCCGGGCGGCGCCCGCACTGTTTTTTGCGCCGCTCCGCCGATTACCATCTTTTCGGCGGTCACCGGCTTCTAATTTAGGCCCCGGCTTTCCCCGGGGCCTACTTCCGGTGACGCGCTCGCCCACTTCCGGTATCATCGGGCGGGCTTTCTCCCGCCCGACAAACTCCGCATTCTCCTCCCACCGGCGCCATCTCGTCTGGCTCCGCCCCTTCCTCCACGCCGCTGCTGGACGCTTAGGGCACGAGTCTCCCTCATTCTGCCACGCTCCTGCGCCGGGAAACTTCGCAGAGCGCTCGGTCCGGGGACGCAGCACGCCATCTGCGCCGGGGATCCACAGCATCTTCCTGCAGCTCCTGGTATCCAGGCTTTTCGTCTGCCGTGAGTAGCTCTGCACTGCAGACTGACACCCTCCTCTGCCCCACTGTCCCCTAACCTGCTGGCATTTTCTTCAGGGACCTCTTCAAAATGTCTAACTCTAAAGGGGGCCGCTCTCGTCCTCCGACTTCTTCATCTTCTGCCCTAGTCACCTACTTTGCATGTTCGTCCTGTAACAGCAAACTTCCCTCAGGTCAGTCCTCCCCGCTGTGTCAGTCCTGCAGCAACCCGATTGTTCCCACCGCCCAGGATCCCCCGGCTGTTCCGTCCGAGACTGACCCCCCCATCCCAGGCTGGGCCGCCTCTCTGTCACAATCGGTGGCGGATTTAACACGGGTATCTCAAACCCTGGTGTCCGCGCTGGATCGGTTACCCCTGCAGACCCCTGCCGTGGCCAGCGGGTCGCAGGAACCGCCGCCCGAGCCCTCCTTGATAAGCCACAAAAGGTCCAGACAGGAACGTCGGTCTGAGTCCTCTTCGCGCTCCATCTCGCCACTCGGCCCTCCCCTGCGGTCGGCATCTCCTCGACCCTCCTCCCCTGAGTCAGGCGAGGCACTCTCTGATGCGCCCTCGGAGGATATTTCGGAGCTGGATTCTAACCAAATCGCCACCATGAGGGAGATGGTCCAGAATCTCATTGTGGCAGTAAACCAATCTTGTGGCATAAAGGATCCCTCTACGGAACCCGCAGATCAGGCGGTTTCGTTTAGACGGGCCAAACCACCTTCCAAGTTTTTTGCTCCTCATCCTGAATTCGAGGAAATCATGTCCAGAGAGAGAGAGAACCCCTCTAGGCGTTTTCAGAGGGGAAAACGCCTGGGTGTGCTATATCCCTTTTCTCCAGAAGTTACCGCCAATTGGACGGTCTCTCCCTCGGTGGATCCACCTGTGTCCAGGCTGTCCACCAACACGGTGCTTCCTCTGTCAGGCGGAGCATCTCTGAAGGACTCTAATGATAGGGCTATAGAATCCTTTGCGAAGTCAGCTTTTGAAGCGGCTGCAGCGGCCATATGCCCAGCTTTTGCTTCCACTTGGGTTTCTAAATCCATCTCCAAATGGGCCAAAGAACTCCGTCGAGGTATCCTGGACGGGGCGCCTCCCATGCAACTAGCGGAGCTTGCCAACCAGATTTCCCACGCCGGTGAATACCTGGTCTCTGCCTCCCTGGATGTCGCGTCTTGTGCGGCTCAGGCTTCCAGCAATGCCGTTGCCATCCGCCGCACCGTTTGGCTCAAGGCCTGGCAGGCGGATTTATCTTCTAAAAAGTCCCTCACTAGTCTGCCCTTCCAGGGCTCTCGTCTCTTTGGTTCCCAGCTGGATCAAATCATTAAGGACGCCACCGGGGGTACAAGTTCTCTTCTCCCCCAGGCTAAGCCTCGTCGCCCTCCTCCTAGACGGCAGTTTCGCTCTTTTCGGCCCTTTCGTCGCTTCGCTGCGTCAAACTCCTTTTCCCAGCAGCAACAGAGGCCACAGGCACGTCAGGAGAAGAAGGCGGTGTCCTTTAGGCCCACTCCGTCCTGGCGTCCTCGCTATTCCCAGGGTAGATCCTCCAGGCCCAGGACTGGAAGATCCACCTCGGCATGACTCTCGGCAAGACCCCAGCCCACCTCCCAGGTTGGGCGGCCGTCTTCTCTTCTTCAGGGACGTCTGGATTTCCGCAGTGGAGGACGCATGGGTCAGGGAAGTTGTATCCTCGGGATACAAGATAGAGTTCGCCTCCCGACCCAGGGATCGTTTCTTCCAATCCCGTCCTCCAAGAGATCCCGCTCTAGTTCCGGGCTTCTTCGCAGCCATCGCTTCTCTGCTCAAATCCGGGGTAATCGTTCCCGTCCCAGAGAAAGAACGGTTCACGGGTTTCTACTCGAACCTTTTTGTGGTACCGAAAAAAGACGGCAAGGTTCGCCCCATTCTGGACCTCAAATTGCTGAACAGGAGAGTTCGCCTGAGACACTTCAGGATGGAATCTCTTCGTTCAGTAATTGCTTCCATGGAGGCTCAGGAATTTCTATGCTCAATAGATATCCAGGACGCCTACCTCCATGTCCCGGTATTTCCCGGACATCACCGTTTCCTGCGCTTCGCAGTACAACAGGAACACTTTCAATTCGTCGCCCTGCCGTTCGGTCTCGCAACCGCTCCAAGGGTGTTCACGAAGATCATGGCGGCGCTGATGGCAATATTGAGAGTCAGAGGCCTGGTCCTATTTCCATACCTCGACGACATTCTCATCAAGGCTCCGTCCTTTGCTCAGGCCCACGAAAGCCTGTCCATTGTTCTCGACACCTTAGCCCGTTTCGGGTGGCTGGTCAACCGGAAGAAGTCCTGCCTTATCCCTTCTCAGCGCATCATCTTTCTGGGCATGCTTTTCGACACTCGTCAGAGCAGAGTCTTCCTTCCCAAGGACAAGAGATCCACTCTTTGTCGGGACATACGCTTGCTCCAGGGTCCTCGGCCTCCCTCCCTCCGATCGGCCATGAAGGTTTTGGGGAGGATGGTGGCTACCTTGGAAGCGATTCCCTTCGCCCAATTTCATTCGCGACCCCTTCAGCAAGCCATTCTGTCTCAGTGGGACAGGTCTGTCTTCTCCCTGGATCGGCCGATCAGGCTCTCTTCTCGGGTCAAGCGGTCCCTCAACTGGTGGCTGATGTCACCTCTCATCTCCCAGGGCAGGTCCTTCCTTCCAGTTCACTGGCAGGTGGTGACAACGGACGCCAGCCTGATCGGCTGGGGTGCGGTTTTTCGCCACCTGACGGTTCAGGGCCGTTGGTCGTTGCAGGAGTCAACTCTGCCAATCAATGTCCTCGAGATTCGGGCCATCTTTCTGTCCCTCCGCCACTGGGAAAGGATCCTCAGGGGCCTTCCAGTCCGGATCCAGACGGACAACGCCACGGCTGTGGCGTATGTCAACCATCAGGGGGGGACCCGGAGCTCCTTGGCCCTTGCCGAGGTAGCCAAGATCCTCCTTTGGGCAGAGGCAACGGTTCCGGTGATATCCGCGGTGCATATCCCCGGCGTGGACAACTGGGCCGCCGACTTCCTCAGCCGCGAGGGCCTCGCGGCAGGGGAATGGTCCTTGCATCCGGAGGTCTTCCATCAGATTTGCCTTCGATGGGGGACTCCGGATGTGGATCTCACGGCGTCTCGAATCAACAGGAAGGTTCCGCAGTTCGTCTCCAGGTCCCGCGATCCTCTCGCAGTGGACGTCGATGCTCTGGCCATTCCTTGGTCACAGTTCGAGCTGCCCTACCTGTTCCCACCCCTTCCATTACTTCCCAAGCTGTTGAAGAAAATCAAAGCGGAAGGGGTGCCGGTCATCCTGATCGCCCCGGATTGGCCCAGGAGAGCTTGGTTCGCGGAGCTCGTCAACCTTCTCGCGGACGCTCCCTGGCGCCTTCCAGACAGGCCCGATCTGCTGTCCCAGGGTCCGATCTGCCACCCGAATTCGCGGTCGCTCAGTTTAACGGCGTGGCTGTTGAGACCGCGGTTTTAAGAGCGTCCGGCCTCTCGGACCGGGTGATTCACACTATGATTCAGGCTCGGAAGCCTTCGTCTTCCAGGATCTACTACCGCACCTGGAAGGCTTACTTCCGTTGGTGCGAGTCCAACCGCGTTCCGCCTATGGTTTTTTCCCTGCCTTCTCTTTTGGCCTTCCTTCAGGCAGGACTGGATTCGGGCCTGGCGCTTAGCTCCCTGAAGGGTCAGGTCTCTGCGCTTTCCATCCTCTTTCAGAAGACCTTGGCCTCTCGGCCACAAGTTAAGACCTTCTTTCAAGGGGTGGCCCATGCTGTCCCGCCGTACAGGGCCCCTGTGGAGGCATGGGACTTAAACCTGGTACTGGACGTTCTGAGGGTTTCCCCCTTTGAACCTCTTAGGGAGATTCCTCTATCAGTTCTATCTTGGAAGGTGACCTTTCTTGTGGCCATCACGTCTATTCGCCGCGTTTCCGAGTTGGCGGCCCTGTCTTGCCGCCCTCCGTTTTTGGTCATTCACCAGGACAAGGTGGTCTTCCGGCTCCCACCTTCCACCTCAACGAGGACATCGTTCTACCTTCCTTTTGTCCAGTTCCGACTCATCCTCTGGAGCGATCATTGAACAAGCTGGACCTCGTCAGGGCAGTGAGGATCTATCTGGACAGAACGTCCACTTTCCGGAAGACGGATTCCTTTTTCGTCATTCCTGATGGCACGCGCAGAGGCCAACCGGCTTCTAAAGCGACTATCGCTCGCTGGATCAGATTGGCAATTTTGGAGGCTTACCGGGTCAAGAACAGAGTGCCCCCTCCTGGGATTAAGGCTCACTCTACCCGGGCAGTCGGCGCCTCCTGGGCTGTGCACCACAGGGCTTCCGCCTTACAGCTTTGCAAAGCGGCAACTTGGTCTTCCATCCACACGTTCGCCAAATTTTACAAGGTCCATACCTACGCTTCGGCGGACGCCGGCCTAGGCAGAAGGATCTTGCAGGCGGCAGTGGTGAGTCCTCTGACCTGATGGAAGTCTGTCTTTCCCACCCGTGGGACTGCTTTGGGACGTCCCATGGTTCCTGTGTCCCCCAATGAGAGGCGATAAAGAAAACAGGATTTTTGGTTGCTTACCGTAAAATCTGTTTCTTGAAGCCTCCATTGGGGGACACAGCTCCCTCCCAATGTTTCTGTTATCTGTTTTATAACTGTTCTCACGTTTACAGTTCTCAAGTTTGTGGTTATGGTTTTTCAACCTTGTTCTTTTCTCCTACTGCTTTCTCACTAACTGAAGAGTATAATGCCAGTCGGTGGGGTGTACACTGCAGAGGAGGAGCTAACTTTTTTATTTGCATAGTGTCAGCCTCCTAGTGGCAGCAGCATACACCCCATGGTTCCTGTGTCCCCCAATGGAGGCTTCAAGAAACAGATTTTACGGTAAGCAACCAAAAATCCTGTTTTGTGTTCTACATCCTCTGTGTCGCAGAATGAGTGAACTGTGAACACATCAGCGAGCTCGTCTTAGATCTGCCAGCCTTTATCTCTTCTTTTGAATGATCTAAGCTGATGTATAACCACATCATAATAGAGTGAGAAGATGGATCAGGAGGAGAGCGATGAGGGTCCCAATGTCAGACGAGCTCTCTGATCATCTGCTATGCACGATTATACATAGAGGCTGTAGAAACCAAAACCGTCTTAAATTTTTAGGAAAATTATGGCAAAAATTATTTTTAGCCCAAAATACGGTACATTTATTTCAATAAAGTTAACTTCCTCGATGTCGGCGGCCTTTAATATAATTTATTATTTTTCCAGGACTGTGGCCGCAGAGGTCCGCAAACAAATCTCAGGTCAGTACGGCTCCCCGCAGCTCCACAAGAACCTGAGCGTCGGGGGATCGCACCATGCCTCGGTGAGTTCAGCGTTTGCTCTCTGGTGTCACGACGCTCTCTGGTCGCTGCGAGGTATAACCTTACTGTCGTTTTTTGTGTTTTTTTTTCTCTTACTTACCATTCAGATCCCTCTTACCGAAGTGGTCGACCCTGTGGATTTTGAAGAATATCTCACCAGTCATCCTGTGGTGGCAGACTCCGGCCCTTTAAGAGATCTGTATGAGTTTCCTACCGATGACGTGGAGGTCATCTATACGCCGAGGGAATGCCGGACGGTGGCATCGTCCGTGCCGGAGGAGAGGTAATTCTTGTTTTTACTGATTGACCACTGATCGATCGATCAATTGATTGATCGACCTTAAGTGAATTTTTTTTTTCTTAAAGTGACATGGACTCACACGTGAAGGATTGTATACGGAGCTACACCGAGGACTGGGCCCTCGTCAATAGGAAGTGAGTGATGATGATCCTCCCCATAGCACAAGACAGCCCAGCACTTGGGTTATGCTTTATAAAACAGCAGCTGATGTGAAGCAGCGCTGCAGTGTAAAGCATGGGGGAGAGAGACAGTAGGAAATTGAGCCTCTGATGTCTTTGTGTGTGTGACAGATACCACAAGCTGGGCACAGGCTTCAACCCCAACACCTTAGACAAGCAGAAGGAGAGACAGAGGGGGCTTCCCAAGCAGGTCTTCGAGTCGGATGACGCCCCGGAGAGCAGCACTTACCAGGATGAACAGGTGCAGAGTTGTCAGATTTCTTTGTTTTTTTTCTTTGTTACATCCGCAAACTTTACTAAACTTTCGAAAACTTTATAAACTGATATAGGTGGGAGCCACACTACCCGAAATATTGAACCTCAGTTTATATAACTACTACTATATTTTTTATTTACTTTTATATATTTATTTATTTTTATAAAATAGGTCCTTAGTCCAGAAAAGTGTAGAAACAACAATGAAGAATTAATTTTCCCTTTAATTGAGACTTTCGCATTTGCCTCTTATTCTCTCGAAGTTTCGCAACACTTTTTAATTTTTTTTTTTCAATTTTTCATTTTAACTTTTGAACTTTTGCTTTTTTTTTTTTTTGGCGCATCTCACTTTTTAGTCCTTACCAGGAAAAAGTTTCTAAAAACTTTTTTTTTTTTTTTTCTGTAGTTGGAAGGATTTTATGACTTTTCTTTATATAGAAAAAAAAGGCTTTTTATTTTGGGCAACATTCATTAACCCCTTTTGAGGAATTTGGTACAAAAACAAAAATATTACCAGATAAGTCAGTTAAAGAAAACAATTCTAGAAGTTCTCTAGATGGAAGAAAAAAGTTTGATTGAAAATGAAATTCTGCATTTGTGAAGGCTCCAACGTGTAATGTACCCCTATGTTCTTATTACCCAGCGTCTGTCAGGGAAGGTGCCGGTTGTAGGATACGGCCATATCTGCCCCTAACAGCAGGGACTGGAGTGAGCTCTGATCGCTGCTGTTAACCACTTAGATGCTGCTGTCAGTCTCCTGTGCTCGTTTCCCCACCATAACATGAAGCATTGAATGTGCAGTGAAACAAAGAGCCTGTAAAAGTAAAACAGTGCAACATTTTTAATGAAAAAAAAAAATACAAAATTAATTTTTAGGTCCCAAACACATGCAGTTAAATCGATCGACAACTCCTTTAAGGAAAGTTCATGCTGTGCTTTCCGAGGAATGTCCTGCTGTGAATGCGGGTAGATATTTCTTTCCATTTCTAGGTCTCGTTAACATTTTTCTTCTGGAAGGAAAGATCTTGTCTCGTGAACATTTGTTCCCCAGGGAGGTGATTAGTGCAGAGTCTGATCCTTCATGTTCGGTGTCTGCAGAGCTGAGTGTTTGTTCCTTCTGCTTCCCCCCTCCCCGCAGGATGATCTGAAGAGACGCTCCATGTCCATTGACGACACGCCTCGGGGGAGTTGGGCTTGCAGCATTTTTGACCTGAAGAACTCCCTGCCGGACGCTCTGCTTTCTAATCTCCTGGACCGGACCCCAAACGAGGAGATAGACCACCAGAACGAACACCAAAGGAAGTCTAACCGGCACAAAGAGCTCTTCGCCCTACACCCGGCTCAGGACGAGGTGGGGCCACAGATAGATCTGGGGGAAACTGCACTATGTGTATGGGGCCCGTACCCTTTTTCGGGGGGGCCCTATGGCTTGCCACGCTGTATGTATGGAGGTGTCGACAGGTTTCCCTCCAGACATTCAGCATTGGCCCCCATGGCAGCACCCAGAGCCTCTGCCGCTTTCCATTGCGGCTTTCCATGCCGACTCTGTGCAAAGTGCACCAGTCCTAAAAAATATTAGTTTACTCTTTTAATAATTTAACAAAAAGAAAAATGTTACAATGACGTTTATTTTTCATGTTTCAAAGAAAAAAAAAAACAGCAAAAAAGACAACAGTTCCCCTTTCCGGTATTTTAATTTTTTTGGTTCCGGATGTTGCATTGACTGCGCTGCAGCTAATCAGTGGGTTCTGCTTCAGTTAACGGAAGCAGCCTCTGATTGGCTGAAGCGCTGTAGACGCCGGAAGCAGCGGAGGAGACGCGGCGCTGGACCTTCTGTCGTTTTCACATCATCCATATTTTTGCTTTATCCGCAGGATGAACCCATCGAGCGCCTCATCGTGCCCGAAGTACCCAAAGAACATTTTGGGCAGCGGCTGCTAGTGAAATGCTTGACCCTCAAGTAAGATCAGCTTCTGACGTGTACGTTAGAACGCAGAGGTTTGGGGTGAGGCCGCACATGTCCGAGTTATTGAGTTTTATATTAAATATCTGCTGCTTCTTGCTTACCTGGAAAAATGTATATGAGCAAGAAGCAGGTGACAAAAATTTCCCAGCAAGACCTGACTACACAGGGTTTGTTAGTAGTCTGTTACCACGGAGACACATAGATCTGCATAGGACCCGCTTACATATTTGCAGTCTCAAAATTTTATGACCCGGGGAGAACGGAGGGGGCACGTGCCTTCTGATTTCAGCATTGGTCGGGTCCGACTCTGAACAGTCATCATTTCTTGCTATTTATTGCAAATCTTTGCGTGTTAATGAGTGTTGAGGTCTTTCTTTATCCCCCCGCTTATATGCATAACATTACGACAGCGCCCGGCCTGAGTCTTGTCTCGCTCACATTTTACGAGGCATCGGGGATGTCGGCCTCAATGGCGTTCTTGCCCGGGGACACGATTTCTGATAGAAATTTCCTTCCCTCATTAATAATAATGTCTTCCCATTTTATTAGTCCTAATCTGCATCAGTGGCTGCGGGTCATTCCTCCGACAGCTGCATTATAGGTATACACGAGGCGGCGTGCGGCTGCGGAGGACCACCTCACTTTGTCATGTATCAACCACATAGTAGGTGCCAATGAATTTTCCAATTTATGAGCTCCTGGCTTTATGAAGCGGAATATGCAGATGTTAAAGGGGAATTCTACCTGTTATCCTCAGGTGAGGGTGGTAGGACGCTTGCACCGCTGCAGGAGAGCGCAGAGACGTTAGGTTCAGGTTATAAGCCGTAATATTAGGGGCAATCACTCCACCGAACCATGCAGTGCATGTAAGTGGCCACTAGAGGGAGCCAGACTAGTGTCGTGGATTATACAGGGGTTGGTTATAGTATACAGACAATATATCAGAGATGTTAGTACACCCCTGACATTTTTGTAAATATTTTTTATCCTCTTTTCATGGGACAACACTGAAGAGCTGACCCTGTGATACAATGTACAGTAGCCAGGGTGCAGCTTGTATAACAGGAAATTTGGTGCCCTCTAAATAACTCAACACAGCCATTAATGTGTAAACCACTGGCAACAAAAGTGAGTACACCCCATCTGAAAATGGCCAAATCGTGCCCAATTAGCCATTTTTGTGCCCCCTAAGGTCAGAGAGGATGAGGGAGCGTCAGCAGTGCCCCCTAAGGCCAGAGGGAAAGGGGGAATGCTGGCAGTGCCCCCCCTAAAGCCGGAGGTGATGGGGGAGCATCAAAAGTGCACCCCTAAGGCCGTAGGTTATGTGGGAGCATTGGCAATGCCCCCCTAAGGCTGAAGAGGATGGGGTCTTCGGCAATGCCCCCCTAAAGCCCGAGGGGATGAGGGAGTGTCGGCAGTGCCGCCCTAAAGCCGGAGGAGATGGGTGAGTGTCAGCAGTGCCCCCCCAAGGCCACAGGGGATGGGGGAGCGTCGGCAGTTCCCATGTGAGGCCAGAGGGAGCGGTGGAGGTCCCCCCTAAGGCTGGAGGGCATGGCTTTTTGGGGCGTTTCCTAATGCCGGGATTTGGGAAGCGCTGAGACTGTGGGGGCATAAGTGATAGGTGTAGTAACTATGAAGATACAGGGCACAAATCCCGGCCCCTCCTGCCACCACTGAACCACTAATGTATGCACAGGTAATATGATCTAGCCAAGTTTTCTTAGGGGTCCGGGTATCTTCCCTCTTTTTTGGGAATCTCCTGGACATTGTATGCAGTGCGGCCCCCGTTCTCACCAGTGTGCATAGTGCAGAGATGGCACATTGTGGGGGCTCATCCATCACAGGGTCGTCACTGTCGCCGATCGTCTCTCACTTCTTATCTTTATTCTGATACATAAAATTCCTTTTTTTGTTTTTTTTTTTCTGCATTTTAGATTTGAGATAGAGATTGAGCCGATCTTTGCCAGTTTGGCTTTGTACGATGCCAAGGAGAAGAAGAAGGTGAGTGGCGTCCGCAGCCCCCGGGATAGACCCCCACCATGTGCCCCTATCATGTGGGTCAGTAGTTTGTTACTGATGTCGGTCGTGGTCCAGGCCCTTCTTTTCTGTGTTCCCCGCCCACCATCATCCTGTATTCAGGGGTCCTGACAGCTCGATAGGGGTCCTAATATCCCAATATTAGACTTCTATAATGATTTTTACATTTTTATTTTTCCAGATTTCAGAAAACTTCTACTTTGATCTCAATTCAGAACAAATAAAAGGCATGCTGCGCCCGTACATCACCCCGGCGGCCATCAGTACATTGGCTCGCTCCGCCATTTTTTCAATCACTTACCCGTCCCAAGACGTCTTTCTGGTTATTAAAGTGAGTGTTGTGTCTTCATTATCTGCCGATGCTTTGTCTTTGGTTTGTTTCATTTTCACAGCATTTTCTAGCGATCTGCTTGTGGTCGGTGAATAATCCCCCTACCAACATCCAGAGGCTGGAAACACTGTGCACATAGGACGCGTGACCGCTGTGGGTTTGGGTCAATAGTGTCCTGTCCAGAGAAGCTGTGTGCCCTAAATCCAGGCTGACACATTACCTGCACTGATACATTGTGACAAATGAGAGCTTTATGGGCCCCGCTGTGCAGGGCGCGGAGCGGTGTTGTGTACTCCACCTTGCTGGGTGCAGAGCGGTGCTGTGTGCTCCGCTGTGCAGGGTGCGGAGCGCTGTTGTGTGCTCCTCTGTGCTGGGTGCAGAGCGGTGCTGTGTGCTCTTCTGCTGGCTTAGGAGTGTGAGGGTATGTGCACACGTTGCGGATTTTCCGCAGATCTGCAGCATTTTTTGAGGTGCAGAAACGCTGCAGATCCACAATTGATTTACAGTACAATGTAAATCGATGAGAAAAAAAAAATGCTGTGCACACTTTGCGGAAAAACCGCTGCGGTTTAAAAGAAGTAGCATGCCACTTCTTTTTTGTGAATCTGCAGCGTTTTTGCACTCATTCCATTATAGAAAACCGCAGGGGTAAAAAACGCAGCAAATCCGCAAGAAAACCGCAGCAAAAACGCACAAAAAATGCTGCGGAACCGCACAAAAAACGCGACAAATCCTCAGGTGCATTTTCTGCCAGGAGAGGCAGAATCCGCATCAGAAATTCCTAAGCCTAAACCGCAACGTGTGCACATAGCCTTACTGTGCGCCTTTTCCTTGGCGTGCCCCCCTCCTGTGCTGTATGCGGAGCATTGCTCTGTTCCCCTTTCTCTGTGCTGGGTGCAAAGTTTTGCTGTGCCTTTTCCTCTGCTGGATTCAGTGTGTTGCTGTGTACTCCTCTGTGCTGAGTGTGGAGCGTTGCTGTGCGCCCCTTTCCTCTGTGCTGGGTGCGGATTTGCTGTGCGCCCCCACTGTGCTGGCTGCGGTGCGGTGCGCTGCTGTGCGCCTCTTGTGCCGGGTGTGGTGCGCTGCTGTGCGCCTCTTGTGCCGGGTGTGGAGTGTTGCTGTTCCCCTCCTACTTTGCTGGATGTTAGAATGATGATGCGCGCCCATTCCTCTGTGTCGAGTGCGGAGCGTTGCTGTGCACCCCCTATTCTGGGTGCTGAGCGTTGCACTGAATGTTCATCAGTTGACTTTCTGTATCTTTGGACAATTTGTTCTGATTTGTTCTCATTCTGGCCCTGACATTAATATTTCTGCTACCTTTTTGTTTCCAGCTGGAAAAAGTTCTGCAGCAGGGCGACATTGGGGAGTGCGCCGAGCCGTATATGATCTACAAGGAGGCGGATACCGCTAAGGTGAGCAGTGATGACACACAACATCCTATCATCTCTGACATTATCACACATCAGTCCTGTCACCGGCCCAGAAATATTTGCTTCCAATATTTCCAAAGATAATTGTAGTAGGTGTAACATTCATTATAATAACCGCAGCTGCTGCATAACCTCTTTTTGTACAGAAGCAGTAATAACGAGTCTTTGCTCATCTTTCCTTTTCTATAATGCTTGTAACTTTACCATTTCTGAAAGCGCACGATAGGGACTTGTTTTAGAGATGGAAGAGGGTCCCAACAGTTGGGAACATCGTCTGTTGGACACATGTGACATAATCCTATTGGCATGTCATAAATTATCCAGATGGGAAACAAAATGCTGGACCTTAAAGGGGTCTTTGAAAAGTAACCCAAAACTGCCGCTGTCACTTATTTCACGCTTCTCGATGCAGATGTCTCTAAGCAAGTTCCTGTCAAGCTGAGAAGCAGCATGGTGAATAACTTCTCACTCAGCCTGACAGGTCCACAACAGGACACTGCGCTATGCTGTAAACTGTCCTGCTGCGATCTTTCTGAATGACTGCCAAGGGCGGGTCGCATCGTGAAATAGGTGATGGTGGCTGGCTTTAATTAGTTTTTGGATAACCCCTTTAAGAGGGTGAATACTACCAGCTGCTCAGAGGTGTAATGTCTTGCGCACCATCCAAAGAATCCCAGCTGCGGCGCCCCTCCACGCTGCCATTCCCCTCCACGCTGCGGCGCCCCTCCACTTAAGAGGCAGGGAAAGTCTGAAGAATCTGCTGCAGATTTCCAGCAGCACATATGATCAATGTGTCATAGATTTGGTCCTTGTGCTATATGTGTCGCCTGTGTTCTCTTCTTCTGCTTGTCCCGTCCTGATTCCTCCTTGTATATGACTTTACAGAATAAAGAGAAGCTGGAGAAGCTGCGGAGTCAGGGCGAGCTGTTCTGCCAGCGGCTGGGGAGGTATCGCATGCCCTTTGCATGGACAGCAATTCATCTAATGAACATAGTGAGCAGCGCCGGGAGCCTGGAGCGCGACTCCACAGAGTTAGAAATAGGACCTGGAGGTATTACGCTGGCATTTTTATACTTGTCTGTGGAAAGGTTGTCGGAGGTGGGAATTGTTTAAAGACCATCGATTATTAAGAAAATCAGGAAGACCAACTTACTGAACTTTAATTGCTTTATTGCTCGGAGTTCACATGTCTGTTATGAAAAAGCTCAACTAATAACTTATATTAGAGGAATGGGTCAACAACACAACCACAAGGGCAATCCCTATTTAATCTAAATATAGTCTTATGTAATAAAATATTTTACCTTTTGTGTATACAGCTCCTGTGCTGACCTAGGGGTCTCACTAAATGCAGGGTTTGTGTGTAGTCTGCATCCGTGCATTACATGCACTGCAGGGTATAGCCTGTATGAGACTGACGAGCTGCATTTTTGTGAAGTCCCAGCTGACAATGTCCTGTCAGTGTGAGGGAGGTTTGGGGTGAACAAAGGGCACAGCAGTGAAGACCAAATAAGTTTACAGTTAATGCCAATTGGGCTCTGCAGCTCAATGTGAAGGGAGGTAATGCCCACTGAGATCTGGACCCGAAGCACTACATGCAGGGAGGTAATTCTCACTGAGATCTGGACCCGAAGCACTGCGTTCAGTGGGAGAATGCTTAGTGTGCTCTGAAATCTGTCGGTCTGCACTAAGGTCTGAACCCTACAGTTGTACATTCAGGGTGGTAATGCCCACTGAGCTTTGAAGCTGCAGCTCTACATGCCTTACATTAATGCCCACTAGGGTTTCAATTCTGCAGTTCTACATGCAGGGGGGATAATGCCCACTGAGTTCTGAACCTGCAGCTATACATGTAGGGTGGTATTGCCTACTTGTCTATGAGGCTGCAGCTCTACATATAGAGAGCTAATGCCCACCTAGGTCTGAACCTGTAGCTCTACATGTAGGGTGGTAATGCCTACTTGTCTATGAGGCTGTAGCTCTACATGCCAGAGGGAAATGCCCACTGGTGTTCCAATTCTGCAGCTCTGCATGTAAGGAGGTGATATCCATGACAAAGTGCACATTAAGGCTCTGGCATAAAATTACTTAAGGCCCCTTCACATTAAGCGACGCTGCAGCGATACAGACAACGATCCGGATCGCTGCAGCGTCGCTGTTTGGTCGCTGGAGAGCTGTCACACAGACCGCTCTCCAGCGACCAACGATGCCGGTAACCAGGGTAAACATCGGGTTACTAAGCGCAGGGCCGCGCTTAGTAACCCGATGTTTACCCTGGTTACCATCCTAAAAGTAAAAAAAAACAAACGCTACATACTTACCTACAGCCGTCTGTCCTCCAGCACTGTGCTCTGCTCTCCTCCTGCACTGGCTGTGAGCACAGCGGCCGGAAAGCAGAGCGGTGACGTCACCGCTCTGCTTTCCGGCTGACCGACGCTCACAGCCAGTACAGGAGGAGAGCAGAGCACAGCGCTGGAGGACAGACAGCGGAAGGTAAGTATGTACTGTTTGTTTTTTTTACTTTTAGGATGGTAACCAGGGTAAACATCGGGTTACTAAGCGCGGCCCTGCGCTTAGTTACCCGATGTTTACCCTGGTTACCAGTGAAGACATCGCTGGATCGGTGTCACACACGCCGATCCAGCGATGTCAGGAGGAGTCCAGCGACGAAATAAAGTTCTGGACTTTATTCAGCGACCAACGATCTCCCAGCAGGGGCCTGATCGTTGGTCGCTGTCACACATAACGATTTCATTAACGATATCGTTGCTACGTCACAAAAAGCAACGATATCGTTAACAATATCGTTATGTGTGAAGGTACCTTTAAATCCACCTGTAATTACTGTTTGTTTGTTTTTTAATCTAAATACAGAGGCTTCCTTACGCCTCCATAGATTATTTGCAGATAATATTCTAATCTATTTCTCGTTTCTGCAGAACGGAAAGGTTCCTGGTCAGAACGTCGCAATTCCAGCATTGTTGGCAGGAGATCTTTGGAGCGCACCACTAGTGGAGACGAGTCCTGCAACCTGACAAGCTTCCGGCCTGCAACACTGACTGTCACCAACTTCTTTAAGCAGGTGGGAAGACCGATCCCAGACAGTTATCCACAGTGGGACAAACATGAGGAATTACACCACTCCCATTACAATACCCCCCTCTCCCATACCCTTCTTGGTTTCAGGGTAGCTCTATATATCTACCAGAAATATTAACTTGAATGTAAAAAGGTATTGTGATTTTTTTTTTTTTTTTTTTTTTTTTTTTTTGGGGGGTGGGGGGTTGTTTTCTATAGTTTTACATTTTTTTTCCAAGTTGAAAGCGCTTTATCACCTTGGTTCATTCTGCACTGCAGAAGTGCTGTGACCCGCCTCTAAAGCGGGACAGGTGCCGTAACCCGCCTCTAAAGCGGGATAGGTGCCGTAACCCGCCTCTAAAGCAGGATAGGTGCCAAAACCCGCCTCTAAAGCAGGATAGGTTCTGTAACCCGCCCCTAAAGCAGGATAGGTGCCAAAACCCGCCTCTAATGCGGGATAGGTGCCGGAACCTGCCTCTAAAGCGGGATAGGTTCCGTAACCCGCCCCTAAAGCAGGATAGGTGCCAAAAACCCCCTCTAAAGCGGGATAGGTTCCGTAACCCGCCTCTAAAGCAGGATAGGTGCCAAAACCCCCCTCTAAAGCAGGATAGGTTCCGTAACCCGCCTCTAAAGCGGGATAGGTGCCAAAACCCCCCTCTAAAGCGGGATAGGTTCCGTAACCCGCCTCTAAAGGGGGATAGGTGCCGTAACCCACCTCTAAAGCAGGATAGGTGCCAAAACCCGCCTCTAAAGCAGGATAGGTTCTGTAACCCGCCCCTAAAGCAGGATAGGTGCCAAAACCCGCCTCTAATGCGGGATAGGTGCCGGAACCTGCCCCTAAAGCAGGATAGGTGCCAAAACCCCCCTCTAAAGCGGGATAGGTTCCGTAACCCGCCTCTAAAGCAGGATAGGTGCCAAAACCCGCCTCTAAAGCGGGATAGATTCCGTAACCCGCCTCTAAAGCAGGATAGGTGCCAAAACCCGCCTCTAAAGCAGGATAGGTGCCGGAACCCGCCTCTAAAGCAGGATAGGTTCCGTAACCCGCCCCTAAAGCAGGATAGGTGCCAAAACCCCTCTCTAAAGCGGGATAGGTTCCGTAACCCGCCTCTAAAGTAGGATAGGTGCCGTAACCCGCCCCTAAAGCAGGATAGGTGCTGGGACCCGCCCCTAAAGCAGGATAGGTGCCGGGACCCGCCTCTAAAGCGGGATAGGTGCCGGGACCCGCCTCTAAAGCAGGATAGGTGCCGGGACCCGCCTCTAAAGCAGGATAGGTTCCGTAACCCGCCCCTAAAGCAGGATAGGTGCCAAAACCCGCCTCAAAAGCGGGATAGGTGCCGGAACCTGCCTCTAAAGCGGGATAGGTTCCGTAACCCGCCTCTAAAGCAGGATAGGTGCCGGGACCCGCCCCTAAAGCAGGATAGGTGCCGGGACCCGCCTTTAAAGCGGGATAGGTGCCGGAACCCGCCTCTAAAGCGGGATAGGTCCCAAAACCCGCCTCTAAAGCAGCATAGGTGCCGAAACCTGCCTCTAATGCAGGATAGGGGTCGGAACCCACCTCTAAAGCGGGATAGGTGCCGGAACCCGCCTCTAAAGCGGGATTGGTGCCGGAACCCGCCTCTAAAGCGGGATAGGTGCCGGAACCCGCCTCTAAAGCGGGATAGGTGCCGGAACCCGCCTCTAAAGCGGGATAGGTGCCGGAACCCGCCTCTAAAGCGGGATAGGTGCCGGAACCCGCCTCTAAAGCGGGATAGGTGCCGGAACCCGCCTCTAAAGCGGGATAGGTGCCAGAATCTACTTCTAAAGCAGGATAAATGCCAGAACCCGCCTCTAAAGCAGGCTAAAAAAATAATTAAAATTAAAAAGAATAATAAGCTTATTCTGTATTGCCTCATTCATCAAAGTCCGACATAAAAAATAAATAAATAATTATTTAACTCACGAGATAAACTCCACCTAAATAAAAGTTATGAATCTCAGAAACTGGCAACACAAGAAGCTAATTATTGTCTTTTTTTATGTAATTCAGAAAAAAAGTTACAAAAAAAATAAAAAAACATATCAATTTGATATCACCGTAATGGTACCGATGTGAAGAATCGTAGTGCCGGGTCCTTTTTTTTTTTTTACTGTAAAATAACAACCAAACCTAAAATGACCCTCATACTGCAGAAAAAAAAGTTACGGCTCTTTGGAAAAAAGAAAAGGAAAAAATAATTTAAAATTTGTGTAATCCATTAAGGGGTTAAAAAAATAAAAACACCCCATAAACTATATCTAGTTGCAGAAAGTTTTGGGTCGGAGATATTTTTTGTAACCCCTTGATTATTTCACCAATTACACCTTTTTTAAGCCCCCAGGATGTGAACCTGTACATGTATCTATACCCCGCATTCTATGGAATCATTCTTCTTTTATTGTTGTTTTTCAGGAAGGAGATCGACTAAGTGATGAAGATCTGTATAAATTCTTGGCCGATATGAGGAGACCGTCTTCTGTTTTAAGAAGGCTGCGCCCCATTACTGGTAATTGATGTCCTCCGTTACACAAGGGCCGGCAGTGATGTGGTCATTAGTCACCGACTTCTTTCATGATCAGTCAGGGACAAAGAGCGGAGCTGTCCGCAGCTGTGATCTCCTCCGTCCGGTGACCTCGTGTCCCGTCCTGCACGTGTGCGGCGCTCTGCTCTGGGGCTGTACTTTGTACAATGGGAGCTTTATTACGACAGTCACTGACTTTATGACCGCTTACTTACTGCGTACTGCAAGTTTTTAATGTTTTGCTTATTTTTAAGTTTTTTTATGTTATTTACCATATCACTATATTAACCTCTTCATGACCTTGGGATTCTCCTTTTTTCCGTGTTCGTTTTTCACTCCCCTCCTTCCCAGAGCCATAACTTTTTTATTTTTCCGTCAATATGGCCATGTAAGGGCTTATTTTTTGTGGGACGAGTTGTACTTTTGAACGACATCATTGGTTTTACCATGTCGTGTACTAGAAAATGGGAAAAAAATTCCAAGTGCGGTGAAATTGCAAAAAAAGTGCAATCCCATGCGTGTTTTTTGTTTGGCTTTTTTGCTAGGTTCACTAAATGCCAAAACTGACCTGATATTATGATTCTCCAGGTCAGTACGAGTTCATAGACACCAAACATGTGCAGGTTATTTTTTATCTAAGTGATGAAAAAAATATTCCAAACTTTGCTAAAACAAAAAGAATTGTGCAATTTTCCGATAAACGTAGCGTCTCCATTTTTTGTGATCTGGGGTCAGGTGAGGGTTTATTTTTTGCATGCCGAGCTGACGTTTGTAGTAATATGATTTTGGTGCAGATACGTTCTTTTGATCGCCCGTTATTGCATTTTAATGCAATGTCGCAGCGAACAAAAAAAACGTAATTTTGGCTTTTCAAATTTTTTTCTCGCTACGCCGTTTAGCGATTAGGTTAATCCCTTTTTTTATTGATAGATCGGGCGATTCTGAACGCGGCGATACCAAATATGTGTATATTTGATTTTACTTTTATTGTTTTATTTTGAATGGGGCGAAAGGGGGGTGATTTAAACTTTTATTTTTTTTTTATTTATTGCATATTTTTTTAAAAAATTTTTAAACATTTTTTTTTTACTTGTGCCATGCTTCAATAGCCTCCATGTGAGGCTAGAAGCTGGCATAGCCTGATCGGCTCTGCTACATAGCAGCGATCATCAGATCGCTCTATGTAGCTTAATTACAGGCTTGCTATGAGCGCTGACCACAGGGTGGTGCTCACAGCAAACCGGCATCAGTAACCATAGAGGTCTCAAGGATCTCGATTGCACTCGCCGCTATTGCGCGCACATGTCAGCTGTTCAAAACAGCTGACATGTCGAGGCTTTGATGTGGGCTCACCGCTGGAGCCCACATCAAAGCAGGGGATCTGACCTCGGACGTACTATCCCGTCCGAGGTCAGAAAGGGGTTAAAAAAAAAAAAAATCTCATTACACTGACCGGTGACACCTCTATGCACAGGAGATGACACAGAATCAACCATTCACAATAGATGTCACAGCTCACCTCCTCCTCCTGTACAATGACTGATAACATCTCTATATACAATAGATAATACAGGATCCACCATTCACAATAGGTGATGTCACAGCTCACCTCCCCCTCCTGTACAATGACTGATAACACCTCTATATACAGTAGATAACACAGGATCCACCATTCACAATAGGTGATGTCACAGCTCACCTCCCCCACCTCTAGCTGCTATAAATTCTCATATCAGATGCTCAGATTAGATGGGTGCTCCCATAATGCTGTAAAGAAAGAACAAAAATAATCCAGAATAAGAACATACAAACCAATTACAAGAAACTATATATATGATACATTCCCTTTAAGGGGGGGTATAATATCTAGCATCTTTTATAAAAGGATATAAGACTCTGAATCCCAGATTGTTCTATTTTCCAGCTCAGCTGAAGATCGACATCTCGCCGGCACCTGACAACCCCAATTATTGCCTGACACCCGAACTGTTACAAGTGAAGCCGTATCCAGACAGCAGAGTGCGGCCGACCAGAGACATCCTGGAGTTCCCCGCCCGAGACGTCTACGTCCCCAACACCACTTACAGGTGACGTACAAGACGCTTCTCAGCTTATTTGATAAATCTGAAAAAAAAAAGAAACCTTTGGGGTTGTTGTCACCTCAGATTTATGCTTCTCAGTCGGAGGGCAGCATAGAATAGGGGCAGGGTGCCTGATTCCAGCTATGTCACTCACTGGGCTGCTTGCTGCAGTTTTGATACTCTCACTGTTTTATCTTCAGCTCTAATGGTCTTCTCAGTGATGAGCTTTATCCACATCATTGATTGACATCTTTCTGCCTACTCTGTGCATAGGCTGCAAGGTACCAATCAATGGTGGGTGGTCGGGTTATATAAAGCTCATATATGTAATGTATATGCACAGTGACTGCACCAGCAGAATAGTGAGTGCAGCTCTGGAGTATAATACAGGATGTAACTCAGGATCAGTAATGTAATGTATGTACACAGTGACTGCACCAGCAGAATAGTGAGTGCAGCTCTGGAGTATAATACAGGAGGTAACTCAGGATCAGTAATGTAATGTATGTACACAGTGAATGCACCAGCAGAATAGTGAGTGCAGCTCTGGGGTATAATACAGGATGTAACTCAGGATCAGTAATGTAATGGGACTATATGTACTGTACATTATTCTATGTATAAACTGTTCACTGTAAGTAAAGTTGTTATTATATATACGGAATTTCCTGTAATTGCTCATCTTCCAGCTCTAATTGTTCCTGTGCTCAATGTAATCTCCTCATTCTCCGCGGGTTTGTCGCTCCCATATCCGTCAATAGCAGCAATCTGCAGCTTTTATGACTCCTCCATTGATGATCCCACTCCCTTTATATCCTCCGCGCCTCTTTGCTAGTTGCAGAGGTAGCAGCAGTCACCTCTCCTCTGAACAACCTCTAGTCCCCCGGACCTCCGTAGACCCCCGGCGTCGGCCCAGGAGACCAGTTGACATTTTCTTTGAAGGTTAAGAGAACTCGGAGAGTGTAATCAATATGACGGGATAATCACTGTCGCCTGTAATATAGTCGTCCCCGAGGGCCGCCGGCCCGGCTGATGATCGCTGTGAGACGTGAGTTATGGGAAGGGAAGGTATTTACTGGTGCCGTTCTGCGCTCCAGAGCTGCGATTCCTTCTGGAAACAAAGACTTTTAAAGGAGTTTCTTTTCATTATAAGTAACAAGCTGCTTATCCTGAGCGAGCGCTAAGTAAAGATCACGGCTCACTTTCCATAAAGTGGAAAAACAGGCGGCACATAATATTAACCAAAGTAAATACTTCATAATATGGGAAAGAGGCAGAGCAAGACTTCCGCATGGTTAACTGGGGCAATGCCAACATTTAAAGGGGCTGTCCAGGGTAAGGCATGAATATCACTTGTTGGGGGTCCTGTGATCGGCACCACCATCAACCAACTGTTAGCAGGTGGGCAGTACATGATGCACAGCGGCATACGTTGTGTAGTGGCCGTTCTCTGGTATTGCAGTTCAGCTTCTATTCACTTTTATAGGAATCGATCACCTTCATCTGATTTGTGTAAATTTGTGCTTAAGTCGCTGATGTTCCTTGCCGTCCCCCCGTCCCCCCCCCCAGTGTTGTGCTCTTGACTCCATATGGAAAAACAGAGGCAGAAAATGCATGTTTTACATCCCTTGATTATGGGAGTAAGTACAGAGGATTTTGGGTCTTTTTTTGGTCTCTCCGTTCTATTTCTTGGAATGTGGGAGATCGAAGCAGAGTTGGAAAAGAAGGTGGGAGAGCGAGGCGGAAAGGAAGGTGGGGAGAGCGAGGCGGAAAGGATGGTGGGAGAGCGAAGCAGAGGCAGAAAGAAAGGCGGGAGAGCGAGGCGGAAAGGAAGGTGGGGAGAGCGAGGAAGAAAGGAAGGTGGGGAGAGCGAGGCGGAAAGGAAGGTGGGAGAGTGAAGCAGAGGCAGAAAGAAAGGCGGGAGAGCGAGGCGGAAAGGAAGATGGGGGAGAGCAAGGCAGAAAGGAAGGCGGGAGAGCAACACAGAAAGGAAGGTGGGAGAGCGAAGCAGAGGCAGAAAGGAAGGTGGTGAGAGCGAGGCGGAAAAGAAGATGGGGAGAGCAAGGAGGAAAGGAAGGTGGGGAGAGCGAGGCGGAAAGGAAGGTGGGGAGAGTGAAGCGGAAAGGAAGGTGGGGAGAGCGAAGCGGAAAGGAAGGTGGGGAGAGCGAGGCGGAAAGGAAGGTGGGGAGAGCGAGGCGGAAAGGAAGGTGGGGAGAGCGAGGCGGAAAGGAAGGTGGGGAGAGCGAGGCGGAAAGGAAGGTGGGGAGAGCGAGGCGGAAAGGAAGGTGGGGAGAGCGAGGCGGAAAGGAAGGTGGGGAGAGCGAGGCGGAAAGGAAGGTGCGGAGAGCGATGCGGAAAGGAAGGTGAGGAGAGCGATGCGGAAAGGAAGGTTCGGAGAGCGAGGCGGAAAGGAAGGTGCGGAGAGCGAGGCGGAAAGGAAGGTGGGGAGAGCGAGGCGGAAAGGAAGGTGGGGAGATCGAGGCGGAAAGGAAGGTGCGGAGAGCGAGGCGGAAAGGAAGGTGCGGAGAGCGAGGCGGAAAGGAAGGTGCGGAGAGCGAGGCGGAAAGGAAGGTGCGGAGAGCGAGGCGGAAAGGAAGGTGCGGAGAGCGAGGCGGAAAGGAAGGTGCGGAGAGCGAGGCGGAAAGGAAGGTGCGGAGAGCGAGGCGGAAGGGAAGGTGGGGAGAGCGAGGGAGAGGCAGAAAGGAAGGCAAGGGAGAAGGAGGCAGAAAGGAAGGCAGGAGAGCGAGGCAGAGGCGGAAAGGAAGGCAAGGGAGAGTGAGGGAGAATGCGGAAAGGAGAGCGGGGGAGAGGAGGAAATGCTGGACTGTGAGATTGCTGGAGGCATATGCTTGCTGAGAACATTTGTGCTGGGCTAGTTTTTTTGTACAAACTCCCATAAATATTAATAGCTAGAACCTCACGTGTCGCCACCACCTCTTTTGCGTTTTCGTGCTTTCTGGAATGAAGTCCCAGCTGCAGGACCTGCATTGATCAGATGTTTATGGGATTTCCTGTAGATATACCATAAATATCCCAGAGGAAGAATAACACCACTCTGTGGGAAGTCTGCAGTCTTCATCTTTATTATTACAAAACATATTAAAAATTCCGGCAATATAATGTCACGTTTCTAAACGTCCATAATACATATAAAAAACTAAAGAAGCCAAATGAGCAGTGTATCCAGTCCTACAGACGTTGCGGCTATTAATATAATAAGCTTACAGTACAGAAGTCAATATGACTTAGTGATAGTTAAGCCCACGACTGCTTAAAGGGGCAGTCTAACTACTGATCCAAAAGAGCCTCTAGATAAATACAGTGGAAACAGAGGTCTCTCTTACAGTTTTGGGCACCAGTATTTACACATTTTGGAGATTTTTTGCAGTTAAGACTTAAAATTAGCAATATGACCCCCTTTCTTAATGATTTATAAGTCAGGAATCCACCAAATTCTTGTTGTTTATCAGTCTATAAATTTTGCTATCTCATTGCCATCTTCATTATAGCCTTTAAAGAAGACCTGTCACTTGCCAGAAATCTGTAATTTTTTTTCACCTGGTGCAAATGCCACTGTTTTCCTGAATCGGGCAATGTGTTTATTTAGTTTTTGCTCCTCTCTGTTCCTGAGATACGGACTTTTCTTCTAGTTTTCTTATCCTAGTGGGCGTGCTTCTCCGCTCTTCCCTGTGGGCGTCATCTTGATGGCCACACCCAGATGGACAAATAGATTTATACACAGGGAAGAGGAGGCCATATCTCAGGAACAGAGAGGCGCAGGAAGAAAAGAAAAACATCGGTGAATTCAGGAGAACAGCGGCATTTACACCAGGTAGAAAAAAATAAACATATTAAGTGACAGGTCTGCTAAAAATTGAAAGAGAAGCTTATAAAAAACATTGTAACATTCTAGCTTTTGCTCCATATTCATTCTATTGCAAATTTGCATTCATCCAGATAAAACAGGATTGGGGTAATTAGCATATTCCTTTTCCCATAAAGCATTGCCTGTGAATAAGTCTCCATACACTGCTACGTCTCTTCAATAAGAGCCAGGACACCCCACTCCCCAAGTAACATTTACATCTAAATACAGTAATTATTTCCAGGTAGCTGTTACTATAGCTTGGTCCGTCTTCATTACATACTGGGAATACCCCTTTAAGAGTAACTTTCTCCCCACTGTACATCAGTCATTATTAATGGTGCAGTACCCTGCGGCCTGTTGTGTTTTTATGAAACCCCCCCCCAGGTTACATCACAGTGCACGATTCTTAGGGGCGGGTTTACGGCTTCTACGAGTCCCGTCTTCCACCCCACATGGAATCGAATGATCTCTGCAGTCCCCGGAGGAGCGCTATTAGTCCTCCGGAATCGGAAAGTCCTCTATGAAGCATCTGGTGACTGATGTGAGGCTTGTTCCTCAATCGAGGATCCCTTTGCCCCTACTCAAAATTTTCCATCTCTGTGCGGTAAAGCATGATCTTGGTGGACCTGAGCGAGTACATTCTCCCCTTCTCTGGTTTCCAGGACAAGCCTTGTACTCGCCGCCGCTCTCCTTTCACCCTGGATCTGTACTTAGCGTTCAGGTTGGTTCCTCCGCAGGACGCTTTCCACCATCCACCTGCAACAAAGGGGGGAGATATTTAGCCCAAACCTTGGAAGTGAAAACTTTGAGCAATGCAGGTTTCTTGGTTCATTGCAAATTTTGTAAGTTCTTGCTCCAGGACATATTGGGAACCGCCATTATGTTGGAAAGTTTAGAAAAATGGTCTCAAAGCTGGAGGACCTTAAATGGGGGTTCTTCATATTGATGATCAATCCATCAGATAGAGCACAGCTGATCGGTGGAAGTCCTCAGTGACTGTATGATATTAATGACCTTTAGGCCGGCAAATGCTATTTGGTCCCACACTTGGCACCACTACCGTCCAGCTGATAGCTGGAGTCATGACCATGGGAAGTTTACAGTGTACCCAGCCAGAACAGCACAGCTCCGTACACCATGCAGTGGCAGATCTCTAGGACTGCAGCTCAGATCACATTCACTTCAATAGGAGCTGAACTGCAGTACCTGGGAGTGGCTTGTATGCAGTGTCCGGAGCTGTGCTGTTCCAGCTCTTAAGGTACCGTCACACTAGACGATATCGCTAGCGATCCGTGACGTTGCAGCGTCCTCGCTAGCGATATCGTCCAGTGTGACAGGCAGCAGCAATCAGGCCCCTGCTGTGCTGTCGCTGGTCGGGGAAGAAAGTCCAGAACTTTATTTGGTCGCTGGACTCCCCACAGACATCGCTGAATCGGCGTGTGTGACACCGATTCAGCGATGTCTTCACTGGTAACCAGGGTAAACATCGGGTTACTAAGCGCAGGGCCGCGCTTAGTTACCCGATGTTTACCCTGGTTACCGGCATCGTTGGTCGCTGGAGAGCGGTCTGTGTGACAGCTCTCCAGCGACCAAACAGCGACGCTGCAGCGATCCGGATCGTTGTCGGTATCGCTGCAGCGTCGCTAAGTGTGACGGTACCTTTACACTGTGTACCTCCTGATGCCATGGAACTTGCAAACAGCTGATCTGCTTTTGTGCTGGGAGGTCGAACTCTTGCCGACTGATAGTGATGATCTTATCAAAGTATTGGACAACCACCTTAAAAGGGGTTGTCCTGGGCTTGGACATCCCTTTCTCAATCACTGTTTTACCCAATTAAAGTAATGGCAGGTATACTCCCCTCCGGTGTCAGCGCCATTCCAGAGGTGTCGGCACTGGTTCTCCCGGGACACCGCTAGACCAACGCCAGTGCTAGAGGTGACTGTGTATGCTATTATTTTACTTGGGTGGTGGGGGGACAGGGATTTGAGAAGGGGTTGTCCCCTTTGAGAGGAGATAAAAATTTCAGGAAAATAACGTATTTAAATAGTAGACAAAAATGACTTTTTCTTTCCATGAACGCCATGCATCTACTTGACAATCAAGGGTTAACATTTTAAGTGCTGCATTATGCATTTTTGTGCAAGTGTTAGGGATTTGCTCCTCTGTGCCGGCATCTTTCCCAAGTCTGTGCGCAGATTTCTTAAAGTGATATTCCTGCTCCTCTTGCGTCCTCGTTGGGAGGTCTGGCATATAGCTGACTGTCTGATATAGGTAGGTAGGCCTATTTAGGAGATCTGGACAAGACCTAGTGGACGCTGGTGCCCCTCAATGCGGAAGTGAGAGGCTCTGGATGACCCCCATAAGGCTGGCCGAGGGGCTCTACCCATCGCTCTGCTCGGTGCATTACCTGATGATGTTTCTGCACACTTGAGATGTTGGGAGTGGTGGTCGCTGGTAGAGAAGGGCAGCGGGGTGTATTCGGGCAGAGCGCCCGGCACGTTCCCCAGGACCTGGGACAGTTGCAGGGTGAAGCTCGTGTCCTCATTCCCCAGTGAGAATAAATACTCCACAAAGCGATTGTTATTCTTCCAGTCCTGCAGCTCGATGTGCAGGATGTAGTCCGCCTGTTGGGACAGAGAGAAGATCTTCTGCAGGCCGAGCCAGAATTCACCTGGAAACGAGAGGACACTATAAATGTCTTAAAGGGGCTGTCCGAGATGATGGAAAAGTTGCACTCAGTCAAAAGCTACATTTGTTGATACCAGTATATCCCTTTAAGATTTAAAGGGGTCATCCACGGTAATGAAAAGGCTGAACACCGCATCAGCAATACAGGTAAAATGAAGAAATAGCGCACACTTGCCCCTAGATGTTTGTCTGCATATACCAGAGGCCTGGAGTCGGGAGCATCGGGGCCACAGATCTGGAGCAGTCGGAAGTAAAATGTTGAGCATAACTTGTTTTATTACTTTATAAGTATTTTTATGCTGTGAGCATCTTTTTCATTACCATGGATAACCCCCTTGAAGGATCTCAAAGGGACATAGCAGAACAAGCAATTGTCTCTTTTTTCATGTAATAAATAGTTAACTTATTTTAGAAAATTGCACAAAGCGTCACTTTCTGTGACCGTATTATTACAGACTGGGTCACTGCTTTCTGTCTTTATTGACCCTGTTATGTGTATTTATAGCGGTCTCGTGCGGCGGTAGTCGCCCCCTGGTCCATGTTTTGACCCAGCGTTGTGCCAGTGAGTGCAGCTCTGTTAGTTTTGGGTCTGTGTGCGGTGATTTATTAACCAGTGTAAACAAAGGCGGTGTCGTGTGATCCAGCAGCGGCCCCCGGTGATTGGCCCTCCGGGGTTGGACGATGGGCTTCTCAGCTTGATTGCCTCTTTTAGATAATGAGATGTCTGCCGACATAAATGGTGTCTGCGTGGTGTCGGCGTGATGCAATGGGGACAGCGGGACATACAGTAATGGGGTCAGCGTGATCCAATGGGGACAGCAGGACATACAGTAATGGGGTCAGCGTGATCCAATGGGGACAGCAGGACATACAGTAATGGGGTCAGCGTGATCCAATGGGGACGGCGGGACATACAGTAATGGGGTCAGCGTGATCCAATGGGGTCAGCGTGATCCAATGGGGACAGCAGGACATACAGTAATGGGGTCAGCGTGATCCAATGGGGACGGCAGGACATACAGTAATGGGGTCAGCGTGATCCAATGGGGACGGCAGGACATACAGTAATGGGGTTGGCGTGATGCAATGGGGACTGTGGACCATACAGTAATGGGGTTGGCGTGATGCAATGGGGACGGCGGGCCGTACAGTAATGGGGGCGGCGTGATGCAATGGGGATGGCGGGACATACAGTAATGGGGTCAGCGTGATGCAATGGGGACGGCGGGCCGTACAGTAATGGGGTCGGCGTGATGCAATGGGGACTGTGGGCCGTACAGTAATGGGGTTGGCGTGATGCAATGGGGACTGTGGGCCGTACAGTAATGGGGTCGGCGTGATGCAATAGGGACGGCGGGACATACAGTAATGGGGTCAGCGTGATGCAATGGGGACGGTGGGACATACAGTAATGGGGTCGGCGTGATGCAATGGGGACTGTGGGCCGTACAGTAATGGGGTCGGCGTGATGCAATGGGGATGGCGGGCCGTACAGTAATGGGGTCGGCGTGATGCAATAGGGACGGCGGGATATACAGTAATGGGGTCGGCGTGATGCAATGGGGATGGCGGGACATACAGTAATGGGGTCGGCGTGATGCAATGGGGACTGTGGGCCGTACAGTAATGGGGTTGGCGTGATGCAATGGGGACTGTGGGCCGTACAGTAATGGGGTCGGCGTGATGCAATAGGGACGGCGGGACATACAGTAATGGGGTCAGCGTGATGCAATGGGGACGGTGGGACATACAGTAATGGGGTCGGCGTGATGCAATGGGGACTGTGGGCCGTACAGTAATGGGGTCGGCGTGATGCAATGGGGATGGCGGGCCGTACAGTAATGGGGTCGGCGTGATGCAATGGGGACTGTGGGCCGTACAGTAATGGGGTCGGCGTGATGCAATAGGGACGGCGGGATATACAGTAATGGGGTCGGCGTGATGCAATGGAGACGGCGGGCCGTACAGTAATGGGGTCGGCTTGATGCAATGGGGATGACGGGCCGTACAGTAATGGGGATGGCGGAACATACAGTAGTGAGGTCGGCGTGATGCAATGGGGACTGCGGGATACACAGTAATTGGGTCCGCGCGATGCATTGGGGATGGCGGGACATACAGTAATGGGGTCAGCGTGATGCAATGGGGACGGTGGGCCGTAGAGTAATGGGGATGGCACCATGCAATGGGGAAGACGGGCTGTACAGTAACGGGATGAGGTTGCCTCAGTCCTCTGGCTTGTGCCAAAGGTGAACCTCACAGTGCCGTCTGTACGTAGGATCAGTCCTCTACTATCATTCTCAAGGGGTCTTCCCAAAAATGGCAGTTGTTGAATAGCCACGTAATCTATGGTAAATGAATGATTGCTGCTTAGACCCCCCAGCTGTCCCGAGAGCGAGGGGGCCTTCATCCCCTGTGTGAATGCATGGGATGATCATGAACATGTCGGACCAGTGAGTGCAGCAGTGGTTGCACATGCTCAGTACTGTTCCATGCAGACTCTTTGAGCCCAGCGGTGTCATTAGTGAGGGTCCTAGCGGTTGGACCCTCAGTGGTCCCACATTTGTCATCTGCCCTGTGGGTAGGTGGGCTGTTCCATAGACATATATTAGCCCTCCATAGTTGTGTTTCAGGGAAAGCTGGGTGGCAGCCAGTGAATGAGCCATGATGGCAGTTCCTGTGCTGGAGGTTTCCGGACGTCCTGATTCTACACCTGACAGCCGCGGCCCGGCAGCTGTGCCGCTCAGAAGTCTGGGAGAGCCGGGTGATGACACCCAACTTTCCCCGGAATGTGTAATGTGTTCTCACTGCCCCTTTCTGCCGGATTTATCGTTTAAGCCTTTTTTTAAGGGTTTTCGAGGGATGCGACATTTCAAGACGAACTCACCCCTGAGGTCACCGAAGCCTCTGGTGTAATCTTCCCAGGTCTGATTAAAGTCCACGGATCCATCTGTCCTCCTCTGGATGACTGTCCACGCCGTGTCTGAAAGACGAGAGTGACTTAGGACTATTGTCGGAGACAGGACTCCTGCTGGGGGGCCGTGCAGCCAGAAGTGCCGTGCAATCTGCAGATTTGGGTCTTTTTTAATCTCTCTGCACCGGTGCTTATCTTGCTGGGCCTTGGGCAGCAGCCCTCTTAAGGTACCGTCACACATAACGATATCGTTAACGATATCGTTGATTTTTGTGACGTAGCAACGATATCGTTAAGGAAATCGTTATGTGTGACAGCGACCAACGAAATCTTGAAAACACGCATGGTTTGAGGCCCTCGAGGAATGCAGTTTGACACCCCTGATCTACAGGATCCCTCTTGTCACTTCTGATTGGTCAAGAGAGCAAAATGAACCACATATAGGGCCCAATTTATTATTGCATTTACGCCTTTTTTTTAAATCATGTTTGTGTTTTAGCCTTTTTTTTGGTGCCTTCCATTTTGTGCCTTTTTTTTAAAAAAAAACAAAACCTAGTTTTGTTTGATTCGTCAATTTTTTTTTTTTTTTTAAATTGCACATTTTTTTCTCAACTCTACTCCAATCCCCCTTTGTAAAGTAACTCTACACAGGCCTGAAGTTTTTGCTCAAATTTGTGCAACATTTTAGACAAACACTGTGTCACAAAAAGTTGCAAAATAGTTTTTTTTTTTTTAAATAAAATTTGCCCGAAATTCACCTACTGCGTGCACCATTTAAAAAAAAAAAAAAAAAAAAATTGGCCTAAAAAAAAATCAATGAAAACAACAAAAAGGGACTTGAAAAGTAAAAAAAAAAACAACACAAATGATGAATCGAGCCCATAGTGTATATGTAAAACGATCTCCCTGTTCCGTCCACCGCCAGTGATGGGAGTCCGAGATGAGCGGAGGGAGATCTCGCCTCTATAATGATCTCCGAGCGCCCGTTGTTACCTGCGGTGAATTCACAGTAGACGCCGAACTCTGCGCTGTTGTTGGGTCTTATGGTGTAGATGCCGCTCCGCCGCCCGCCATCATTGGAAATGTCATTGCAGTCCCGCGGCAGATCTGAAACTGGGGGAGATAAATCTTGAAGTTATCAACAGGAACAAGACTGACTGTGACGTTATTACTTTAATAATCATTTCCAAGGAGTGGGGGGGGGGGGGGGGGGGGGCAGAACTATTAACAGAGTACAAAACTTAAAAAAAAAAGCTTAGAAAAAAACAATAAGTGGCAATTCTCCTAATATACCGTCATGATTGTTTTTGTTTTTCACTCTATGAATGTAGGCTGCAGTGTAAAGTATGGAGGCGTAAATTTATGTCTAAGGATGTGTATATACATGAAAGTTTTTTCAATACAAAACCAATATTTTATATCCTGAATATATATGTACCGTGTCTATATAATCTGAAAATTACGCTACAGAGTTCTTTCTGCAGTAGGAAAAGTTTAATAAAGTTTCAAAGAAAAAAAAACCAAAACTTCCATTTTGCTCCATTTTTTTTTTCAGCCTGCATTGTAAAGAATGGAGGTTTTCATCTCGGAAGCTATGCCATCATTCTTTACACTGCAGGCTGCAAAAAAATGGAGCAAAATGGAAGTTTTTTTTTTCTTTGAAACTTTATAAAACTTTTTCTACGGCAGCAAGCACTTTCCTACCTAAACAGTAACCTTTAAGATGGCACCAGAAATGACTGTATTGGGGAGATCATAGCCCCCCGATCCTTCCTGCACTCAGTGCTAGTTATGCTTACAGGAGCCCCCCCTAGTGGTCATGTGCAGCTTTTACAATGTCTTTACCATTGGGATCCAGCATCTGTACTGTTAAGTTTGAGCTTGGATTGAAGGCGCGGGGGTCATCGAGTTTGTTGCTTCTGGGTGAGCTCTTCTTACTGTCCACCACGCTGACATTGCCGATCTGGAAGAGAAGATGATGGTGAATATCTGCTGCCGCCATCCACCACAGCAGAAAGTGGCCTCTCTTCTCATACTGAATCCTGCTTGCAGAATTGAAAATCGTATTGAATAAGATTAGTGCACCATTGCTATTTTCTTCCCAAAACACCACCACTGTAGTCTACAGGTTGTGTCCGGTATTGCAGCTCAGCTCCATTGTCGAATTGAAGCTGGGATGCAATACCACATACAACCTGCATTTGTGGGGGGCGCTGTTTGCTTAACTTTTTTAAAGCTGTGCCATTGCTTGCAGGGGGAAGCCCATGTAACCCGGTGTTTCAATGACATTTCTCACCTTGTCTTCAAGATCCTTAATTTGGCTGTTCTGATAATCGAGTTGCACATTCTGGTCGGCGACCACCTTCAGGAGGCGGCGTATGTTCGTGTCTTGCTGCTCCACGTATTGCTGAAATACATTTTTAATTATTTTTTAGCAATTTTTGGGTAAAATGGCAAATTCTCATCTGTCAGTTGCTCCTTAGCAGCAGATCACTGCCTGCCCTGTCTAAATTACCGCTGACAATAAGGAGCAAGCGCCATGTATCCCTGGGATGAAAGAGGCCGACACTCCCGAGAAAACCCCATTCCCTGCAGGAATCCGAGGAGCCTTTATATAAGGTGGAGCATTGGCGGACAGCTAATCAACCCCAAAACTTTTAACTCATTGCAGAATCGAAAGTTTTGCAATTTTTTATTAAACTTTTTTTTTATTCATCGCCATAGTCAAGATCTCTGTTTGCTTTCCGCAAATGAAAACATTCACAAAGTGAAAGTCAAACTGCTTTTCACAGATGGGGGTTTGTCACAGTTGTATCCAGTCTATAGACAATCCTCCTGATACATTGCGACTGTCAGGACAGAAGAGATTTGTGCCACTGATGAGTTCAACACTTGTGTGATGGGTTTATATGGCAGATAAGTGAGAGCAATAGCTTGCCCTGCAGTTGATTTAACAAACTCCACCTTGGCATATTTTCTGTGTAGTCTGAGGCCGGGCACAGGGCAGTGAATAATTTGGGTTGACTGGGTATAATTTGGGCGCACAAGGTATTTCCTATGCATATAATGGCATGGTGCCATCTGGGCAGGCTGCAAGTCTGGGCACAACGCTGACAAGGTTTGCACCAAATGAAAATGGGTGGTCCCGGACCCCCTAATATGGAACATTTGGAAAGGTCTTTACTACAAATCCACCCTTACAGTCCCCCTGAACTCATCACTTAGCTTTTCCAGGCTCCTGAATGGCAAATCTACCTAGATAAGCAATGCTACATTTATACCTTTCCCTGTTTATTTAGAAACTGCATGAAGTAGGGAATTGCTTAAAAGGCAATTCCTCCATTGAATGTAAGTGCATGTGAACAATTAAAAAAAAATCTAAAAACTTTGCAGCATGCATTAATCGGGCGGTGGAGAAGTTCTGCATAGGTTGTGCATCCAAGGATTCGCTCGCGGAGATAGTCATGATGCGATGTGGCCCCTTAGCTGCAGGAGTGAAGTATAAGGAGGAATTCAAGATCTCGCCTACCTTTGCGGTACCCATGAGCCTCGATTACAAGTTTCATTGTGTGTGAAACTACAACTCCTAACATTTCCTGCGGTGCGTTGTTCTGGCATTGTAAGGAGTTGCCCTTTAAGCGCTTTCCTAGTACAATCGTCTCTTACCTTTAGTGCGGCCAGTTCTTTATGGTCCTGGAACTCTTGGTGGCCCTCGGTGATCTGATTGAGCTTCTCCTCCAGGCGGCCGATCTTGGCCTGAAGTTGGACCTTGTCCTGCAGGAGATGCTCGATCTGGGAGTAGATTTTACTCGACAGGTTTTTCAGCTCCTCGTTGTTTTCTTGCAACCTGGACGTCTTCTCCTTCAGCTCCTCTTCCTTCTCGCGGATCTCGTTAGTCTGTTCCGAGAGGTCGTAAAAGGATTTGTCGAAAAGGTTGAGCTTCTGAAAAATCTCATTGATCTGCCCCTTGGTCTTGTGGACGAAATCCTTCAGGCCGTGGCCGAGCTGCAGGAGGCCGTTGGCCAAGATCCTCACGTCGTCCAGCATGGCGAAGCGAGATTTGGGTTCTGCGGGTAAAGAGTCAAACTGGCCGTCCTCGAGTTTCTCGATGGACGCGGAGAAGACCAGAGGCAGGAGGAGGAGGAGAAGGACCTTCATCTTGGCTGCCGAGGATCCTGCTGCTGAGTGTCTCCTTCCTGCCTCACTATTAGGCTATATATATCGCTGCGGAGATTAGGCACAGACAGTGCACTGGTTGATAATTAAACAAGACGCTTGAACTAATGTAACCTCTGCCCAACTTTTTTTTTTTTTGCTTTCCACAATGTGGTGCTGACACAACAGACTGGAGGGAAAAAAAATCATTGATATAAAAACCCAAATGCACAAACAATCACCATCATCATCTTCACTGTATCTGCAGGGACAGCCTGACCTTTATGTGGCGTAAACTCCCTGCACAGAAAACAATCTGCTATTTTACAGTGTAAACCTCCCCCTTATTGTCTTCTTTTCCAAGGATATTCTGAAGGAATTTGCTGTTTTCTTGGTATTATGTTGGGTAGTGATACAGTTTGTGCTACGTGATTGCACCAAGTTTACATCCAGGATGTTTACTTTGTGTGGATGTGATAAATATTGCACTGAATGATCTGTAGTTATGGATGTGAACATCGTGGACTCTGCTGAGATTGTATGTCTCTTCTATAAACCGTGGGCAAATTATGTGCTGTTAATATCAGCCAGAGATTTTTATTAAAAAAAGATTCCACTACCACTGGTGGCCCTGTCCCTGCTGAGTTTGGATCCCCCCTATTCCGTGGCAGGTAGTCCCCAACATCGCTGGGTCCACATGCTCTGTCTCCCTTCACTGGGTCTGGAATCTTTCTACCTGCCCTCACAAGGTCCACTGGCTCTCCCCCTGCTGTCGCTGGGTCCGCTGGCTTTTTGCCTGCCCTTACTGGGTCCACTGGTTCTGGTTCTGCACCTGCCCTCACTGGGTCTGCTCGCTCTGTACTTGCCCTCGCTGGGTCCGCTAGCTCTCTTCCTGCCCTCGCTGGGTTCGCTGGCTCTCACACTGCCTTTGCTGGGTCCGCTGGCTCTCACACTGCCCTTGCTGGCTGTCCCCCTGCCCTCGCTGGCTGTCCCCCTGCCCTCACCGGCTGTCCCCCTCCCCTCGCCGGGTCCGCTGGCTGTCCCCCTGCCCTCACCGGCTGTCCCCTGCCCTTGACGGGTCTGCCGACTGTCCCCCTGCCCTCACCGGCTGTCCCCATCCCTTGACGGGTCCGCCGACTGTCCCCCTGCCCTCACCGGCTGTCCCCTGCCTTTGACGGTCCGCCGACTGTCCCCCTGCCCTCGCCGGCTGTTCCCTGCTCTCGCCGGGTATCCCCCTGCCCTCGCCGGGTCCACCAGCTGCCCCCTGCCCTCACCGGCTGTCCCCTGCTCTCGCCGGGTCTCCCCCTGCCTTCGCCGGGTCCGCTGGCGATCCCCCTGCCCTCGCCAGGTCCGCCGGCTGTCATCCTGCCCTCACCGTGTCTGCCGGCTGTCCCCCTGCCCTCGCTGGATCCCCTGGCTCTTTGCCTGCCCTCGTTGGGTCAGCTGCCTCCTCTTGTTGGGTCCGGTGACCTGTTACCCCCTCTTTGCTTAATCAAATGGGCTTTCCCACTATGTTGTGTTTCTGCCCATTGGAGATCCCCATTGAGATCATCTTTTTCTTTTTTGAAGTTTCTCTATTAAAGAGTGCCATCTGATAAGTGAAAATATCTGCTGATACGGCATGTATCGAATCCCGTTGGTGCGATCTTTTTCCCCTTGATTTATCCAAATACAACATTTTGCAAAAAAACAGCAAAAAAGTGAATAAAGTGTAATAATGATGTAGTGCTGCTGGTAATATTGTCTTCCCCTATAGTAATATTGTAGCCATGTTTAGTATCATTGCCCTAATTTATTAAAGATCTGATTGCTTATTTCCTGGTGTGTCCGGGGGATTGTCCTGGTGGAGGACGGAGTTACTCACCCTTCTGACATTCGATGCTGTCCTTCTCTCCGTCCTCTCCTCGTCGGTGCAGAACTGTGCCGTAACCTCCGCACCCTTTACGTATATAGTGAAAAATGACTCAGCCGCAGGTTTCACAATTACACAGAAGGGGAACGTTCTGCATTTTCCCCCCCCCCCCCCCATTTTTCTTCTTTTGTTCTAGTCATAGAACTTTGTGAAAAAAAATATTACAAATATTATACAGTGAAATAAACACAAGAGCTAAAAATTCTTCCCATTTATTTTTTTAATATAAATTTGGATGCACGATACAATGTAAATCCGGTCTTCTCTTTGCTGTTTATTTAGCTTTTCCATTGCGATTTCCATCACATCTGGTCTCCATTACCGGCTGGATGCAGTTTTTTTTCTTTCTTTTACGCCTTCGTTGACTTTTCACCTAATTTCTTACCCCCCTGGCCCAGCACTATGACATACAAACGTGTCTCCAATCACAAGACCAGGAAATTATGAATCCGCTGTTCTCAGGATAAGTACCCCTTTCACAAGACTCGACCTTACCGTTCTTCTGTCTGTAATGAACCCTGGTAGCATTTCTTTTATGAAATCGCTTATTTTGATCTCTTGGAAGCTCTGACCTCTGAGCACAGGTTACATCTACATGGAAACTACTTTGGTGTTTTTAAATGGAGTTGTTAAGATTTGTGTATAAAGGCAGCATGGAAATATGGAGCCTGGCAATATAGGATTTTTATTATTTGACCTACGGTAGTTCTTTCATGCAAGTAGTTTTTAAATGGTGCCCATTGTGAATCCTGCTTCCCCAGCCCACAAAGAGCCTGTGAGTCCAGCTTGTCCCAACCACAAAAGCAGAGGGTGGTTATAAATGGTATAGTCTCTAACTGGGTCGCTGTGACCAGTGGGGTACCGCAGGGGTCGGTATTGGGACCTGTTCTCTTCAACATATTCATTAATGATCTGGTAGAAGGTTTACACAGTAAAATATCGATATTTGCAGATGATACAAAACTATGTAAAGCAGTTAATACAAGAGAAGATAGTATTCTGCTACAGATGGATCTGGATAAGTTGGAAACTTGGGCTGAAAGGTGGCAGATGAGGTTTAACAATGATAAATGTAAGGTTATACACATGGGAAGAAGGAATCAATATCACCATTACACACTGAACGGGAAACCACTGGGTAAATCTGACAGGGAGAAGGACTTGGGGATCCTAGTTAATGATAAACTTACCTGGAGCAGCCAGTGCCAGGCAGCAGCTGCCAAGGCAAACAGGATCATGGGGTGCATTAAGAGAGGTCTGGATACACATGATGAGAGCATTATACTGCCTCTGTACAAATCCCTAGTTAGACCGCACATGGAGTACTGTGTCCAGTTTTGGGCACCGGTGCTCAGGAAGGAGATAATGGAACTAGAGAGAGTACAAAGGAGGGCAACAAAATTAATAAAGGGGATGGGAGAACTACAATACCCAGATAGATTAGCGAAATTAGGATTATTTAGTCTAGAAAAAAGACTGAGGGGCGATCTAATAACCATGTATAAGTATATAAGGGGACAATACAAATATCTCGCTGAGGATCTGTTTATACCAAGGAAGGGGACGGACACAAGGGGGCATTCTTTGCGTCTGGAGGATAGAAGGTTTTTCCACCAACATAGAAGAGGATTCTTTACTGTTAGGGCGGTGAGAATCTGGAATTGCTTGCCTGAGGAGGTGGTGATGGCGAACTCAGTCAAGGGGTTCAAGAGAGGCCTGGATGTCTTCCTGGAGCAGAACAATATTGTATCATACAATTATTAGGTTCTGTAGAAGGACGTAGATCTGGGGATTTATTATGATGGAATATAGGCTGAACTGGATGGACAAATGTGTTTTTTCGGCCTTACTATGTTACTATGTTACTATGTTACAAAGAGAGCCTGTGAGTCCTGCTTGCCGCGACCACAAAGAGAGCCTGCGAGTCCTGCTTGCCCCGAACACAAGGAGAGAGACTGGGGCCTGCCTACCCTGAGCACAAAGAGAAAGAAACTGTGAGGCCTTCTTACCCTGACCACAAAGAGAGAGAGAGACTGTGAGGCCTGCTTACCCCGACCACAAAGAGAGAGACTGTGAGGCCTGCTTACCCCGACTACAAAGAGAGACTTTGAGGCCTGCTTACCCCGACCACAAAGAGAGATTGTGAGGCCTGCTTACCCCGACCACAGAGAGAGAGACTGTGAGGCCTGCTTACCCCGACCACAGAGAGAGAGACTGTGAGGCCTGCTTACCCTGACCACAGAGAGAGAGCCTGTGAGGCCTGCTTACTCTGACCACAGAGAGAGAGACTGTGAGTCCTGCTTACCCCGACCACAGAGAGAGAGACTGTGAGGCCTGCTTACTCCGACCACAGAGAGAGCGACTGTGAGGCCTGCTTACCCCGACCACAGAGAGAGAGACTGTGAGGCCTGCTTACTCCGACCACAGAGAGAGAGACTGTGAGGCCTGCTTACTCCGACCACAGAGAGAGAGACTGTGAGGCCTGCTTACTCCGACCACAGAGAGAGAGACTGTGAGGCCTGCTTACTCCGACCACAGAGAGAGACTGTGAGGCCTGCTTACCCCGACTACAAAGAGAGACTGTGAGGCCTGCTTACTCCGACCACAGAGAGAGACTGTGAGGCCTGCTTACCCCGACCACAGAGAGAGAGAGACTGTGAGTCCTGCTTACCCCGACCACAGAGAGAGACTGTGAGGCCTGCTTACCCCGACCACAGAGAGAGACTGTGAGGCCTGCTTACCCCGACCACAGAGAGAGACTGTGAGGCCTGCTTACCCCGACCACAGAGAGAGAGACTGTGAGGCTTGCTTACCCCGACCACAGAGAGAGACTGTGAGGCCTGCTTACCCCGACCACAGAGAGAGAGACACTGAGTCCTGCTTACCCCGACCACAGAGAGAGACTGTGAGGCCTGCTTACTCCGACCACAGAGAGAGACTGTGAGGCCTGCTTACCCCGACCACAGAGAGAGAGAGACTGTGAGTCCTGCTTACCCCGACCACAGAGAGAGACTGTGAGGCCTGCTTACCCCGACCACAGAGAGAGACTGTGAGGCCTGCTTACCCCGACCACAGAGAGAGACTGTGAGGCCTGCTTACCCCGACCACAGAGAGAGACTGTGAGGCCTGCTTACCCCGACCACAGAGAGAGACTGTGAGGCCTGCTTACCCCGACCACAGAGAGAGACTGTGAGTCCTGCTTACCCCGACCACTCTGAGTGATTGACAGCTTTTCTTCTATTGTATAAAGGAAGAGCTGTCAATCACTGTGTAGATGGAGATTGCTGAACTCAGACTTTCCTTAAATTTAAAGGAAATCCTAGAAACCTTAATTTCCCCATTGTCAGTGGCCTCTCCGCCATCCTGTAGCTTAGTTATAACAGTGAAGGCCTGTTACACTGGTACACTGTGGTTTTGCCAGATTGGCTCTAATTTCTGAGATATATAATTTTTTTAACCAATAATTTTTTATTGAATTTTACAAATAGGGTGAAGAAAACCTAAATACGGACATATGTTTATAGCATACGTATAAGAGGGCATATAAACATTTAACAAACAGGGTAGGAGGCAAGGGTAGGGGGGAGGAAGCCCGAGGAGGGGGTATATTGTGTCCAATTCCAGTTAGGAGATTCAACCAGAATCTGGAGAATCTGGATTGGTTAGACGAAATACAGGTGTGGCAAAGGGGAAGTGTGGTTGGCATATCCGCCCAGGATTCTGAGATATTTAATAATTCATAATAATAGAATTTCTGGCTTCAAAAAGTCACTTTTGTAGCATTGTAAACTTAGAAATTAAAATACAAATAATTATATGGGACCCTGTTACAGAGCCAAAAGCTGGTGCATTTGTTATCACACATACTGTAAGGCTATGTGCACACGTTGCTGATTTTTTTTTTTCACGTTTTTTTTTCTCTATAAAAACGCTATAAAACCGCAAAAAACAGCACATATTAAGCATCCCATCATTTAGAATGAATTCCGCAATTTTTGTGCACATGATGAGCTTTTTTCCGCAAAAAAATCGCATTGCGGTAAAAAACGCAGCATGTTCATTAATTTTGCAGATTTTTGCAGATTTCCCACTATATAATGCATTGGGAAATGTCTGGAAAAATCAGCAAAAAACCGCACCAAAACGTGCAAAAAAACGCGCAAAAACGCATGCAGATTTCTTGCAGAAAATTTCAGGTTTTTCTCAGGAAATTTCTGCAAGAAATCCTGAACGTGTGCACATAGCCTTAGTGGCATTGGGGGAATGCATTATTCTCATGGGTAAATTGTCTCAAAAACTAGAACCAATTCAGCAAAAGTAATGGGATTTTTTAAATTCAGCAGCCTCAAGATGCCTTGGCACCTGAAAGGAAAAATCTATTTTTGTAGAGCTGTGTTGTTGACAGCAGTGGAGGGATATCTGCGCCCGTCTGTGCCAGATTGCAGCATCAGGTCTAGTTTTGCATATAAAATTCCGCACAATACCGGACTTCTTCCACTGACATGTGCAGGATCCTCGCTCTGTTACATTCACCTCCTTTTAGTAATTAGTAACCCAGTTTTTTCTCTTTTCGTTTATTTTTATCTTCATCCACTTTTGCAAAATTAACTCTGTGCAAGACAATAATGTCAAATCTGACGTGTGGGCGTAAGGAGAACGTGTCCTAAAATAAGAGGAAAAGCATTGCAATGTATAGCTGCACAGGTCTCCTCTACAATGTATGGCTGCAGGTCTCCTCCTCTACAACGTATGGCTGCGCAGGTCTCCTCTGCAATGTATGGCTGCGCAGGTCTCCTCTACAATGTATGGCTGCAGGTCTCCTCCTCTACAATGTATGGCTGTGCAGGTCTCCTCCTCTACAATGTATGGCTGCAGGTCTCCTCTACAATGTATAGATGTGCAGGTCTCCTCTACAGTGTATGGCTGTGCAGGTCTCCTCTACAATGTATGGCTGCAGGTCTCCTCCTCTACAATGTATGGCTGCAGGTCTCCTCTACAATGTATGGCTGCGCAGGTCTCCTCTACAATGTATGGCTGCAGGTCTCCTCCTCTACAATGTATGGCTGTGCAGGTCTCCTCTACAATGTATGGCTGCAGGTCTCCTCCTCTACAATGTATGGCTGCAGGTCTCCTCTACAATGTATAGATGTGCAGGTCTCCTCTACAGTGTATGGCTGTGCAGGTCTCCTCTACAATGTATGGCTGCAGGTCTCCTCTACAATGTATAGATGTGCAGGTCTCCTCTACAGTGTATGGCTGTGCAGGTCTCCTCTACAATGTATGGCTGCAGGTCTCCTCTACAATGTATAGATGTGCAGGTCTCCTCTACAGTGTATGGCTGTGCAGGTCTCCTCTACAATGTATGGCTGCAGGTCTCCTCCTCTACAATGTATGGCTGCAGGTCTCCTCTACAATGTATAGCTGTGCAGGTCTCCTCTACAATGTATGGCTGTGCAGGTCTCCTCTACAATGTATGGCTGCAGGTCTCCTCTACAATGTATGGCTGTGCAGGTCTCCTCTACAATGTATGGCTGCAGGTCTCCTCCTCTACAATGTATGGCTGCAGGTCTACTCCTCTACAGTGTATGGCTGCAGGTCTCCTCCTCTACAATGTATGGCTGCAGGTCTACTCCTCTACAATGTATGGCTGCAGGTCTCCTCCTCTACAATGTATGGCTGTGCAGGTCTCCTCTACAATGTATGGCTGCAGGTCTCCTCTACAATGTATAGCTGTGCAGGTCTCCTCTGCAATATATAGCTGTGCAGGTCTCTTCTACAACGTATGGCTGCGCAGGTCTCCTCTGCAACATATGGCTGCAGGTCTCCTCTACAATGTATGGCTGCGCAGGTCTCCTCTACAATGTATGGCTGCAGGTCTCCTCCTCTACAATGTATGGCTGTGCAGGTCTCCTCTACAATGTATGGCTGCAGGTCTCCTCCTCTACAATGTATGGCTGCAGGTCTCCTCTACAATGTATAGCTGTGCAGGTCTCCTCTACAATGTATGGCTGTGCAGGTCTCCTCTACAATGTATGGCTGCAGGTCTCCTCCTCTACAATGTATGGCTGCAGGTCTACTCCTCTACAATGTATGGCTGCAGGTCTCCTCTACAATGTATAGCTGTGCAGGTCTCCTCTACAATGTATGGCTGTGCAGGTCTCCTCTACAATGTATGGCTGCAGGTCTCCTCCTCTACAATGTATGGCTGCAGGTCTACTCCTCTACAATGTATGGCTGCAGGTCTCCTCCTCTACAATGTATGGCTGTGCAGGTCTCCTCTACAATGTATGGCTGCAGGTCTCCTCTACAATGTATAGCTGTGCAGGTCTCCTCTACAATGTATGCCTGCAGGTCTCCTCTACAATGTATAGCTGTGCAGGTCTCCTCTACAATGTATGGCTGCGCAGGTCTCCTCCTCTGCAATGTATGGCTGCGCAGGTCTCCTCTACAATGTATGGCTACAGGTCTCCTCCTCTACAATGTATGGCTGCAGGTCTCCTCCTCTACAATGTATGGCTGCAGGTCTCCTCCTCTACAACGTATGGCTGCGCAGGTCTCCTCTGCAATGTATGGCTGCGCAGGTCTCCTCTACAATGTATGGCTGCGCAGGTCTCCTCCTCTGCAATGTATGGCTGCGCAGGTCTCCTCTACAATGTATGGCTACAGGTCTCCTCCTCTACAATGTATGGCTGTGCAGGTCTCCTCTACAATGTATGGCTGCAGGTCTCCTCCTCTACAACGTATGGCTGCGCAAGTCTCCTCTGCAATGTATGGCTGCGCAGGTCTCCTCTGCAATATATGGCTGCAGGTCTCCTCTACAACGTATGGCTGCGCAGGTCTCCTCTGCAATATATGGCTGCAGGTCTCCTCTGCAATGTATGGCTGCGCAGGTCTCCTCTACAATGTATGGCTGCAGGTCTGCTCCTCTACAATGTATGGCTACAGGTCTCCTCTACAATGTATGGCTGCAGGTCTACTCCTCTACAGTGTATGGCTGCAGGTCTCCTCCTCTACAATGTATGGCTGCAGGTCTACTCCTCTACAATGTATGGCTGCAGGTCTCCTCCTCTACAATGTATGGCTGTACAGGTCTCCTCTACAATGTATGGCTGCAGGTCTCCTCTACAATGTATAGCTGTGCAGGTCTCCTCTACAATGTATGCCTGCAGGTCTCCTCTACAATGTATAGCTGTGCAGGTCTCCTCTGCAATATATGGCTGCAGGTCTCTTCTACAACATATGGCTGCAGGTCTCCTCTACAATGTATGGCTGCGCAGGTCTCCTCTACAATGTATGGCTGCAGGTCTCCTCTACAATGTATGGCTGTGCAGGTCTCCTCTACAATGTATGGCTGCAGGTCTCCTCCTCTACAATGTATGGCTGCAGGTCTCCTCTACAATGTATAGCTGTGCAGGTCTCCTCTACAATGTATGGCTGTGCAGGTCTCCTCTACAATGTATGGCTGCAGGTCTCCTCCTCTACAATGTATGGCTGCAGGTCTACTCCTCTACAATGTATGGCTGCAGGTCTCCTCCTCTACAATGTATGGCTGTGCAGGTCTCCTCTACAATGTATGGCTGCAGGTCTCCTCTACAATGTATAGCTGTGCAGGTCTCCTCTACAATGTATGCCTGCAGGTCTCCTCTACAATGTATAGCTGTGCAGGTCTCCTCTACAATGTATGGCTGCGCAGGTCTCCTCCTCTGCAATGTATGGCTGCGCAGGTCTCCTCTACAATGTATGGCTACAGGTCTCCTCTTCTACAATGTATGGCTGCAGGTCTCCTCCTCTACAATGTATGGCTGCAGGTCTCCTCCTCTACAACGTATGGCTGCGCAGGTCTCCTCTGCAATGTATGGCTGCGCAGGTCTCCTCTACAATGTATGGCTACAGGTGGTCTCCTCTACAATGTATGGCTGTGCAGGTCTCCTCTACAATGTATGGCTGCAGGTCTCCTCTACAATGTATGGCTGCATGTCTCCTCCTCTACAATGTATGGCTGCGCAGGTCTCCTCCTCTACAATGTATGGCTGCGCAGGTCTCCTCTGCAATGTATGGCTGCGCAGGTCTCCTCTGCAATGTATGGCTACAGGTGGTCTCCTCTACAATGTATGGCTGTGCAGGTCTCCTCTACAATGTATGGCTGCAGGTCTCCTCTACAATGTATGGCTGCATGTCTCCTCCTCTACAATGTATGGCTGCGCAGGTCTCCTCCTCTACAATGTATGGCTGCAGGTCTCCTCCTCTACAATGTATGGCTGCAGGTCTCCTCCTCTACAATGTATGGCTGCGCAGATCTCCTCCTCTACAATATATGGCTGCGCAGGTCTCCTCCTCTACAATATATGGCTGCGCAGGTCTCCTCCTCTACAATATATGGCTGCGCAGGTCTCCTCCTCTACAATGTATGGCTGCGCAGGTCTCCTCCTCTACAATATATGGCTGCGCAGGTCTCCTCCTCTACAATATATGGCTGCGCAGGTCTCCTCCTCTACAATATATGGCTGCGCAGGTCTCCTTCTCTACAATATATGGCTGCGCAGGTCTCCTCCTCTACAATATATGGCTGCGCAGGTCTCCTCCTCTACAATGTATGGCTGCGCAGGTCTCCTCCTCTACAATGTATGGCTGCGCAGGTCTCCTCCTCTACAATGTATGGCTGCGCAGGTCTCTTCCTCTACAATGTATGGCTGCGCAGGTCTCCTCCTCTACAATGTATGGCTGCGCAGGTCTCCTCCTCTACAATGTATGGCTGCGCAGGTCTCCTCCTCTACAATGTATGGCTGCGCAGGTCTCCTCCTCTACAATGTATGGCTGCGCAGGTCTCCTCCTCTACAATGTATGGCTGCGCAGGTCTCCTCCTCTACAGTGTATGGCTGCAGGTCTCCTCCTTTACAATATATGGCTGCAGGTCTCCTCCTCTACAATGTTTCGCTGCAGGTAAATTTTATCATCTACAAGAGGTTTTGGATCAGGAAGAGTTTGCCGCGTTTGATGTAGTTGTGTCCATTCATTCTCTGGCTGCTGACACACGGCATTTTGCTTTTTTGTATAAAAATAGAAAATCCCTTTGCGCTCCGGCCCTGCACTAAACGCGGCACCTCTTCCCTACGGACTGATACATCCTGCGGACACGATTGCTTCTGTTAATATTACGCTTTCTGCCCTTTTTTTTTTTTGTGCAAATTTTTGCAAACGAAGGAGGAACTTTGAGTCAGGTTGTCGCTGGTGTTGGGACACACGACGTGGGCGGCTGGATTGCTCCATCACTAAAGCTTCTTTTTTGAGGTTTTTCTGTGACGATTTCTGCAGAGCAGACAGAACAAAGCCACACAATGCACAGATGAGATCGCCTTACGGGAACCGGGAAGCGTCGTGTGTAAATGAGGCGATGTCGCCGTCTGCAGATCACGTGGATCTTATATGCAGCATATCCGATCTCTGCAGCTGTAATAACTCCCTGCAGACGGCGCCGCTGATCTCCCAGGGAATATGGGCCTGGCAGCAAGATAATGTCATCTTCTAAGATGTGATCAGTTGTGATCGGGGAGGGTAGCTGGTTGCAAGTGTTCAGTTTCCCTGCAGTGCCTCCACAGGAGAAAAGAAGTATTACGCCAGCATTATTGAAATCAGTGGAGGGTCTGTGCATACAGATGAGGCTCAGCCAACCTTCACTTTTCTCCCCAGCGTCTCCACCAGCTAAATACACCTTCCCTGAACAGGAAACCTTTAGAATGGCCATGGGGGGGCGCTGTCCGCTGGTGGTGGAGGTTTGGAGATCAAAAAGCCGCCAACAGATTCCCTCTATAGTTCATGAATGAGCAATAAAATAGGCGATGACTCTTGTAGGAAGCCAAAATGTCGCTGTATCGCTTCTCACCGACACACATAGGACCACAAAATTTTAATTTTTTTTTTTAACATGGATTCTAGTGGCACAGCGCCACCCGCAGGCACATCGCTTTAATGTCAGTATCATTGCTTTTATACACATGAGCAAGCATTATTTTTAAATCTTCCAAGTTTTTATTTTGTTCTTTTTTTTATTTATTTATTTACAGGAATATTCTGTACGTGTATCCACAAAGCCTTAATTTTGCAAATCGACAAGGGTCAGCGAGGAACATTACAGTGAAAGTGCAGTTCATGAACGGAGAAGATCCTAGTAATGCCATGCCGGTAAGTGACCGACCTGCGTCTTCATAATGAAAGTTGTATTATTTCAAAAAAATTAAATTAAAGGGATTGTCATGATGATATAGGGATTTTTGTGTACTCACCGTAAAATCCTTTTCTCCGAGCCATTCATTGGGGGACACAGACCGTGGGTGTATGCTGCTGCCAATAGGAGGCTGACACTAAGTGATACAAAAAAAGTTAGCTCCTCCCCTGCAGTATACACCCTCCTGCTGGCTCTCAGCTAACCAGTTCGGTGCAAAAGCAGTAGGAGATCAATAACAATATATGAGCGTATAGCATGTCATATTCTAAAAAACAAGCATAAGCTAATAACAGGGTGGGAGCTGTGTCCCCCAATGAATGGCTCGGAGAAAAGGATTTTACGGTGAGTACACAAAAATCCCTATTTCTCCTTTGCCTCATTGGGGGACACAGACCGTGGGACGTCCCAAAGCAGTCCCTGGGGGGGGCGTGGCCTGAGTGTCCATGTGAGCGGACGTGCGGCAGAGAGCTCCCGCTGCTGTACATAATAAAATCCTGTATAGCCGCCGCTGAACGGCTCCGGGGGAGGCTTACCGGCTGCGGGGTGACCCAGAGAGCTCGGCGGTGCTGAGCGGCAGCTCCGTGAACGGAGAGAATGACCAGGAGAAGGCAGAAGGACGCGCGAGCCGGGGATGCAGGCGCAAGCCAAGATGGCGCCGATGCAAGGGAGAAGGCGGATAAAGAGAATGCCGCATGTAAGAAACGCATGGAGGTGGCGGCAAAGCTCCCGAAGTTTGTAAGAGTGGAGGCTGCAGAGGAGGAAACCAGAGCTGATACAGAGGAGGAGGAAGAGGAAGAGAACCCAGCAGGAGAGCATGAGGTACAACAAGGGAGAAAGGAGAACAATATGGAGGTGGCAGTAGGGGGACCTGAGGAAATGGCGCCAGAAGCTGAGCCTACCCTGAGAGATGTTTTTGCGTTGGTTTCTTCATGTAAACAGTCCCTGACCCTACAGATACAGGAGGTTAAGGGGGACACAGCCCAGATAAACGCAGCCATGCAGAAGATTGACAAACGTGTGGGGGAGGTAGAGGAGAGAGTGAGCACTGCAGAAGATCATATAGTGCAGCTGCAGAAAGCTGAGAAGAAGTTCACTCAAGCAATAGCTGAAATGAGGATCTTGAGAATAGGTCCAGAAGAAATAATATACGCATAGTGGGCATCCCCGAGAAAGCTTAAGGGAGGAATCCAACTGAGTATATTGAAAAATGGCTGTTAGAGACTTTTGGAGATACGGCGCTGACAAAAGTGTTCGCGGTGGAGAGAGCGCATAGGGTCCCACCGAAACCACCTGTCCCTGGAGCGAATCCCCGTACCATGCTGGCCAAAATCCTAAATTACAGAGACCGAGACATTATCCTGAGGAAGGCTAGAGATATGACGGATCTGACAGTTGAAGGCCAAAGAATTGCTATCTACCCAGACTATTCTGCCCTGGTTCAGAAACAACGGATGATGTTCACGGGTATCAAGAGACGGCTGAGGGAGCTGGGTGTGCAGTACTCCATGATGTTTCCAGCAAGACTGAGGGTGGTGGCGTTTGATAAAATTCACTTTTTTCAGAAGCCGGAGGAAGCTACTCAGTGGATTGACATTAATGCTAAAAGGCTTAAAGGAAAAGGAGACTGAAACTGAGGGGTGATTCTGAATGTGATTATTTCTCTGTCAGTTGGAAAAGAGACTTGTGATTAACAACTCAGGGGGTATGGGATGTGAAAGCTGAAGGGTGGAGCTGGGTTGTAATCAGCTACAGTTAAGGGAATGCTATAATGGCTGCTGGGAAAGGGGGAGGAAGGGTAAGCGGCGTATTATAAGTTTGTTTAGGTTTCTTGCATTTGCAGGTTAATCAATGTTGAAATCTTGCGACATGTTAAAGAATGTATGGAATTCTGCTATGTACAGTGGCGGGAGGAGGGTTGGGAAGGTACTGCCAATCAGAGGGTTCGCTATGGGCAATGATGCCCCACTCTTGAAAAGAGGCGGAATGGTTAGTTGTGAGGGGGGAAGGGTGGGAGGGAGAGTTTGGATAGGGGGGTTAGGGATGTTAGACAGCTCATGGTCAAGAATAATGATATATTTAGAGAAGATGAGCCAATTGATGGGGGGCCGTTTTAAGATTTTGAGCTGGAATGTGAGAGGCCTGGCGGAGAAATCCAGACGAGCCGCGAGTTTGCAGTATGCAAGAGACCAACGGGCCTCAATGATATGTTTGCTGGAGACGCACTTGGTAAGGGAGAAAGTGAATGTCTTAAATAGACGTTGGATTCAGAGGGGATATCACTCTACCTTCTCCACGTATGCGAGAGGTGTGTCAATTTTGATTCCAGCGGGAGTACAGTATGAGGAGGTGAAGGTTTGTGTTGATTCAAGATGGTCAGTATGTACTAATACAGTGTATATTGTATGGAGTGAGAGTATGTATTGCAGCTATGTATATTCCACCTCCCTACTCAAGCAGGAAGATTAGAGAAGTATTGGAGCGAGTGGAACTATGGGGGCCGACACCGCTGATGATAATTGGGGACCTAAATAACATCTGTGATGATTATTGGGATAAAAATAAAAACACCCAGAATAGGTCGGGGGGACATACTACAACATTTGGCACCTATGTACATGAGATAGGTATGATTGACCTTTGGAGGGTCAGACATGTTGGGGAGAGAGGGTATTCATGTTATTCGCCGGCGCATGCCACGCTCTCTAGAATTGACATGGCTCTAGGAAATAGGCTATTAGACACACTGGTTGGGGAGGTGAGATATCTCCCAAGGGCCTTGTCGGACCACAGTCCAATTGAGGTGGAGTTTAAGTTGGCGGGGACACAGTCTGTAAGTGGGAGAGAATGGAAGATACATCCTAGTTGGTTACATAGTATTGAGATGGAAAGTATAGGACGGGAGGTGGCGGAGTTCTTCGTTTTGAATGATGGGAGTACAGACGCTCTTACGATTTGGGATGCAATGAAGGCGTATCTGAGAGGACTACTGTTTAGAGACATTAGTAGGTGTAAGCGAAGGACGAGAGAGGCAGAAAGGGCGGCAGTTGATGAGTTGAAGGATGCAGAGGATGGGATGGCTATACTGGGAACTCCTGAGGCTGGGAAAAGGCTGAAAAATGCATAAAATCAATTGGAAAAAGTACTGTTGGAAAAAGCCGATAGGAAGCAGGAATTTCAAAGAGTGGTTTATTATCAGGAGGGAGAAACAGTGGGTCATATGCTGTCGCTGGTGGTGGCTGCTCAGAGAAGTACTTCATATGTGCACTCATTGGAGCCTGTAAGTGGAAGCAGAGTATCTGAAACACCTGAGAGTTTGAGGACTTTTGCGGACTTTTATGCAGACTTATATTCCTCCCGGGTCGGTGAGTCGGTCGGAGATACATTGACTTTCTTGGAGGGTCTGGATCTGCCGAGACTGAACGAGGTGGATAGGGAGAGCTTGGAAGCCCCTATCACGGAGGAGGAACTGAGTCGGGCATTGATGTCCATGGCCAATGGGAAGGCGCCTGGTGTCGATGGATTGCCCGCCGAGATCTATAAAAGTTTGGGAGAAGTGTTAATTCCTAGATTAAAGACGGTTCTGGAGGAAGCTAGGTCCCGGGGGTGTTTGCCAGCTTCTATGAGGGAGGCCATAATAGTGGTTATTCCAAAGGAGGATAAGGATTTGGGGAAACCTGAGTCATATCGCCCAATATCTTTGCTAACTATTGATGTCAAGCTTCTGGCCAAGGTGTTAGCTTCCCGTCTGTCTAGTGTCATTATGAGCCTGGTGCATCCGGATCAGTCTGGCTTTATGCCTGATAGGTCAACGGCGATTAATCTGCGGAGGTTATATGTGAATTTACAGCTGAAGTCTGTCAACTGTGGCCGGAGGGTGATTGCGTCACTGGATGCCCATAAGGCGTTTGACAGTGTAGAGTGGGGATATCTCTGGCAGGTGTTGAAGGGTATGGGTTTTGGTCCGCAGTTTGTGGCTTGGATTCAGCTGTTGTATTCACTGCCGACGGCTAGAATTAGGGTGAACGGGGAATTGTCTCAGCCTATAAAGTTGGCTAGAAGCACTAGGCAGGGATGTCCGCTTTCGCCTCTCTTGTTTGCGTTGGCTGTGGAACCACTTGCCGCCAAGATTCGACAATCTGATGGGGTCCCTGGGTTTAGATATGGGGAAGTTGAGGAAAAGATAGCGCTATATGCAGATGACGTTTTGCTGTTTTTGGCTGATCCGGTTGATTCACTGAGAGGGGCCATTGAAATTGTTGAAAGATTCGGTTCCGTATCGGGGCTAACAATTAATTGGGACAAATCGGTTCTGTTTAAGGTAGATGGTGTAGGAGAGAATGCGAGTGAGAATATGGGTGATGAGCGGCTTAAGGTGGTATCTCATTTTAAATACCTTGGGATATGGATTTCGGTTCCAGTCGCGGAGTTCGTACTTAGAAATCTGACTCCTGTTATGGGGTTGCTCAAGGCAAAGGTAGATGCTTGGAATAAGTTACATTTGTCGGTGGTTGGAAGGGTCAATCTTATTAAGATGGTCCTAATGCCTAAAATTTTATACGTTTTACATAACGCGCCAATTTGGATCCTGCGGGGGAAATTCCGACAGATTAATGCCCTCTTTAGGAGCTTGATATGGGGGAGACAATGCCCACGTATTAGCCTGGACCCAAGGAAGATGGTGGTTTGGCTTTTCCCAACCCTGAAGTATATTTTCTTGCAGCCCAGAGTCAGCATTTGAAGGGCTGGGCGCGGGAGGCGTCATCCAGTGCAGTACAACACCTGATGGAAGGGGTGACAGGCCGACGACCGGTAATACAATGCTTAGAGGATGGCTCCTTGGGAGCATTGGGGAAGCTATATCCAACCCTGTTTCTGATACGTAAATTATGGAACAGATTGAGGCAGATTCGGGGGGTCACAGGGTTAACCAAATTTACACCAATATGGTCTAACAGTAATTTAAAGGAATTTGCGGCTCTGGTAGGCCTGATAGAGTGGAAGACTAAAGGAATTTGCTTTGTACACCAAATAGTCCAACAACGACGGTTGAAGTCCTTTTCCCAATTGCAGGCAGAGTTTGGTCTGAGGCCCACAGGGGAATATCAGCATGCGCAGATGAGACATGCTTTTGGAGCTCAAAATAAGAGTACTGACATCGGGATTCAGGAGGACATAGTATTGGAGTATGTATGTGGTGACGGGACTACAAAGGGAGTTATTTCCACCCTATATAAGGACCTTATGCACACGTATCTGTTAGATTTTCCCATAAAGGCTAGAGCTAAGTGGGAGAGGGACTTGGGCCTGGTGGAGAATGAAACCTGGGAATCGGTGCTGGAGTGGGTTCCGCGATTGTCATTGAGTGAGCCGTATAGGTTGTCGCAGCTCTATATTTTGCACAGAGTATATAAATCTCCGGAAGTGCTACATAAAGCGGGGTTGCGTGCTGACTCTGAGTGTCCGAGGTGTGGGAGTGAGAATGCAGGAATTTATCATATGATGTGGACGTGTCCTAGACTGGCCGCTTTTTGGGTGGTAGTTTTGAGTCGGGTGGAAGGAGCGTATAAATGTAGAGTCCTGAGAGATCCGATAATATGCTTGTTGGGATATGTGGATGAAATAGGAGTGGACAACACCTGGAAGATTGCAATTGCTAGGTTACTGTATATGGCTCGGAAAGTGATAGCACGGAACTGGATAAAGGCAGAACCACCTGCGAGGAGGGAATTTCTTCAATATGTACAACATGGTCTAAAGCTGGAAAAAGGTGTTTACAAGAGACGGGGGAAAATAGAAATGTTTAATAAAATGTGGTCTCCATGGCTTGAGTTGGGATGAGGAGTAATAGAAGTTGGGAACTATAGGCTTCAGATAGGCGAGAACTACTTGAGGCACTGGTGGCCTCAGGGGAGTTTAGATTTGGGATGAGCTGTCCTGTGGGGGGGGGGGGGAGCTTGTTGTGGGTATGTTGGGGATTCTTAAAATTAAGAAAAGGTATATGTAACATATTGAAATGTGGATGAGAAAGTGATGTTTTCTCTGTTTTGTTTATTGTTAATACAAATCTATTTAAATCAAAGCAGTCCCTGGGTGGGGACAACAATAGATCAGGCCCTGTGTAACCGCTACTTACAAGTGCGCCACCGCGGCCTGCAGAAGTCCGCCTGCCCAGACTCACATCTGTGGAAGTGTGGGAATTATAGTGCTTCAAGAATGCATGCGGACTGGACGAATCCGCAAGCTTGCAGGCGTGCCTTGCTGACGCCTGGTGCCTAGAACCCTTGATAGACAGGGAGATAGGCTGACATCTAGCACGGAAGGACTCCTGGATGGTGAAAAGAATTCACCATGTTATCATGGTCGATGAAACGGCTAAACCCTTCCTGAAAATGTCAGGAAGCCTTCCTCTACCGTCAGGAAGCCCAAATAAAACGTCCAACCTTCAGAAGGACGCCGTCCTCAAGACGTACCTACTCAGAGCACTCACTTCGTCCAGAATATGGGGGATCTTATTCCATTTTGTGGACTGGAGCCAAAAGAGATGAGGGAAGAACTATGCCCTCATAACAGTGGTAATACAGTACCACCTTGGTAACAAGGGATGGAGATGGCCTGAGGACAACCTTGCCTCGAAGGTAATAAGGGAAAAAAGTCTGAAAGAGCAGAGCAGCTAGCTCCGAAGACTCGTCAGTGAGAATATCGCAGAGGAGAACGGGACGACTTTCCCTGATAGTAAAGTCTGCCCGGATGAAAAAGGAGCCTACTTTAAGGCTCCTAGGAATAATAAGGTCCCAATGATCTAACGGTATGCGATATGGAAGAACTACGTGTGAAAACTCCCTGTGAGAAAGTCCCTACTTGCAGTTGTGCTGCGTGCAATAAGGCGAGAAGATACTAGCTCCGCAAAAAAAAAACAAAAAAAAACGGACGTGGTCAGTGCGGATCTCTGAGGATCACTGGGGCCCCTTTCTGCTTCCGAAAGGCTTTCGGAAGCAGTGGAAGGGGAGTTATGGAAACTGGTACCACGGCAGAACCAGAGCATGGAGAGCGATGGCTCTTGGATCTCGAGGCCGAACCACGAACTCGAGTACATTGGCCTTCAGTCTGGATGTCATCCCACCTACAACTGGAGAGCTCCAGTAAGGACAGATCTGATGGAAGACTTCGGGGTGAAGTTCCCACTGACTTGAGGCGGAACCCTGATGGCTGAATTTGTTTGCCGTTCAGAGTTCTACTTCTGGGATATATACTGCCGAGATCACCGAAGAATAGACTTCGGCCCATCAGAGAAAGTGAGGTACCTCGGTCATGGCGCCTGACCGTGGGTACCTGCTAGATGACTGACGTAAGGCACCGCCGTGGTATTATCCAATTGAATTCGGATAGGGTGACCCGCCAGAAGGCAGTGGACCTGCTGTAAGACTACCGTTCGGATCTCCAGAACAATGATGGGGAGAAGAAGACTGGCATTGGTAGTTACTAATAACCATTGAACCGGGAGAAAGGCCCTGGATGAAGAAGGAGCTCAGAGACTATTGTCTGAAAGTCTATTTGACTTGCTGAAAACGAGCGGAGCGAAGGAAACCGCTTCCATTGTCGTCACCATTTTTCCTCAGAACTCTCTTAGCAAATCGAATGAAATGAGGGGGTGAGTAATCAAGTCCTCAGAACTCTCCTTGCGCGAGCTCCCTGTTGAAGGGCCATGACCTTGTCTCGAGGAAGAATTACCATCCTTCTAGAAGTGTGCAGGATCATCCTCAAAAAGGATATCTGCTGGGCTGGAAATGAGGAGAACTTGTCTAAGTGTAGCTGCCAGCCCAGGAGAGAAGGTATCGCAAGAGATATAGACGACTCAGCGTAGTCCTGGAAGGGCGGCTAGACAGACCAAACAGGGCAGGACGAGCACGCCTCTAGAGTGCAAGAGAAACATGACATCCGCCATGACCCGAGCGAACACTCTGGGTGCGGAAGCAAGGCCGAAGGACAAGGTTGTGACTTGAAAATGCTGTTGACGAATGGAAAGGCGAAGGAATTTTTGCAGAGGGCAAGCAACCCGAATGTCGATGGATGCCGGAAACTGCACCTTTTTCTGTTGAAGTAATGGCTGAGCGGAGGAATTCCATCCAAAGAAGGAGGACCATGTCAAAGGTTGTTAGAAGTTTGAGGTCCAGGGTCGATCTTACTTTTCGTTCCCCTGTTTGGAACCAAGATCCCTTGGATCTAGACTGTGCTGGACAATCCTTATACAATCCTTTGTCAGACTCCCGCTCAAAGGATTTGATTGGCCAGTTGTTGCTGGTGTGAATCAAGGTAGTTAAGGTCTCCAGCCAGGAGACCATTGCTCTAGCAATCCATGCGGCCGCTAGGGAGGATAGAGCGCTGGACCCGAAGCCGCAAGACGGAACGAACCAGATTTGCTATCTGACAGTCCGTGGTATTTTTAATTGATGACCCATCAGGTAGGGATACTGGTAGGTATACCACAGGAGATTCTACCCGGGTAATCTGCCCCATGGCAGAATGTGCGGCTGCATCCAGCAGGTCATAGTCTCTTGCCATCTCCTCTTTTCACGGTGCAGAGATAAAAGTTAGGAACCCTCGATCCATCAACCTCTTAACAGGGAAGTGGAGAGGAATTGTCCGCTTTCTTGCATCATCCACTAAATAGTGGTGATGCAGAGGGGGGAGCTCGTACACCAAAAAGGGTGCCTCTATATGTCCACAGAGTTCAGGTCTCCAGGTGGACAGGACGTCTGGCGTTAGGCCTGGATGCAGAAGAGGAAACATGGAGACGACACTCCGTGTGCTCGTCTGTTGATGGTGTGGGGAGATCGGTGCCCTTTAAAGGACCCGTCGCCCTTAAAAAGCAGGCCAGGCATGGCATCCCACGTAGAGGCTTCTGTCCAGTGAATCGCTTATCCGAATTGAATGGCAAATGCTCTCGAGGGAGTTTAGTCTCTGAAGCTCTGGCAAGCTCAGGCAATATCCAATCCATATTCAGAGCCTTGTTGTCATCAAATCATTGGTGAGGGAGCAGGAAACGAAAAACTTCCGTTTTCTAGATGCCTGTATGTTTCTAGACGCTTGCACGTTTCTAGAATACTTGCGGCCCCTGCTAGCCGACGGCTCCCATGTAGGATAGGGACCATGCATATTGGTCCTGCGAGCACTCCAAACACAGAGGGTACACAGAGGGATTCAATCTCTTGGTCAGAGAACCATGGATTGGACAGAGAAGAAGTCCACTGAAGGGAACTAGAGGATAAAGCTGGGGTCGGCGGCGGAGGGCTCCTCGGACTGATCAAGCGCCTTTAAGACCAGGGAACACTGGTCATGCACCTTTAAGACCAGGAAATACTGGTCATACGCCTTTAAGACCAGGGAATACTGGTCATGCACCTTTAAGACCAGGGAATACTGGTCATGCACCTTTAAGATCAGGGAATACTGGTCATGCACCTTTAAGATCAGAGAATACTGGTCATGCACCTTTAAGACCAGAGAATACTGGTCGTGCACCTTTAAGACCAGAGAATACTGGTCGTGCACCTTTAAGACCAGGGAATACTGGTCATGCGCCTTTAAGACCAGGGAATACTGGTCATGCACCTTTAAGACCAGAGAATACTGGTCATGCACCTTTAAGACCAGGGAATACTGGTCATGCGCCTTTAAGACTGGGAATACTGGTCATACGCCTTTAAGACCAGGAAATACTGGTCATGTGCCTTTAAGACCAGGTACTTCCTTACCCGGGTACTGATGTAGAGTCGATGTGCCCCTTTAATGCAAAAATACTGTCACCCCAGAGTGAGCTGGCCGGGTGGACCAAGATGGCCACCGGGAGCTGCAGAGTTGATAAAATCTCGCAGAGAGCGAGAAGCGCCAATTTGGGGGGCGGAGCCACAGACACGATGTTGAATAGGCCTAAGCCGGGGCCTAAATTTCTGTAGCCGGCGGACGTCACCAGTGGGTCGTTCCAGGCAAGACTTCCAGGATGCGGCCTACAAATCGGCCGAAGCCGGGGACTAAATTTTTGCAGCCATCCAGAGCGTTACCTCAGAGAGGTGGGCCACAGGGAAGTGGCTGAGGCTGCCTGTCAGCATGTGAATATCCCACTGAAGATGGATCCACTCACCATTGGTGCGCGTCCCGGCATGGAGCCGCCGCGGATGTGGGTTTCAGCGCTGTTCTGTGCAGCGTGGACGGTGCAGGGATAAGCCTCAATCCATCATCCGTTTGTTAGGGAGGTGGAGAGGAACCGTCCGCCTCCTTGTGCCATCCGCTTTCACAGTGGTGGGACAGTGGGGGCTGCTCGGACGCCATAGAGAGGGGCCTCTGTACAGCCACGGAGTTCAGTCCGGGTGGACAGGGCCAGTTGTCCGGAATTAGGCCTGGCTCCAGGAGAGGATACGTGGAGGCGACACTCCATGTGGTCGCCTGCTGCTGGTGTGGGAGATCGGGACCGTGAAAGGAACCGTCGCCCCTGAAGTGAGCTCAGGCATGGCGTCCCACGTCGCAGGAGAGGGTACGGGGAGGTATACTCGCCGTGCTCGCCTGTTGATGGTTCGGGGGAGATCGGAACCTTGAAAGGAACCGTCGCCCCCTTCACTCCGTTAATTAAAAAATAAAAATTTACAGAAAAGTAAACAATAAAATAAAAATGTTGGGGTCTGAACCAGACCCGTGTGCCTCCTACAGACACTAAGCAAGAACTGGTTAGCTGAGAGCCAGCAGGAGGGTGTATACTGCAGGGGAGGAGCTGAGAGCCAGCAGGAGGGTGTATACTGCAGGGAAGGAGCTGAGAGCCAGCAGGAGGCTGTATACTGCAGGGGAGGAGCTGAGAGCCAGCAGGGGGGTGTATACTGCAGGGGAGGAGCTGAGAGCCAGCAGGAGGGTGTATACTGCAGGGGAGGAGCTGAGAGCCAGCAGGAGGGTGTATACTGCAGGGGAGGAGCGGAGAGCCAGCAGGAGGTGTATACTGCAGGGGAGGAGCGGAGAGCCAGCAGGAGGGTGTATACTGCAGGGGAGGAGCTGAGAGCCAGCAGGAGGGTGTATACTGCAGGGGAGGAGCTGAGAGCCAGCAGGAGGGTGTATACTGCAGGGGAGGAGCGGAGAGCCAGCAGGAGGTGTATACTGCAGGGGAGGAGCGGAGAGCCAGCAGGAGGGTGTATACTGCAGGGGAGGAGCTGAGAGCCAGCAGGAGGGTGTATACTGCAGGGGAGGAGCGGAGAGCCAGCAGGAGGTGTATACTGCAGGGGAGGAGCGGAGAGCCAGCAGGAGGGTGTATACTGCAGGGGAGGAGCTGAGAGCCAGCAGGAGGGTGTATACTGCAGGGGAGGAGCTGAGAGCCAGCAGGAGGGTGTATACTGCAGGGGAGGAGCTGAGAGCCGGCAGGAGGGTGTATACTGCAGGGGAGGAGCTGAGAGCCAGCAGGAGGTGTATACTGCAGGGGAGGAGCTGAGAGCCAGCAGGAGGGTGTATACTGCAGGGGAGGAGCTGAGAGCCAGCAGGAGGGTGTATATTGCAGGGGAGGAGCTGAGAGCCAGCAGGAGGTGTATACTGCAGGGGAGGAGCTGAGAGCCAGCAGGAGGGTGTATACTGCAGGGGAGGAGCTGAGAGCCAGCAGGAGGTGTATACTGCAGGGGAGGAGCCGAGAGCCAGCAGGAGGGTGTATACTGCAGGGGAGGAGCTGAGAGCCAGCAGGAGGTGTATACTGCAGGGGAGGAGCTGAGAGCCAGCAGGAGGGTGTATACTGCAGGGGAGGAGCTGAGAGCCAGCAGGAGGGTGTATACTGCAGGGGAGGAGCTGAGAGCCGGCAGGAGGTGTATACTGCAGGGTTGGAGCTGAGAGCCGGCAGGAGGTGTATACTGCAGGGTTGGAGCTGAGAGCCGGCAGGAGGTGTATACTGCAGGGGAGGAGCCGAGAGCCAGCAGGAGGGTGTATACTGCAGGGGAGGAGCTAAGAGCCAGCAGGAGGGTGTATACTGCAGGGGAGGAGCAGAGAGCCGGCAGGAGGGTGTATACTGCAGGGGAGGAGCCGAGAGCCAGCAGGAGGGTGTATACTGCAGGGTTGGAGCTGAGAGCCGGCAGGAGGGTGTATACTGCAGGGGAGGAGCCGAGAGCCAGCAGGAGGGTGTATACTGCAGGGGAGGAGCTGAGAGCCGGCAGGAGGTGTATACTGCAGGGGAGGAGCCGAGAGCCAGCAGGAGGTGTATACTGCAGGGGAGGAGCCGAGAGCCAGCAGGAGGGTGTATACTGCAGGGGAGGAGCCGAGAGCCAGCAGGAGGGTGTATACTGCAGGGGAGGAGCCGAGCGCCAGCAGGAGGGTGTATACTGCAGGGGAGGAGCCGAGAGCCAGCAGGAGGGTGTATACTGCAGGGGAGGAGCCGAGAGCCAGCAGGAGGTGTATACTGCAGGGTTGGAGCTGAGAGCCGGCAGGAGGGTGTATACTGCAGGGGAGGAGCCGAGAGCCAGCAGGAGGGTGTATACTGCAGGGTTGGAGCTGAGAGCCGGCAGGAGGGTGTATACTGCAGGGGAGGAGCCGAGAGCCAGCAGGAGGGTGTATACTGCAGGGGAGGAGCCGAGAGCCAGCAGAAGGGTGTATACTGCAGGGGAGGAGCTGAGAGCCGGCAGGAGGTGTATACTGCAGGGGAGGAGCTAACTTTTTTTGTATCACTTAGTGTCGCCTCGTATTGGCAGCAGCATACACCCACGGTCTGTGTCCCCCAATGAGGCGAAGGAGAAAATAATAATAATAAAAATAATATCTTTATATAGTGCCAACATATTCTGCAGCGCTTTACAATTCAACAGTTCATATACAAGTCATAAGTAACAAAGTACGTTGTCATTCAGAGGTCGTCCCCCACTTAGGACCCCTCTCTGTGTATCAAAACAGAGAGCGGCTGTGTAAACCACCAAAGTGGTTTTGCAGAGGAAAGGTAAGGGGGCTTTCCACTCTAAGCCCATCGGTACCCCAGTCCTGTAATTACGGGTTTGCCATGCCATCAAGTGGCCCCTGGTATCATATCGATGCCGCCCAGCAGATGCTATAAAGCGCTGCAGTCAGGAAGTTTTGTAAAATATTAGAAGAATGGATGTTCCAACTGCAGAAAAAAAGAAAAAAAAAGTTTATTAAAACTTCTCCCAAAAGTTTTTTTTCGTTAGCAAAAATAAAAAATAAATTCAATATTGACGTCATAACTACTGAGAGAATATCGTTAGAATAGAACTGGAACAGAAAAATTGCCCTTTTTTTTTTTTTTTTCATCTATTCCCAATAAAGCATAATTATAAATGATGTTTAATGCAATCTCTGCACCATATGATGCTCCCGTTAAAAATGGAGAGGCTCAGGGGGCTGGGTAACGAGCTCGGTATACAGATGATGAAATGCAGGGTCTGAACACGGCCCAAGATCTTTCATTTTTTTTTCCTTGTGTCTTATTGGACATTACAAATCCATTTTGTACTTTCAGGTTATCTTTGGAAAATCCAGTTGTCCTGAGTTTTCGAAAGAAGCTTACACAGCCGTGGTTTACCACAACAGGTGAGGGGTCCCGAGACCGAAAACACATAAAATGTACGGGACAATGGGTGGGTTTTTTTTTTCTCTTTTAACCGTTATTTGAGTTTGGATAAAGGGTCTTTGCCCCCTTTCCAAACATAGTACCACATTTATTCCGTTCACTGCAGAATGGAGACGATCCCGACACTTCTTTGCTTGCACATTTAGACCCCATATTATTATTATTAATATTATTAATGTTATTATTATTATTTGTGTTTTCTACTTTTATATTTAAAAAAGTATTTTTCATGTTTCTTTTTTTTTTTTTTTCTGAATGAAACTCCATTCAGGTCCCCAGACTTCCATGAAGAAATCAAGGTTCGGTTGCCGGCCACATTGACAGATCACCACCATTTGTTATTCACTTTCTACCACGTCAGCTGCCAGCAGAAGCAGAACACCCCCCTGGAGACGCCGGTGGGCTACACGGTACGGCCCCTTTATGTTACATTGTATCGAGACGTGTTGTCACGTGGATACATTGTAACAGCCGTCATTTCATCTTTTTTTTTTCCCAGTGGATTCCAATGCTGCAAAATGGCCGCTTGAAAACTGGACAGTTCTGTCTTCCCGTATCCTTGGAGAAACCGCCGCAGGCTTATTCGGTGCTTTCCCCCGAGGTCAGTAAAACGCGTCTCTGACTATTGGGGTCTGCAAAGTAATGTTTTTCCTGAATACTTTGCCTAGCAGATTCTGCTTCTAAATTGCAGCACAGAGTGGTCATATCGGTGAGCGAGGAGACCGCACGTCCCCCCGAGACTCAATCAGCTCCGCGTTTGATGTATTCTTAATAATGGAGTGTTCACAGTTGCGCCATTTCACTCTTTCCGCAGGTCCCGCTGCCTGGAATGAAATGGGTGGACAATCATAAAGGAGTGTTCAACGTGGAGGTCGTCTCAGTCTCTTCCGTTCACATGCAGGTGAGGTTAATCCGTTTTTTTGCGCTGCGTTTTCTTTCATTTGCAATTTTTTGATATTTTACAGTTCAATTCTGGGTCAATAAATAGGAGGTCGGGTGATGGAGCAGGATCCCCCGTGTCGATAATTTCCTCTTATTTTGTGTGCGGCTGCATCCTCACCTAGCAGAAAAGATGTGAATTTTCCAGGCAGATCTGTACAGGATAGTCAGCCATTCATGGATACTTCATCACAGATTTAACACTGTACAATGCAGATTTGCAACAAGCTCCGTATCCAAATTCCTTCCAGACCATGTGGACATACACTAAGGGAATGTTCACACCAGATTTTTTTTTCCTGCATTTTGTAAATTGTTTGCAGTTTTAGTGCACTTTTTAATGCAATTTTTGGTGCCAACGCATTTTCATCTCAAAGGAAAAAATGGCATTAAATGATTTTCGGGCTTTTTTTAAATCGCACTACAGTTAAAAAGCACATGGAAAAAACAGATTTTGCCTTTACTGTAAATCACAGCATTTGTTTTCAGCATAGCAAAAATAATTCTTAAAGACGCTGTATGTGATTAAGCCCTTAAAAGACTGCACACAATCCCGCAAAGTCTGCTCCTCCAGTCTCACCGTTTCCTACCTTTCCCAAACACACGTATCTGTATAACATGAGAGCGAGACCTCAGGACCAGACTACACATGTTTTGTTTGTAGTCTATTACCATGGAGAGACACATAGATCTTCAGAGGAGCTGTATGCACAAATAGTGGAGTTCTAAAATTGATCTCAAAGGAGAGCCGTCCATTGAATAGTTAATTCTGGCCTTCCATGAGTATCTGGAAAAGAAAATGATTGCATTGGAGTACACACTAAGTTTTGGCATCAATATATTGCGCTAAAACGTGCCACACACAATTAACTCCTTGCTGACGTGACACACATGTACGGCTCACCTAGTGAGTGGGTGTATGAAGCGAGCCCAGAAACTAAAAAAATTACAGTGCTTGGAAGAAGAGGAGAAAAAAAAATACCCGGTCTTGACGGGACTAATAAGTTTGGCTTATTTGATGTCTTCACTTTTTAGAATTTTCTTAGTATTGATTGTGCGGTAATAATTTTGACTCCCGTCTCGTTCCGTCGGTTTTCTGGTGCGGTTTTCTGCAGTGTGTGATATGTCCGTTTTTTTTTTTGTGCTCTGCAGGACTCATCCCTTGACAAGTTTTTTGCGCTGGTTCACGCCCTGGACGAGCACATGTTCCCCGTCCGTATCGGGGATATGAGGATCATGGAGAATAACCTGGAGAGTGAACTGAAGAGCAGCATCCTGGCCCTGAACTCGGCTCAGCTGGAACCTGTGGTGCATTTCCTCCACCTCCTCCTCGACAAACTGATCCTACTGGTCGTGCGGCCGCCGGTCATTGCCGGTCAGATCGGTAAATGAAAACTTTTGTGCTTTGCTGCTTGAATCAAGATTCGTGGCGGAGCCCGTCCATAACGTTTTATGAGACTTTAGATGGAGATTTTCTCTTATAAATTAAAGGAGCCGTAAAAAAAAACAAAAAAAACTTTTCTTCTTTAGTTAATTTAGGTCAAGCGTCATTTGAAGCGATGGCGTCCATCACGAACAGACTCCATAAAAACCTGGAAGGAAACCAGGACCAACATGGAAGGAACAATCTCCTGGCCTCTTACATCCACTATGTCTTCAGACTTCCGAATGCCGATCCCAACTCGCCATCTCCAGGTAACGGTATCTGCTCCAATCACACAGCGACATCTGGGACCACCATACTCATGATTGTTGGGGGCTGTTGCCGTTGGATGTCCTGCAATCAGAACCTTTTCTGGTGCATACAGGGAACTGTTTCTTCACTTGGCATTTTGCTTTGACCTTGGTTAAATAGATATTTAGCCATGAGCTGCAGTCCTTCTTTTCTCCTGTAGGAGTGCTGTAGTGAAATCAGATACTTATGCAGTGCCTCTCCTAGTTTCCGTGGAGGGGATTTTATATGCACCATGGAAAATTAAACTGAGGTTAATTTTTCTTCCAGGAGCTGGAGGTCTCGGTGGATCAATGCACTACGCCACAATGGCTCGGACAGCCAACAGACCGGCAAGCCTTAACTTGAACCGCTCCAGAAGCCTAAGCAACAGCAACCCTGATATCTCCGGGACCCCCACGTCACCAGATGACGAAGTCAGGTCTATAATCGGTAGCAAGGTAATATAAATCCACAGTCTGATACTTCTTTATAAGTCTCAGATCAGGGGTGACCGAAAATCAGTAAATAAAGAGGCAACAATCATCTAGAGACGCTCGCGGTTTACTGAGTGCAGTGTATAAACTGTGTGCAGGGAGCGCCCCCTTGTGATGGTGGCAGGTAGCCAGAATGTTATAATTTCATTCCGGATTGGGCTAAAGTAGAAACTTAGTGCAAAATTCTAGATTTATTTAAATGTAAAGAATGTAGTGTTTAAAGGGGAAAATTCACATTAAATTCACAAAGTGATAGACGCCAAAACGTGTGGGGCCAGGGAATGGATGGAGTGGTGGCTGCGGCTCTCCCCATTCATTTGTATGGCACTTGTTGACAGACATCAGCCCCTTATGTAACGCTCTCCTGTATTTCACATGTAAGTAATAGTTGAAAAGTCTGAACAAACCTGCAGGTTTCACAATCACGCGGGTCAAATACCCTTGACCTCAAGTGAAAGAGCTGAATCCATAGATGAAATGTAGCCCAGAGATTGCGGTATGATCCGGATTTCTCTTCTTTACACTTTGTTTGCATAATACAATTTTTTTTTTCATCGGTTTCAAAGAGTTAATAAATACCAAACCGTAAGAAGCTAGTGCAGAGGGACGCCGCCATCAAACTTTAATACTTATCCTTATTAACTCCGCTTTTCCCATTAAAAATAAATAAATAAAAATCGATACTCGTGAATCCGTATAAGTATGATCTATCGAAATGTAATTAAATTTATAAAATTCTAATTCATTTATAAATATAAAATTTTTTTGTTTTTTTTGGTCACCAAATTGTCTTATGTGATTTCTAATGATGCCAAGATCGGGGCCCAGGAACCAAGGGAAGGATTCAGGAATGGGGCAGAGGTGCACATTCTCTGCCGGAAATAGCGGAGCGCTGTACTCAGCAGTCCTATAGACAAGGAATGGACGTGGGCTTCTGAGCATGTGCACCTCTGCCCCTTTTCTGACAACTTTTCTTGGTTCCAGACCCCCCATCTTGGTATCATTTGACATCCCAGCAGTCGGACCCCCAGTGATCTATCAAAAGGATGCGGAATAACTGGATTTTGGTGTGAATATCCCTTTAATTATGTTGTAATTCACCCCTCTACAGTACATGGCACAAATATACCTTGCAGGACTCCAGTGGGACCGGTGAGAGCCCTTTGTAGAAGCCATTGTGGTCTCCGTATTGGTCCAGATACATAAAAAACTTAAAATTTGAAAATTCTGAAAAAAAATCTATACATGTTGATGATGTAATATGTATAGTTAAAGGGGATGTATAATTAAAGGGGGTGCCCACTACTGGACAAAGCTTTATTAATGGCTTCACAGTAAAGTAAAAAAATGTATGTTAATCTCATCCATTCTCAGCACTGCATTACGTGACCGCTGCAGTCAATCACTTATCTCCCAGACCGACCCTGTCTCTTCGATCATAACGCTGTGTCCACGGTGGTCACATGATCCAAGCGACGTTTTGCTCACTGCCGTGACTTCCGCTCTGATCAAACCATGAAGGCTGCAGTTGATCAGCGGCACGCTGATTGGCTGCAGCGGTCACATGACATAACCCATGCCCACACGACCTTTTAAAAGGGGCCACAGTGAGTTGATTGAGGAGAAAAGATGCCGATCCGAGAGATAAATGTAGCGCATGTTAGAGCAGTTATTAAAGGGTGGTTTAGTTTAGTAGTGGACAACCCCTTTAATTGTTCGCTGCACATTTTCTGTGTTTTTATTGTTTTTTTTTTTTTTTTTATAATAAATGTTATATTTGTGACAGTTCAGAGATGGAAGTGGTTTATTAATGTTAATGATTTCATGTATCGTTATTAATTGTTAACCACACTAATGACCTCGGCGCTTGCTGAAACCTTCCTGCCTTTAATTTGATCCTTTGTACCCGGTAACGCCATCTTTCCTTTCCCGCTTGCCGCCGCGGCCATGTGATCAGGGCTTGGATCGATCCAACTCCTGGGTCAACACGGGGGGTCCCAAGGCTGCCCAGTGGGGGACTGACCGCAGCCCCGGTGCTGACTCGGTGCAGGTGGAGTTTCTGCGGAGCGGCGACTTTCTTTTCATAGTTGGGGGTTTCTTGCTTGTGGTTATATGGGGGGGGTTGGGTGGTTGGGGGTCTTATGGTGTCAGATCTCAATGGCGGTATCGTCATCCTGAAGGATTCTGGGAAGCAACAGTTTTTTTTTTTTTTTCCAAAGTGGTTCCATTCATCTCTTTCTACTAAACTCTGCTTGCTGTCAGCGAGCTCATCCTTCTTCGTCTAGCTCCCCTCAGCTGATTTCTGACCGCGGACCACATCAGTGCTGAGCTGAACTTTCATGTGGTCATATATCAACTGAGAGGAACATGGAAGACAACAGGAGGTTGCAAGAATGTTCTCACCTGACCTGATATTGTGCTTACATTGCTGGCTGCATAATGAGTTAACTGAGAATACATCAGCGAGCTCTTTCTTTCTTTTTTTTGGCAATTAACCTGTAGCCTTCACTGGTCCTGTCGGTTGGTTTATGACCACATCAATGTTCAGTCCCAACTTTGATGTGGTCTGTGTTTATAAATCCGCTGAGAGAGGAGCTCCGGAAAAAAAAAAAGTTACTAAATCTTCATAAGGATGAACTCTCCGGCAGATTCTTAGTTAACTCGTTAAAGAACCAGCAATGTGCAGGAAACTAAGAGCCGGTAAAAGCCAAAAGGTGCAACGTTTGTAATCAAACCTAATTGCAAAAATGATGAGAATGTTTCCATTCACTGACAGCAAGCTGGAGAGCCGTTAATTCTATTAAAGGGGTTGTCTCATGGCGGTTGGGCGGTCTGATCGCCACCTCTGAGTCTCTCAAGCCCCTATAAAAAAAAAAGATAGTTGCTGATTATTCCCAATTGGAGCAAAACCCTGCAAATGATAACGACTGTGTGGAGGGACCCAGCAGTGCAGAGCGGCAGCTGGGACTTTAAATGGCTCATCATTGGATTATATTACCCCCCACTCCCAACAACAACAAAAATGAGACTGTTGCTTTAAATGAATCTGGAAATGGTGACTTCTGCCTCTGCATGTGAATATCACCCTCATTATTCTGGGGGTCGCTCCTCCTCTGTCCGTCCACATTGTCCGTGTCCTGCCATGCATGTGATTTTTGTGTGCACGCTCTGTCATGGCTGCCGGGGGGGGGGGCGAGATCCGTTACTAGTCACACATTGGGGTCATTGCTGCAGGGCTCACAGGTGTTTGTGCAAAATTATTAAGAAAATACATTAATATAATTTGGACTGAGCTGCAGTACCAGACACGACCACACAGACGCAGGTGGCGCCATTTCTACAAGTGGCCTTGTACAGCCCCCTCACCTGCTGTATGGATGGATGTACGGAGCGGAGGTGCGCACAAGATGGCACTGCTCAACTCTGATGGGGCATATCGCCGAGTGTCTGACTTCTGGGAATGAATGGGATGCAGCGATGGCCCTTTGTGCGCTCCTTGGTTTAATTCATCCTTCGTAGGAAAAAGCCGTGAGCTGTAATTCACCACCTCCGAAAGTGCCATAGAGGATGGATGGAGCGGCTCAGCGCATGCGCAGCCAGTGCTCCTATCTGATATTTCTAAGAGCCCCTTTCTTGGAATCGATGGGGTCCCAGGAGTAGGATACTCCGACCAATCCTATCTCTGCTGTTTGCAGATTCTCCAGCGCAGCTCACTTCCTCATCAAAAGGCGCTGATGACTTCGTGTCGATGGATGCCAGGACACGTGTTTGGCCGTGTGCATATCCCGCACCTATCAATGCCGAGTCATCAGCGCATTTCTATGTGGAAGCTAGTTGCATCAGAGAATCCTTACAGATTGGTCCGACCACTGGGCATCTACTGACTTGTGCCAGGACACGTTCATGCTTCCTATTCTAATAGGACTGGTGGTAATGGCCATCCCGACGTGCTTCAGCGCCTCCTGCCCCAACGTACGTCGGCGCCTCCTGCCCCGACGTGCGCCTGCGCCCCCTGATGTAGAAGTGAGAGGAGCAGGAGAGCCTGTTTAGCTTCCATTCACAATAATACAAACTGGAAACTTTGACACATTTGCAGTCCATATTTATCATTTATGGTAATGGTCGGACCCCCAAACCCTTCAGTCCTGGCTGTAGTCACTTGTGGGCCCTCTGTGTGCACCCCCAATACATCCCTGATGATTACCAGCTGCACGTTACTCTGCATGTGCCTGACTGCCCTTGTGATTGCATTGCTTGGACTAACCGTGCCGCACAATAATCAGTCCCCTTTTCTTCTTTTCGGCGTTCTCCTGGGGGGCAGTGTATTTTATAAAGTTGGGGGGTACTTAGCACTAATGTACAGACCTGACCGCATCCATCGGAACCAGGATTTATGAGCCGGAGTGTAACGCAGTGTCCCGCTTCATTCATCCCCACCAGGCCGCGGAGCGCTGTAACCGCATGTCTTCGCACACCGAGACGTCAAGTTTCTTACAAACTATAACCGGACGGTTACCAACCAAAAAGGTAGATTTCCCAGGGCGACTTCTTGCAGGCCGAGATCAGAAGCTGAATCGGTGGAGATCAGACTACGGTTTCTGGGCAGTCATTTTGTGTCTCGGAGCGGTCAGGAATTCACGGCTCTGTAACTTTTGGGCGCCATCATTTTAACTTGCAGACAGCGGCCGTCAAAGTGAATCAAGTGGACGAATTAAAAAAAAAAAAAACAGTGACGCAAAGTTTTCCAAAGTTGCAAAACTTTTTCTCTGGTTTAGTAACAATTCAGGAACATTCTTTGCAATAGAATTCCTTGTGTTCTGTCGTCCCGCTGCTGTTCTGCCTGGAAATGTATTGAAAACTTAGTAACTGGGTGCTGGTTGTCACCGGATGGGTGGAGGTTGGGTGTTGGCGTGGCAATGTGGGGGTTCAGACGGTGACATACGCACGTTTGGTTGCCCGGTGTTGAGGCTCCTGGTAATAAGTGGCCTCTTAGTAGCCGCTGTGGCAGTAGTTGTAGTATACTGTAATGGCCGGGTTATTAGCGTGTTCCTTCAGTCTGACAGTAGCCAGGAAACTTTCCCATGCAAGTTTAACACTTACCAAATTAATAAGGTAATTAATAAGGTATTTTCAGGAGGTGTAATGGAGGAACCTCCACACTGCAGAATTCCAAGATGTGGGATAGCATTGGTTTTCCACGGACAATACAAGGATTCCCTGAAGCACAAATGTTGTGCACCTTACTTGGGTATTAGAGGACGGTGAAGAGTGGCGGCTGTCGTGCAGAGCTACATTATAGCGGCCCATCATAGTGTTCTCCCAGCAGTAGGACCATCGGCCCTTTCAAGCATGGTACCGATCCATTGACCCTGTGGAAGATGTTGGCTGTCCCTTTTAAATGAGAGATACAGTCATAGTCTGAAATGTTAGCACCCTTAAAATTATTCTAGAAAATAAAGTATTTCTCCCAGAAAATTATTGCACTTACACATGTTTTGTTATACACATGTTTATTTCCTTTGGAACAACACAATAGACACAATAGAAAAAAGGCAAATTTGACAAAATTTCACACACAGCCCCAGAAATGGGCCGGACAAAATTGTTGTCCCCTCAAGCATAATATTTGGTTGCCACCCTCTGGAATAAATATCAGTGATTTATTGCTTCCTATAACCACCACAAGCTTCTTACTCTTCTCAGTTGGAATGTTGGAGCACTCTTCTTCTTCTTCTTTTGCAAACTGCTCTCGGTCTCTCATATGTGAAGGCGCCTTCTCCCAACAGCAATTGTAAGATCTCCCCACAGGTGATCAATGGGATTTAGATCCGGACTCATTGCTGCAACTTCAGAATATCCTGCACTCTGTTTCCATCCATTTCCGGGAGCTTCTTAAAGTATGTTTAGGGTTATCGTCTTGCTGGAAGACCCATGACCTAGGACGCAAGCACAGCGTTCTGACACTGGCCACTACATTGTGACCCAAAATCCTTTGGTAATCTTCAGATTTCTTGATATCTTGCACACAGTTAGGGCAACCAGTGCTAGAGGCAGCAAAACAACCCAAAAACCTCTTTGAACCTCCACCATACCTGACTGTAGGAACTGTGTTCTTTTCTTTGTAGGTCTCATTCTGTTTTCGGTAAACAGTAGAATGATGTTCTTTACCAAAAAGCTCTATTTTGGTCTCCTCTGTCCACAAGACGCTTTCCCAGCAGGATTTTGGCTTTCTCACATACATTTTTGCAAACCACAGTCTTTTTTATGTCTGTATCAGCAGTGGAGTTCTGCTGGGTTTCCTACCGTAGCATTTCATATAATTAAAATATCGACAAATAGTATGTACTGACACTGATGCACCCTTAGCCTGCAGGGACAGCTTGAATTTCTTTGGACTTCGATTGGGGCTCATCCGCCATCCAGACTATCCTGTGTTACAACCTTTCATCAATTTCTCACTGCCGTCAGTGTCCAGGGAGATTAGCTACAGTGCCATGAGTTGTAAACTTCTTGATTATGTTGCATATCGTGGACAAAGGAACATCAAGATCTCTGGAAACGGACTTGTAACCTGGAGATTGTTGATATTTTTCAACAATGTTGCATCTCAATTCCTCAGACAGTTCTCTTCTCCTCTTTCTGTTCTCCATGCAGATTGTTGATATTTTTCAACAATGTTGCATCTCAATTCCTCAGACAGTTCTCTTCTCCTCTTTCTGTTCTCCATGCTTAGTGTGGCACACAGACACACAATGCAAAAATTAAGTCAACTTCTCCCCTTTTTATCTGGTTTCAGCTGTGATTTTTATATTTCCCACACCTGTTACTTGCCACAGGTGAGTTGGAACGAGCATCACATGCTTGAAATTTGCCTTTTTTTTTTGTTTTTTTTGTGTTGCTCCAATATATACAAAAGAAATAAACGTGTATAACAAAACATGTGTAATTGTAACAATTTTCTTGGAGAAATACTTCACATAATTGAACAATTTTAAGGGTGCCAACACTTTTGGCCATGACTTTGTTATGGTGGAGATAAGAGAGCGCGGTTATTTGGCAGCTGACGTGCCGGTAGACGTTGTGCATTTTGTGCCTGTCGTGGTGCTGACATTGAGCGCTCATTGTCTTGCATTGTGCTGTGATGAGTTTTGCATCCAACATTCAGTCTTGTCATTTTTTTTTCTGTTTTGTTTTCTCCCTTTTTTTTTTGTGCCTTTTTTCCTCTGCTACATTGCAGACTCTGTCGTAACCTTCACTTCCTTATTTTGATTAGCTTTTCCATGAGGAGCTGGCATTACAGTGGGTGGTCTGCAGCGGAGCCGTGCGGGAGGCCACGTTGCAGCAAGCCTGGTTCTTTATTGAGCTGATGGTGAGTAAAAAAAAACTTCAGTCATCAATTTCTAGTAGCTTAGTAAATGTATTCACTCAGTTACTGATCCTGAGGTACATCCTGTATTATACTCCAGAGCTGAAATCACTTTTCTGTAGGCTAAGTATTTCCCTACATTCTTACCTGTTCAGTGTTTAGATGTACCAAGTGACCCCACCAGCAGAATAGTGAGTGCAGCTCTGGGGTATAATACAGGATGTAACTCCGGATCAGTAATGTAATGTATATACACAGTGACTGCACCAGCAGAATAGTGAGTGCAGCTCTGGAGTATAATACAGTATGAAAATCAGGTTCAATAATGTAATGTATGTACACAGTGACTGCACCAGCAGAATAGTGAGTGCAGCTCTGGGGTATAATACAGGATATAACTCAGGATCAGTAATGTAATGTATGTACACAGTGACTGCACCAGCAGAATAGTGAGTGCAGCTCTGGAGTATAATACAGTATGGAAATCAGGTTCAATTATTATTATTATTATTATTATTATTATACATTTTTATAGCGCCATTTATTCCATGGCGCTTTACATGTGAATACGGGGCAAATATAGACAAATACATTAAACATGAGCAGATAACAAGGCACACGAGTACATAAGGAGGGAGGACCCTGCCCGCGAGGGCTCACAGTCTGCAGGGGGTGGGTGAGGATACACTAGGAGAGGGAAGAGCTGGCTGTGCGGCTGTTCAGTAGGTTGAGGATCACTGCTTGTCGGAAGAGATGAGTCTTCAGGTTCTTTTTGAAGGTTTCTATGGTAGGCGCAAGTCTGATGTGTTGGGGTAGAGAGTTCCAGAGTATGGGGGAAGCACGGGAGAAGTCTTGGATGCGGTTATGGGAAGAAGAGATGAGAGGGGAGTAGAGAAGGAGGTCTTGGGAGGATCGGAGGTCGCGTGTAGGTAGGTCCCGGGAGACCATGTCACAGATGTATGGAGGAGACAGGTTGTGGATGGCTTTGTATGTCATTGTGAGGGTTTTGAACTGGAGTCTCATACATTCAATAATGTAATGTATGTACACAGTGACTGCACCAGCAGAATAGTGAGTGCAGCTCTGGAGTATAATACAGGATGTAACTCAGGATCAGTAATGTAATGTATGTACACAGTGACTGCACCAGCAGAATAGTGAGTGCAGCTCTGGAGTATAATACAGGATGTAACTCAGGATCAGTAATGTATGTAGACAGTGACTGCAGCAGCAGAATAGTGAGTGCAGCTCTGGGGTATAATACAGGATGTAACTCAGGATCTGTAATGTAATGTATGTACACAGTGACTGCATCAGCAGAATAGTGAGTGCAGCTCTGGAGTATAATACAGGATGTAACTCGGGATCAGTAATGTAATGTATGTACACAGTGACTGCAGCAGCAGAATAGTGAGTGCAGCTCTGGAGTATAATACAGGATAAGTAATGTATGTACAGACTGCAGATTATAAATATACATAAAGTATACATGCCTTTCCCCTTAGTGAAGGGTCTGCTTTGCACAGTAATGTCTGCCTCCTACCTGATGGTGTTATAGAGGGGTCTCCTGTGTTTGCCATGTGTTACAGGTGAAGAGCATGGTGCATCATCTATTCTTTGCAGACAAGCTGGATTCTCCTCGGAAGCACCGATTTCCTGAGCGATTCATGGACGACATCTCGGCTCTTGTTAGCACCATGGCTAATGATATCGTCACTCGGTTCCAGAAGGTGAGGTCGGCAGCGTGCCACGTCTGTGTGTCAGTAGGAGCCATGATAGGGGTTGTTGCTTCTGCACCAGCTAATGATCCGGATTTTGGGGAACATCGCTCTGTAACAACGTGCTGTGTCCGGCTTTATCGCTTTAGATACATAGTTGCATTTTTATACATATAATTTCTATATTTATATTTTTTTCTCTTCTGGTTTTCAGGATACAGAAATGGTAGAAAGACTGAATGTGAGCCTGGCGTTCTTCCTGAATGACCTGCTGTCCATCATGGACCGAGGGTTCGTCTTCAGCCTGGTGAAAGCTTATTTCAAGCAGGTAAATCCATGGTTGTGACTTTAATCTTCATGTAGAGGGAAGACAAAATAAATACATCTTCAAGTGCTGATGACATTTCCATCAGGTGTCATCAAAGCTTCATATTCTCCCCAACCCGAGCGTTCTGGTGTCGCTGCGGCTGGACTTCCTGCGCATCGTGTGCAGCCACGAGCACTACGTCACGCTGAACCTGCCCTGCAGCCTGCTTACCCCTCCATCGTCTCCTTCACCCTCCGTGTCCTCCGCAACCTCCCAGGTCAGTGATGCAGACGCCATGATGTGCGATCTAAAGGATCTGTCCCATAATAAAGGCGAAAAGTAACTCTTCATGCATGTCTGCACATCTTCTAAAGGCTGGAGATGGAATTACACATTGTAAAGTCGTCTGAATTATTTTTTCCTTTTATCGCTATCTGAGTAAATCTACAGCAAAATCCACAGAAGAAGATTTTCTAAATTTGAGATCCACTTTAGAACCATAGTCAGTGATTAAAAGTGGCAATACAGGAGGGTGATAACATGAGGAAAGGTTCTTGGATTCCCCTGGGGTCCATGAAGGCCGTACAGTGGGAAGGAGGACGCAACAGACCGTAAATGATTATGGGGCAATAGCATGAAGAAAAGTTAGTGTATCCCTGAAAGCCCCCCACTGTATGTACACAGTGACTGCGCCAGCAGAATAGTGAGTGCAGCTCTGGGGTATAATACAGGGTGTGACTCAGGATCAGTAATGTAATGTATGCACACAGTGACTGCACCAGCAGAATAGTGAGTGCAGCTCTGGAGTATAATACAGGATGTAACTCAGGATCAGTAATGTATGTACACAGTGACTGCACCAGCAGAATAGTGAGTGCAGCTCTGGGGTATAATACAGGATGTAACTCAGGATCAGTAATGTAATGTATGTACACAGTGACTGCACCAGCAGAATAGTGAGTGCAGCTCTGGGGTATAATACAGGGTGTATCTCAGGATCAGTAATGTAATGTATGTACACAGTGACTGCACCAGCAGAATAGTGAGTGCAGCTCTGGAGTATAATACAGGATGTAACTCAGTAATGTATGTACACAGTGACTGCACCAGCAGAATAGTGAGTGCAGCTCTGGGGTATAATACAGGGTGTATCTCAGGATCAGTAATGTAATGTATGTACACAGTGACTGCACCAGCAGAATAGTGAGTGCAGCTCTGGAGTATAATACAGGATGTAACTCAGGATCAGTAATGTAATGTATGTACACAGTGACTGCACCAGCAGAATAGTGAGTGCAGCTCTGGAGTATAATACAGGATGTAACTCAGGATCAGTAATGTAATGTATGTACACAGTGACTGCACCAGCAGAATAGTGAGCGCAGCTCTGGAGTATAATACAGGATGTAACTCAGGATCAGTAATGTATGTACACAGTGACTGCACCAGCAGAATAATGAGTGCAGCTCTGGGGTATAATACAGGATGTAACTCCGGATCAGTAATGTAATGTATGTACACAGTGACTGCACCAGCAGAATAGTGAGTGCAGCTCTGGGGTATAATACAGGATGTAACTCAGGATCAGTAATGTAATGTATGTACACAGTGACTGCACCAGCAGAATAGTGAGTGGAGCTCTGGGGTATAATACAGGGTGTATCTCAGGATCAGTAATGTAATGTATGTACACAGTGACTGCACCAGCAGAATAGTGAGTGCAGCTCTGGAGTATAATACAGGATGTAACTCAGGATCAGTAATGTAATGTATGTACACAGTGACTGCACCAGCAGAATAGTGAGTGCAGCTCTGGAGTATAATACAGGATGTAACTTAGGATCAGTAATGTATGTACACAGTGACTGCACCAGCAGAATAGTGAGTGCAGCTCTGGAGTATAATACAGGATGTAACTCAGGATCAATAATGTAATGTATGTACACAGTGACTGCACCAGCAGAATAGTGAGTGCAGCTCTGGAGTATAATACAGGATGTAACTCCCTCTGTTCGGGCTGGTTATTATGTCGGGGACTTGTCTGGTGACGCTCTTGTTTGCCGTCTCTGATGATTATGATGTACGCCGTTATTCTCGGTGTGATCCCATTTTGATATTTATTTAATGATCTGTCTTTTTAGAGCTCTGGGTTTTCAACCAACATCCAAGACCAAAAGATTGCGAATATGTTTGAGCTGTCCGTGCCGTTCCGCCAGCAGCATTACTTGGCAGGACTTGTGCTAACTGAACTTGCAGTGATCGTGGATCCTGATGCAGAGGGGTGAGCGGCCGCGAGGGGCGGGCAATAAATGTTATGACTGTGATATTCCAGCAAAACCCCACACAATTCAGTGACCCGACTGCCTCCAGTATCTTTTCTATATATACAGTGATTAGTAGAAAAAAAAAACACATATTGAAAGCTGCAAAGTCAAAATAATATTATGTGCTCTCAGTAAATGGTGACGCACACCAACATTTTTTTTCTACAAGTGTCAGGGTTTTTTTTTTAAGCTTTTAAAATAATAACAAAAAAAACCCCAAATGTTGTTGTTGCCGATGTCGCTCCGACCTGGAGAATCGCGTTACCAGATCACTTTTCCTGCACAATGAACGACCGTACAAAGAAACCCGAAGAATTATAGCAGAATTGCGTGTTTTTTTTTTTAACCGTTTCACATCCATTTAAATTTTTTTCCTTGTTTCCTGTACATTATTCATTTAAAGTGAACGGTGTCATCTAAAAATCCATCTTGTCCCAAAGAAAACATGCCGTCGTATGGCCACATTGGCGGAAAAATAAAAAACTAATGGCTCTTAGAAGGGGAGGAAAAAAATAAAACACTAAAATTGGCCGCATCCCTAAAGGGTTAAACCAGTCTTAAAGGGGTCTGTCCAGGAGCCATGGTGCTTTACAGTATATTTGATGCATAATGTCGTCGTTTTATTGCTGGTTTTTTCATGAATACAGTAAATATAAGAGAACAGCTGCGGGTGTCCGGATGGGCCGGTTCGGGGCCACTGGACATTGTGGGGTTACCTGAGAACATGGCGTTACATAAATATTCTGTAGACAGTGATGTTTGCTCTGCGCTGATCACTAACTGCGGTTACAACACTCCTCGCTCAGGTTATTTGGATTGCATAAGAAGGTGATCAATATGGTACACAATCTGCTATCCACCCACGACTCTGATCCTCGCTATGCTGATCCCGAGGTAAAAGCCCGAGTGGCCATGCTTTACCTTCCTCTGATTGGCATCGTAATGGAGACTGTCCCTCAGCTGTACGATTTTACAGGTACCGTACATCGGTCATTGACGCTATAAGATTCCTTATTATGTCGCTTCCCATTAATGGTCAGAGCTTGGCTTTTCTGATACAGTCTGCATTAAAAATTACCACCACTAGAGGGAGCTAACTGCATACATCATTATAATTGATATTAGTGAGGGTTGTACATATTTGTAGTGAGCTCCCCCTAGTGACAACTGTATAAATCTGTATGCAGTGAGCTCCCCCTAGTGATGGTTGTATAAATCTGTATGTAGTGAGCTCCCGTAGTGGTGTCTGTATAAATCTGTATGTAGTGAGCTCCCCCTAGTGGTGGCTGTATAAATCTGTATGTAGTGAGCTCCCTCTTGTGGTGACTGTATAAATCTGTATGTAGTGAGCTCCCGTAGTGGTGGCTGTATAAATCTGTATGTAGTGAGCTCCCCCTAGTGGTGTCTGTATAAATCTGTATGTAGTGAGCTCCCCCTAGTGATGGTTGTATAAATCTGTATGTAGTGAGCTCCCGTAGTGGTGTCTGTATAAATCTGTAAGTAGTGAGCTCCCCCTAGTGATGGTTGTATAAATCTGTATGTAGTGAGCTCCCCCTTATGGTGGCTGTATAAATCTGTATGTAGTGAGCTCCCACCTGTGGTGACTGTATAAATCTGTATGTAGTGAGCTCCCGTAGTGGTGGCTGTATAAATCTGTATGTAGTGAGCTCCCCCTAGTGATGGTTATATAAATCTGTAAGTAGTGAGCTCCCTCTAGTGGTGGCTGTATAAATCTGTATGTAGTGAGCTCCCCCTAGTGATGGTTATATAAATCTGTAAGTAGTGAGCTCCCCCTAGTGGTGGCTGTATAAATCTGTATGTAGTGAGCTCCCCCTTGTGGTGACTGTATAAATCTGTATGTAGTGAGCTCCCCTAGTGATCTACTATATAATTGTCTAAGGGTCACTTCCGTCTTTCTGTCTGTCTGTCCCGGATATTCATTGGGCGCGGCCTCTGTCTGTCATGGAAATCCAAGTCGCTGATTGGTCGCGGCAAAACAGCCACGACCAATCAGCGACGGGCACAGTCCGGAAGAAAATGGCCGCTCCTTACTCCCTGCAGTCAGTGCCCGGCGCCCGCATACTCCCCTCCGGTCACCGCTCACACAGTGTTAATGCCAACGGTAACGGACCGTGTTATGCCGTGGGTAACGTTACCGCTGCTATTAACCCTGTGTGTCCCCTATGCGGCATCAATAGTAAAAAAAAATGTAATGTTAAAAATAATAAAAAAACAAAAAGCCAGCTATACTCACCCTCCGTAGTCCGCCGAGCCGCTCGCGCCTGCCGCCATCCGCCATCTTCCGTTCCCGGCGATGCATTGCGAAATTACACAGAAGACTTAGCAGTCTCGCAATGCATCCTGGGAACGGAAGATGGTGGCAGCCACACGCGTATCACCGGAGCTTCGGTGGATCCCAGGGGTGAGTATAATTTTAATTATTTTTTTTAACAGGGATATGGTGCCCACACTGCTGTATACTACGTGGGCTGTTAGATACCGCGTGGCTGCTATATACTACATAGGCCGTGTTATATACTATGTGGGCTGGGTGACATACTCCGTGGGCTGTGCTATATGCTGCGTGGCTGCTATATACTGCTTGGGCTGTGTTATATACTGCGTGGCTGCTATATACTGCGTGGGCAGTGTTATATACTACGTGGCTGCTATATACTGCGTGGGCTGTGTTATATCCTACGTGGCTGCTATATACTGCGTGGGCTGTGTTATATACTACGTGGCTGCTATATACTGCGTGGGCTGTGTTATATACTACGTGGCTGCTATATACTGCGTGGGCTGTGTTATATACTAAGTGGCTGCTATATACTGCGTGGGCTGTGTTATATACTACGTGGCTGCTATATACTGCGTGGGCTGTGTTATATACTACGTGGCTGCTATATACTGCGTGGGCTATGCTATATATTACATGGCCAGTGTTATATACTGCGTGGCCTGTGTTATATACTGCGTGGCTGCTATATACTGCGTGGGCTGTGTTATATAGTACGTGGCTGTGTTATATAGTACGTGGCTGTGTTATTTACTGCGTGGCCACTGTTATATATCGTGTGGCCTGTATTAACGCATTGGGTATTCTACAATATGTATGTATATAGCAGCCACATAGTATATAGCACATGCCACGTAGTATTTGTCTGCTATATACTACATGGCTCCTATATACTATGTAGTCTGTGCTATATACTATGTGGCTGCTATATACATACATAAATATATATTCTAGAATACCCGATGTGTTAGAATTGGGCCACCATCTAGTGACTGTATAAATCTGTATTGAGCTCTCCCCTAGTGATGGTTGTATAAATCTGTATGTAATGAGCTCCCCCTACTGATGGTTGTATATATCTGCATGTAGTGAGCTCCCCCTGTCGGGGTCGTCACGACAATACCCTTCATCCACCAGTCATTCCAAATTAGATTAAGAGCATGTTGGTACCGGAGTGAAGGATGAGTCAGACACAATGCTGGTTCAAACTCATTGCATGCTCGTGTGTAACGTCACAGCAACGACAACTGAACTTTATTTCCTGATACACAACATTATATGATCTATTGGGGGAAGGTGTGCAGAGGGCGGGGTTAGGCGGGGTTTAAGCAATGTATCTAGTATTCAGTCCTTCTGGTTGGTCTGACGTCATCTGATGAATCTTCCTTTGTCCACGTCACTTTAAGTTTCCATTTCTCCAGAAATGATACTTTAGCTTCAGAAACGAAAGTAGATTCTTGGCAAGAACAAAAACTAAGGCAAAAGTGAATACTGGCAGCCATCTTAAATACAATTACATATGCATTAGCAAGTATGAAGGGAAAAACTTATTGTTTCACAGCATAAGAATACATAAAGTACAAAAGAGTATAAAGATATATATTTTTACCTTGACAATCCCCCCTAAACACTAAGTTTTTCCCTAAAAAGAAAGTTCCTTCGAGACTGTCCATGTGATGGGGAAAGGGGAGGTGGATTTCTTCATCCAGACACCTCAGAAGCTCTCCCCTTGTGAGAGGCCTCCAGGCAGCTGAACCCTTCACTAGCTTCACATGGAGTTCTCCCGCTGTCCCTAAACTAAATCTCTTAGCATCATCTGAGAGTAAGGGGTTTTGTCTAATTTCTTGAGGGGGACGTACTTGGGGATCTCCCCTGGATCAGTGCCATCGTACTCTAGTGAGTCTACTTCTTGGTTGAGGAAGGTGCCAGTCGGAGTTGCCTTAGTGATAACCTTTTTATACAGGGGAATAACACAACAGAGGATTATCGATCCAACTACAAGAAGGGCAATCAGTACTAGACAAGCTTGTTGAAGGAATCCTTTTAGCCCACCCAACCAACCGGAAAAGAAAGATGTGTCTACTCCAGCATTAGATTTTAATTCTGCTGCCAACCCGTTTATCTTTTTAAGGGCTATCATGGTCTTTCCATTTACCCCAGAGTTCTGAGGGATATAGGTACAACACTCCTCTCCCACCATCCCACAGACTCCTCCTTTCTCAGCTAAGATCATATCAAGGGCTAGTCGGTTTTGGAGGGTCATTCTAGTGTTAGGGCCCAATTCCTCAACTATACCTTGGAAAACATCACAGATAAAATTGACAAACCTTTGTTCACTGTAATATATGTAATTGATCCAATCAACATTTTTATTAATCTGCACCTGTGGGATTCTAGAAGTAAAGCTAGCATAGATCTAGTTCTGGGCTTTAAATTGGTCAGGCACCCCCCTTGGCACTCCAATGCCATCGACATATACTAATGGATCTTCTTCATAACTCATATGGAGCTGATCGAGACTTCTCCTCTTTCTGGTATATTCATCAGGTATCTCCGGATCCCAAGGTAAAATCTTGAACTGCACAGCTAGTTTAACAAGGGTGCATTGACCTGTCCAGGTATTAGGCAACCTAGGACGGAGCTTACCATCTCCACATAACCAATAAATGTTGTACATATACTGTGTATGATTAGCTAGCAAGTCAGTATCCAGGGAACTGTTTCCTTTGCAGAAACCTGTCTCGAAGACCCCTACTGGTGTACCTGTAGTGTCGTGGGAATTATAGCAGGTATAATTATCAGCTAATACGGTTATCCCTCCTGGGACCATTAGTGTGGGTTCTTCATGAATTAGTGGAACATAATCTGAGCAATCAGTGGGCTTTAGACCGTTCAACAGATTCATAACACAGGCAGTGGTATTGTCATCAGGAAAAAACAATGCATGTGTGTATAGATGTGTATTCGCTGCAGCACAAGCAATACGTCCTACAGAGATATTCTGGACTCGTACATTGTATCTTACCCATTCTAACCATACATTTTTCCTTGGGGCTGTTTGTGTTTCTATGGAGAAAACTTCTTGCCAACTGAGGCCTGGAATGGGGATTGCTTCGTTAACTATATTTTGCAAACGTTCACCTGGGCCTGTTTTAGCTGTACTGGTAACGGGGGCCTTGGTTGGTCTGAAGCTAATATCCTGGAGCTGTATATGGCCTAAATTCCCATAGTATCCACTATTAAACACATTATGAAAATATCTTCCCAGCACAATTGTTATCTCTGGTAACACATATATAATACTGGATAATTCCCTCTATCACCCGCTGAGTCTCGGGGCACTTGACTACATCGCAGAAATCAAATCACCAGATATTTACCGGGGCCGTTAGGTTTACCCAGAGAATAGTGGCACCGGAATTCTTATTTACAATAGGGGCCGGGAAGGTAGGGGCGAGGATGGCCCCCAGCCTCTGGACCAAAAACAACAGCAACATTTTCCTTCGATCATCACTGTGAGTAAGCGCTGGTTCGGTCTCTTTTGCAGTGTGAAGCGTAGATCCAGGTGCTCTTTCCTTCAAGTTTTACTGACATAGCTTTTCACGACCATAAGACCACCAGACTTCAAATTATGACAAGTATCGGTTTCTGCTGAATCTGGAAGGGAAAAAGAAACTAAAACATGGGTGTTAGCAACATTTTTTTTTCTTTATCGCCTCTCATTGGGGGACACAGGAACCATGGGTGTATGCTGCTGCCACTAGGAGGCTGACACTATGCAAATAAAAAAGTTAGCTCCTCCTCTGCAGTGTACACCCCACCGACTGGCATTATACTCTTCAGTTTAGCTTGGTGTCAGTAGGAGGTGGACACGGGTCTTTCAATAGACCCTTATCTACCTCAATGTGCGTCGTTTTCTTTCAGGTTTTTCCGGAAGGGATACAGGGTGAGCAGTCACACCTGTATTCCCACAAGCGGACTATAAGTACGGTGTGTACTGCCACCCCGTATCCTCATAGATCCCTCTCCAGGACCAAGATCCTGGCACACAAGCGTGCTCAGAAGTCCGGTCCTGGCTCCGTCCCCCACCCACTCGCCCACCAGAGCCTGTCGGTTGGAGGAGACGAGGACGTCCATCAGCTCCCTGGACGTCTCACCCCCTTTTAAGGTTAGTACCGGCGTGGGACGTTTAGGTGAGTGTTTCCCCTATCCCGTCCCAGATCCTTATTGGGGGGGGGGGGGGGGGGGGGGGGTTCTTGTTAAGGGCTCCCAGACGGTGACCCTCTCTTACCCGGTCATCGCCCGTATCCTTTGCGGCGCGGCCGATATTTTATCAGTGAAGCATTTTTCCCTATAATACAAGGGCCTTTCTGCTCCAGCGCGGGGCCCCTTCTGGCCGCAGCGCTCTTTTCCCGTGACCAGCACCTTCTTTCTAGACAGCCCTTGGCTGCCGTACGCTCCATTCCGCGGCGCACTACCAGCGCTGCGGTTTTTCACTAGTCTGCCCTTCCAGGGCTCTCGTCTCTTTGGTTCTCAGCTGGACCAGATCATTAAGGACGCCACTGGGGGCACAAGTTCCCTTCTCCCCCAGGCTAAGCCTCGTCGCCCTCCTCCTAGACGGCAGTTTCGCTCGTTTCGGCCTTTTCGTCGCTTCGCTGCATCAAACTCTTTTTCCCAGCAGCAACAGAGGCCACAGGCACGTCAAGAGAAGAAGGCGGTGTCCTTCAGGCCCACTCCGTCCTGGCGTCCTCGCTATTCCCAGGGTAGATCGTCCAGGCCCAGGACTGGAAGATCCACTTCCGCATGACTCTCGGCAAGACTCCAGCCCAACTCCCAGGTTGGGGGGCCGTCTTCTCCATTTCAGGGACGTCTGGATTTCCGCAGTAGAGGATGCATGGGTCAGGGAAGTTGTATCCTCGGGATACAAAATAGAGTTCGCCTCCCGACCCAGAGATCGTTTCTTCCAATCTCGTCCTCCAAAAGATCCCGCTCTGGTTCCGGGCTTCTTCGCAGCCATCGCTTCTCTGCTCAAATCCGGGGTAATTGTTCCCGTCCCAGAAAAGGAACGGTACACGGGTTTCTACTCGAACCTCTTTGTGGTACCGAAAAAAGACGGCAAGGTTCGTCCCATTCTGGACCTCAAATTGCTGAACAGGAGGGTCCGCCTGAGACACTTCAGGATGGAATCCCTTCGTTCAGTAATTGCTTCCATGGAGGCTCAGGAATTTCTATGCTCTATAGATATCCAGGACGCCTACCTACATGTTCCAATATTTCCCGGACATCACCGTTTCCTGCGCTTCGCAGTGCAACAAGATCATTTTCAGTTCGTCGCCCTGCCGTTCGGTCTCGCAACCGCGCCAAGGGTGTTCACGAAAATCATGGCGGCGCTGATGGCCATTTTGAGAGTCAGAGGCTTGGTCCTGTTTCCATACCTCGACGACATCCTCATCAAGGCTCCGTCCTTTGCTCAGGCCCGCGAAAGCTTGTCCATTGTCCTCGACACCTTTTCCCGTTTCGGATGGCTGGTCAACCGGAAGAAGTCCTGCCTTATTCCTTCTCAGCGCATCATCTTTCTGGGCATGCTCTTCGACACTCGTCAGTCCAGAGTCTTCCTTCCCAAGGACAAGAGATCCACCCTTTGTCGGGACATACTCTTGCTCCAGGGTCCTCGGCCTCCCTCCCTCCGATCGGCCATGAAGGTTCTGGGGAGGATGGTAGCTACCTTGGAAGCGATTCCCTTCGCCCAATTCCATTCTCGACCCCTTCAGCAAGCCATTCTGTCTCAGTGGGACAGGTCGGTCTTCTCCCTGGATCGGCCGATCAGACTCTCCTTTCGGGTCAAGCGGTCTCTCAACTGGTGGCTGACGTCTCCTCTCATCTCCCAGGGCAGGTCCTTCCTTCCGGTTCACTGGCAGGTGGTGACAACGGATGCCAGCTTGATCGGCTGGGGTGCGGTTTTTCGCCACCTGACGGTTCGGGGCCGTGGGTCGCCGCAGGAGTCTGCTCTGCCGATCAACGTCCTCGAAATTCGGGCCATCTTTCTGTCCCTCCGTCATTGGGAAAGGATCCTCAGGGGCCTTCCAGTCCGGATCCAGACGGACAACGCCACGGCTGTGGCATATGTCAACCATCAGGGGGGGACTCGGAGCTCCCTGGCCCTTGCCGAGGTATCCAAGATCCTCCTTTGGGCAGAGGCAACGGTTCCGGTGATATCCGCGGTGCATATCCCCGGCGTGGAAAACTGGGCAGCCGACTTCCTCAGCCGCGAGGGTCTCGCGGCAGGGGAATGGTCCCTGCATCCGGAGGTCTTCCATCAGATTTGTCTTCGATGGGGAACTCCGGACGTGGATCTCACGGCGTCTCGAATCAACAGGAAGGTTCCGCAATTCGTCTCCAGGTCACGCGATCCTCTCGCAGTGGGCGTCGATGCTCTGGCCATTCCTTGGTCACAGTTCGAGCTGCCCTACCTGTTCCCACCTCTTCCATTACTGCCCAAGCTGTTGAAGAAGATCAAAGCGGAAGGGGTGCCGGTCATCCTGATCGCCCCGGATTGGCCCAGGAGAGCTTGGTTCGCGGAGCTCGTCAACCTTCTCGCGGACGCTCCCTGGAGCCTTCCAGACAGGCCCGATCTGCTGTCCCAGGGTCCGATCTGCCACCCGAATTCTCGGTCGCTCAGTTTAACGGCGTGGCTGTTGAGACCGCGGTTCTAAGAGCGTCCGGCCTTTCGGACCGGGTGATTCACACCATGATTCAGGCTCGGAAGCCTTCGTCTTCCAGGATCTACTACCGCACCTGGAAGGCCTACTTCCGTTGGTGTGAGTCCAACCGCGTTCCGCCTATGTTTTTTTCCTTGCCTTCTCTTTTGGCCTTCCTTCAGGCAGGGCTGGATTCGGGCCTGGCTCTTAGTTCCCTGAAGGGCCAGGTCTCTGCGCTTTCCATCCTCTTTCAGAAGTCCTTGGCCTCTCGGCCACAGGTTAAGACCTTCTTTCAGGGGGTAGCCCACGCCGTCCCGCCGTACAGGGCCCCTGTGGAGGCATGGGGCCTAAACCTAGTACTGGACGTTTTGAAGGTTTCTCCCTTTGAGCCTCTTAGGGAGATTCGTCTATCAGTGTTATCTTGGAAGGTGGCCTTTCTGGTGGCCATCACGTCCATTCGCCGCGTTTCCGAGCTGGCGGCACTGTCTTGCCGCCCTCCGTTTTTGGTCATTCACCAGGACAAGGTGGTTTTCCGACCCCCACCTTCTTTTCTTCCTAAGGTGGTTTCCACCTTCCACCTCAACGAGGACATCGTTCTACCTTCCTTTTGTCCAGCTCCGACTCATCCTCTGGAGCGATCGTTGAACAAGCTGGACCTCGTCAGGGCAGTGAGGATTTATCTGGATAGAACATCCTCTTTCCGGAAGACGGATTAGTTTTTCGTCATTCCTGATGGCACGCGCAGAGGCCAGTCGGCTTCTAAAGCGACTATTGCTCGATGGATCAGAATGGCAATTTTGGAGGCTTACCGGGCCAAGAACAGAGTGCCCCCTCCTGGGATTAAGGCTCACTCTACCCGGGCAGTCGGCGCCTCCTGGGCGGTGCACCACAGGGCTTCCGCCCTACAGCTTTGCAAAGCGGCAACTTGGTCTTCCATCCACACGTTCGCCAAATTTTACAAGGTCCATACCTATGCATCGGCGGACGCCAGCCTAGGCAGAAGGATCCTGCAGGCGGCAGTGGTGAGTCCTCTGACCTGATGGAAGTCTGTTTTTTCCCGCCCTTGGGACTGCTTTGGGACGTCCCATGGTTCCTGTGTCCCCCAATGAGAGGCGATAAAGAAAACAGGATTTTTGGTTGCTTACTGTAAAATCTGTTTCTTGAAGCCTCCATTGGGGGACACAGCTCCCTCCCAATGTTTTCTGTTGTTATCTGTTCTATGACTGTTCTCACGTTACAGTTCTCAAGTTTGTGGTTATGGTTTTCCAACCTTGTTTCATTATCTCCTACTGCTTTCTCACTAACTGAAGAGTATAATGCCAGTCGGTGGGGTGTACACTGCAGAGGAGGAGCTAACTTTTTTATTTGCATAGTGTCAGCCTCCTAGTGGCAGCAGCATACACCCATGGTTCCTGTGTCCCCCAATGGAGGCTTCAAGAAACAGATTTTACGGTAAGCAACCAAAAATCCTGTTTTTACTAAACTGAATAACATATTGAACAGCATGGTCAGTTTCCTCTATAACTACTGAGACTGAAAATTTGCAACTGAGAACCTAGCACCAAACAATATCTCCTATGGGGACAGGCTATGTTTTGAAATAGAGGTAGTATGAATATGTAAGAGCCCTGGCCATGGAGCCGTAGTCTCCTGCATCAATTTGGTCAATTGTCCCTTCAGTGTGCCGTTCAGCCTCTTAACTTTCCCACTAGATTGTGGATGGTATGGAGTATGGAGGGCTACAGTGGATCCAAGCATTGTCAGAACCTCCTGATACACATGAGAAGAAAAGTCCGGGCCTTGGTCACTTTCAGCAACTTCTGGAACACCATATCTGCATATAACTTCCATCACCAGTTTCTTTGCTGTGGTCTTTGCAGTCATGTTGGTAACAGGGAATGCTTCTGGCCAACTGGAGAACATATCGACAACCACCAGACAATATTCATACCTTCCAGACTTAGGCAACGTGATGAGGTCCACCTGGAGCTTTTGGAAAGGATAGTCGGGCTTAGCAAGGTGCTTCGGGGTTACACGTTGAAGTTGACCGGAATTGCAGGTCTGACAGATACCTCGATGTGTGGGCCCATGCGCCCACGTGGCATTAGCAGGGTACATCCGCTTAGGGAGACACACAAGTTGGTCCTTTTTTCAGCGACCATTGTCCATACGTGCTCCATCAGCTTTCCACTGCTTCACTTCTTCCTTTGGAGACATTCTCTGCATCGTCATTAAGCGGTCTCGCGGGGTCCGGCAGAAAACCTCAGTCTGGCATAGATCATCAGGTTCCTGTAGAATCAGTGTTTCTTGTAACTGTTTACGCTGAGAGCGTGTGGTCACTATAGCTGGTATGGTCTGTTCAACGGGTAGGAGAGCAGCAGCTTTTGCTTGCATATCTTCAGAGGCGTTACCACCAGTCTGTGGCCTGTTCCATAGTACCATGCTCCTTAACTTTGATAATGGCCACCTGGGTAGGTAATTCGATTGAGTCCATGAGGGCTTTAACAGCTTCAACACTCTTCACTGAGTCCCGGCAGTAGTAACAAATCCTCGATTAGCCCATAGGGCTCCGAAATCAAGAGCAATACCAAATGCATACTGTTAGTCCGTGTATATATTAGCCCGCCTGTCTTTGGCCAGAACACATGCAGTAGACAGATCCTGAAATTCTGCTTCTTGTCCTGACAGGGTGGGAGGGAGTGAGTGCAGCTCCGTGCACTACAGTGTCTTCCGTAGTAACAGCGTATCCTGTGTGGAGTCTGCCAAAATCATCACCATATCTTGAACAGTCTTTCAGGGCCTTGTAGAGAAATTGCATTATGCGGGGTGCGTCCGGTATTCACTGACAACAATAAGTACACAGTCCAAGGAAACGTTGGAGTTCAGTCTCATCCTTTGTAGCTGACGGCTATTTTTCTTTCTTCTGTGAGGTGTCTGGCACCCTGAAGGAGACAGTGACCCAAAAATATCACTTGACCAAGGCAGAACCGAAGTTTCGAGGCCGAAACCCGACAGTTCAGATCTGCCAGATACTTGCGAAAACTAACAGTGGCAACAATGGCTTCCTGCTCTGTCTGTGCACACAAGAAAAAAAAAACAAAAAATTACCCACATACTGAAGCAGCGTGACATAAGGATATTCTAACTGCCAGGGTTAGAGACACTATCCCCCCCTATTTTTTTTTTTTTTCAAACTGATCGGGAAAGGGCGTGTAAGATACAGATCTCATTATATTCATCTACATAGGGGTTATATAACATAAATACCATCTCACTATCATCTTGGCTCACCAACTCTCTAGGTCTGCTCAAGTGCACTTATACGTCCATCATATTGTCTTTGTATAATGGGAAAGGTTTGTTCTCAGGGTCAGACAATTATTTTAGCGTAGCTAGCTAGTCAGAGGGCTTCCAGGGATAATACTCCTGTATCTGTCTTACACTACCTGATGTGGTTGGTTCTCTGGTGGTTGGGGGTGACTAGATGACCGGTTGGGGGTGACATGACATGCTGGTCTACAGCTCCTTCCCAAAAGGATTACTGTCGGCTTACTCCCAAAAGTTAATGTCCCCACTACCCACAATCCTGTGTCAGCTTCTTATATCACTACATGTGATCTTATCTGGACAGGAATCAGTGTAATTCACTTAGGTTGGGTTGCAGCACAGATTATACAAGTATTTCTCCAGTCTGGGTTTGTCTGACCGCAATATTTACAAATCCATCTGTCTTGTCTTGGTCTGAGAATTAACATGGCGAGGGAGATTTCCAGACACAGGGTTAAAATGGATATTGGAACGTAAGACTGGATTTGTGTAAGGGAGGGGGGCTGGAGCTGAAGCCCGGGCCACTGATAAGGAATGGAGCTGCGAGCTGTGTCCTTGCAGCTGTGGCGGGGGCGGGGGGGGGGGGGGGGGAGGGGGACTAGAGAGCGAGTAAAGATCGCTGCAGCTGCTGATACAGAATAGGTTAAGTTCTTCTGAAAACTTTGGCCCCCCTTTCTCTGGCCCGCAGCACAAAGAGGAAAAATAAAAAAAAAACAATTCGCGCAGGGGTTCACCCCTCCCATAGGCTATAAACACAGAGATAAGAATTTACAGCATTCCTCAACACAAAAGAAGAAAAACAACAACGCAGCTATTTGACTCCCCCCTCCCATCGGGTGTCTCGGAAAACCACACAGAGTAGCGGAATACAGCAATTCTCAGACTCAATTAATTTCTACAAAACCTTCACACAATTCATATACCAAAACACCTTAGAAAAACCAATGATTGAGATATTTTATAACCAAACACGGGCTCTGCATCCTTTCATCTTTCCTCTCCATCAACCTTTTTGTTCTCTATGAGATGGTGCCATGTAGACGGCTGCAATCTCCCTGTCGAGGGCAATCCTACATGCTTGTACACCCTCTCGACATTCTTGACTGCCTTCTTGCCCTCCCGTGACTCTACTATTGTCTTGACTTCCACAGCATCCTCATCTAACTTGTGTGGCACGGACTTCTTCTGCTTTAAGAGACGCAACATGACTCACAGAATACTACGCCCTTCTGCAGCAGGCCGCTGACAGCGACAAAAACACTGGGTCCTTAGCACGGAGCCTCACGTTCGACGTGCTATGAATAAAGAGCCTCACACTCGATATCCTGTCCCTAACCTGAACACCAGTGATTACAGTCTGTCCTGTCACGATATTCTAAACGTTGGGAGGCGGTCTCCTAGTGAGAGCCATTCACTGAGATTCTGGTGGTCCCCCTTTGGGACGTCTTAATTACCAAGTGATTCTGGTGGTCCCCCCTTGGGACGTCTTAATTACCAAGTGATTCTGGTGGTCCCCCCTTTGGGACGTCTTAATTACCAAGTGATTCTGGTGGTCCCCCCTTTGGGACGTCTTAATTACCAATGTGTGCAAGTAAGTGATTCTGGTGGTCCCCCTCTTGGGACGTCTTAATTACCAATGTGTGCAAGTAAGTGATTCTGGTGGTCCCCCTCTTGGGATGTCTTAATTACCAATGCGTGCAATATCACAGAGGCTGCGTCTCCTATCCCTTTCTCTCAGCCGCCCCCAATCCACAACTTCTTCAATCTTTCACTCTATCACTACTAGACAACAGTCACGGGTAGGGTGGTTGAATGGAGTACAATGACCGGTGGAGGAGGTGTGGTGTACACAAGGACGCGCAGAGTGCGACGTCTCTCAGTTGCTGGTTCGAAGCGTGGCACGGGATCGCGCTCGGTCTCACCACTCGACCGGTCACTCCCCAGACCCAAGGAGACCACAGACTAACCAATAATGGCTGAAACACTAGCAAGTGTGACACATATATAGTATGTGATCTCCACTTACCGTGTTTGGAGGGTGATCAGTCCTCGAGGTCAGCCACTACGGGTGTCGTCCACGGACGTCCAGGCATGGGTCCAGGGGGTCTCGGATCGCCGGCCACGCCCCACGTTGGGCGCCAAATTGTCGGGGTCGTCACGACAATACCCTTCATCCACCAGTCATTCCAAATTAGATTAAGAGCATGTTGGTACCGGAGTGAAGGATGAGTCAGACACAATGCTGGTTCAAACTCATTGCATGCTCGTGTGTAACGTCACAGCAACGACAACTGAACTTTATTTCCTGATACACAACATTATATGATCTATTAGGGGAAGGTGTGCAGAGGGCGGGGTTTAAGCAATGTATCTAGTATTCAGTCCTGGTTGGTCTGACGTCATCTGATGAATCTTCCTTTGTCCACGTCACTTTAAGTTTCCATTTCTCCAGAAACGATACTTTAGCTTCAGAAACGAAAGTAGATTCTTGGCAAGAACAAAAACTAAGGCAAAAGTGAATACTGGCAGCCATCTTAAATACAATTACATATGCATTAGCAAGTATGAAGGGAAAAACTTATTGTTTCACAGCATAAGAATACATAAAGTACAAAAGAGTATAAAGATATATATTTTTACCTTGACACCCCTAGTGGTGGCTGTATAAATCGGTATTTAGTGAGCTCCCTCTAGTGGTGACTGTATAAATCTGTGTGTAGTGAGCTCCCCCTAGTGGTGGTTGTATAAATCTGTATGTAGTGAGCTCCCCCTAGTGATGACTGTATAAATCTTTGTAGTGAGCTCCCCCTAGTGGTGGTTGTATAAATCTGTATGAGAGAAAGCTAATAAATATCACTGTACTGGTGCTCAGGTTGTTCCTGACAGTCCTGGTTGCATTTTCTGCCGCAGTGGTGTGCCATGAATCCATGTCCATGCTGCAGCCAATCATTGACCTCAGAACTATTGCAGCAGCTTCATCACTGAAGCCAGGGATTGCCTGCAGCGGTCACATAGATATATAACATATCACAGCTGCGGGAATAACTGCAGAGCTTGGCAGGGATCACAGAGCGACCCCCGCTGAGGATTGGGGGCTTCACCAGAGGTGACTTTAATATGAACTTCTATGATGACAGAATCTCACAACCAGCGAGGAAGACCCAACTGCGGGGCAGGAGAGGAGCACGAGGGCGACGGCGGGAGCATGATCAGTCAGACCGTGGCCATGGCCATCGCTGGGACCTCCGTCCCGCAGCTGACCAGACCCAGCAGCTTTTTACTGACCTCACAAGTAAGCGCTTCTTATTATTTCATTTTAGTTTTATTATTTTATTCTTTTTTTTTAACCCCTTTTGTTGTTCTCAGCCCTCTCGGCAGCACTCGTCCTTCTCGGCAGAATCCAGCCGCAGTCTCTTAATTTGCCTCCTCTGGGTCCTGAAGAACGCGGATGAGATTGTGCTGCAGAAATGGTTCACCGACCTGTCCATCCTGCAGCTGAACCGCCTGCTCGATCTGCTCTACCTCTGCGTCTCATGCTTTGAGTACAAAGTGAGTCGATACATGGGCCATCTTGCCTGATATGCTGTCAGAGGGATTGTCCGCCTTTTTGGGGACAATTTTTTTTTTAATTTAACTAATTTATTTTGGGCTAAAAAAAAAAAAAATTCCGATTGGGTGTCTTTAAAAATTTTTTTGCACAGTTTGCCTTTCACAGCCTCTGTGCTATGTTGTATTTTGCTGGTTACAGAAAGAGTTAAATGAGAATCCATCCGATGAGAGTTTGTATCTCTTATATCTTCTTTTTCTGAGCTCCTTTCAGCTGATTTATGGCCACAGACTACATCAAAGATGACTGTGCAGGAAACAAAGAGCTTGTAGAGGCCAAACAGTGCAAAATGCTTTTTTTTTTTTTTTAAAAAAAAAACCCCATTGCAAAAATTTTTAGGCTCAAATGCATCATTCATTCAGGGAGAAAGAAAGCTATGCACTAAAGGTGGACGACCTGTTTAACAGGAGTCAGAAATTTTGCTTTAAAACAGCCGCATAATGTAGGAAGTAATAGATTGCAGTTCATTGACCTCTAATGTGGTGTTGTGGGCATGCTCCGTGACCTGGGCAGAGGTCATTGTGCAGAAAAGGGGGAGGAGGGGGAGTGTGCTGTTGTGAATGGTGGATCCTATCCTGTCTTTGTTTAGTTGTTACCTGTCTGTGCCTGTGATGGTAATGAGACTGCTGAAAAGTGATCTCTACAGAACAGACAGTGTCAGACTGCTCTTTCTCCCTCTCGCTCTTTCTCCCTCTCGCTCTTTCTCCCTCTCGCTCTTTCTCCCTCTCGCTCTTTCTCCCTCTCGCTCCTTCTCCCTCTCGCTCTTTCTCCCTCTCGCTCTTTCTCCCTCTCGCTCCTTCTCCCTCTCGCTCCTTCTCCCTCTCGCTCCTTCTCCCTCTCGCTCCTTCTCCCTCTCGCTCCTTCTCCCTCTCGCTCTTTCTCCCTCTCGCTCTTTCTCCCTCTCGCTCTTTCTCCCTCTCGCTCCTTCTCCCTCTCGCTCCTTCTCCCTCTCGCTCCTTCTCCCTCTCGCTCCTTCTCCCTCTCGCTCCTTCTCCCTCTCGCTCCTTCTCCCTCTCGCTCCTTCTCCCTCTCGCTCCTTCTCCCTCTCGCTCTTTCTCCCTCTCGCTCTCTTTCTTTCCAATTCAAATGAGCTTTATTGGCAGGACAAAGTACATGTTAGCATTGCCAAAGCAAATGTTAAAAATAGAGGGACGGGTGTAGGGAGGCATATAGAGGACCAGGATATATTGGGCTCCTTGTAGAGGATGGGGACGTGTCCAAGGTGGGGTATAGAAGTCAATGACATATCGGTCTCCTCTTAGTCTGTGGCAGGCTCTGACATATTCCGCTCCTATAGCCTCTGCACTTTCCTCTTCCCCCAGTATTATCGGCAGTTTGTTTTCCTCCATGGAGGAAGAGAAGTCTATATATATCATGTTTGGTATCGCCATAATCGTCATGGATAATCTTGCTGCCAGATCATTTTTATTTTTTTATTGCACAATGAACATTGGGGGAAAAAAAGCCGAATTGCATTTTTTTCCCACCAGTTTGCTCCTTTTTACATTTTATTTCCAGTTTTTTGCGCATTCTATGGTAAAGTCAATAACGTAATGGAAAACAACAACACTGTGTGGATGTGTTGTCTGAAAAATAATACAAGTTTTGGCTCTTGGAAGAAAAAAGATAAAAGCGCAAAAATGAGCAATCGCCCGACCCTTGTGAGGTTAAACGCTGATTTCTTCCGTTTCAGGGCAAGAAGGCTTTTGAACGAATGAACAGTTTGACCTTCAAGAAATCGAAAGACATGAGAGCTAAGCTGGAGGAGGCGATCCTCGGGAGCATCGGGGCCAGGCAGGAGATGGTCAGGAGAAGCCGAGGTCAGCTTGGTAGGTCTGCCCAGGCCAACGCTGCAGGATGAGTGGGGGCTCGGAATAGGGGGGTGAACACCAAAGTTTTGACTTTTTTTAAGTACTTTGTCGCCAAACATATTTAGAATAAAGTGGAAGTACTAAATAGCTCTGGCAGCTGCTGCTTGTTGATGGTTTCCAGGTGCCCATAATATTTTTCTATATTGCGCAGAGAAAAATAAATTAAAAGTAGGAGAAATCTGCAAACAAAATAAGAAAAGATGGTACTAAAAATCTAGATTTTTACATACAAAAAACTGTTTTGATTAAAGCAAAAGTGACTGCAAACTCGCTGAGGGATCAGATCACATCTGCCTAGTGCAGACTGTAGAGGAAGAGAAAATAGCAAAGTGCATGAAACCATCCAGGCTGCAGTTTTTTTTGTAAGTTATTGACCTCACCCAAGAGCAGAATTCACAGCTACACTGCTTCTTAGTGCTGTATAATGTCTTCCATGCAGCTGCTTTTTTGTAAGTATTTTATCTCACCCTAGTGCTGGATTCACTATAACATTGCTCAGTACTAGTGAACAATGTTCTCCATGCTGCTGCTTTCCAGTGTTTTATCTCGCTCTAGTGCTGGATTCATTTTTACATTGCTCAATACTTTTGAATAATGTCCTCCATCCTGCTGCTTTCCATTGCTTTCTCCCACACTAGTGTTGGATGCACAGTTACACAGCTTAGTACTGCTGAACAATGTTTTCCTTGCTGCTGCTTTTGGTTAAATACTACTTAGAGAGAGAGAAGAGGAGGAATCCATCATGTCTGTGTGCTGTGTATAGGAGACATCATAGCAGCTATTAATGTTAATGACAATTTAACCAAACTTTTTTTCCAAAGTGTTTTTCTATTCTCTGGTCACTCCCGTCATGCCCCCTGGAGGTATAGCTCCTCATATTGACTTTATTTGAGGCGCTCAGTGTCGATCCCCCATAACTCATGTAATGTCCTTCCTCGGTTAATAAGTAGGAGACTTGTTTTGCCCTCGATGAGCTGATGGCGGGAGCTTTTTCTCCTCTGCCGCGGCTCTGATTTAGTGTAAAGTGCAGAGGTAAATCACCGGCTGTTGGCGCCCTGCAGATTTATTACGTGTCATGTTGTGCCCTGTGCCTTAGAAGCGCTGAGTAAGCTGCACTTTTCTTGGCAGAGCGGAGCCCGTCTGGAAGCGCTTTTGGCAGCCAGGAAAACCTGCGGTGGAGGAAGGAGATGACGCACTGGAGGCAAAACACCGACAAGATGGACAAGTACGGACCCCGCTCACCCATGTGTTGTCATTGCCCCTTTAGTGATTACTGAAGGGGTCTCCCGGACCCCGCTGACTTAGAAGGGTCTTTATGTTCCTATATGTGAATGACACAGCACTGAGAATCTTCCCCCAGTCCAGACCCATTATGGCGCCGCCTCTCCCCCATCCTAATGATTGCTTTTGGTTGTCTCTCCACATGCGCGGTGTATTTAGAAGCCACAAACCCTGCAGGTACAGTGTCTGTAGTGTGTGTCCCACTCCGTAACTATCTGCGTTTTATGGGTCCCCATATGTTGTGGTAATCTGTGGCCTGAGATCTGACGTTAGTCATCGTTTATTCAGTATGTTCTATATAACAGAATTATGTTGTTTGTCTTATGTCTGATTTATCTTCTCCGGACAATTCTACTTCTACATTTATTAGTAAATTTACATAAAACGTCACCGTGTACAAAGATTACATTACTTATCCTGTATTATACACCAGAGCTGCACTCACTATTCTGCTGGTGCAGTCACTGTCTACATATGTTACATTACTGATCCTGAGTTACATCCTGTATTATACTCCAGAGCTGCACTCACTATTCTGCTGGTGCAGTCACTGTGTACATACATTACATTACTGATCCTGTACTGATCCTGAGTTACATCCTGGATTATACTCCAGAGCTGCACTCACTATTCTGCTGGTGCAGTCACTGTGTACATACATTACATTACTGATCTGGAGTTACATCCTGTATTATACCCCAGAGCTGCACTCACTATTCTGCTGGTGCAGTCACGGTGTACATACATTACATTACTGACCATGAGTTACATCCTGGATTATACGCCAGAGCTGCACTCACTATTCTGCTGGTGCAGTCACTGTGTACATACATTACATTACTGATCTGGAGTTACATCCTGTATTATACTCCAGAGCTGCACTCACTATTCTGCTGGTGCAGTCACTGTGTACATACATTACATTACTGATCTGGAGTTACATCCTGTATTATACTCCAGAGCTGCATTCACTATTCTGCTGGTGCAGTCACGGTGTACATACATTACATTACTGATCCTGTACTGATCCTGAGTTACATCCTGGATTATACTCCAGAGCTGCACTCAGTATTCTGCTGGTGCAGTCACTGTGTACATACATTACATTACTGATCCTGAGTTACATCCTGTATTATACCCCAGAGCTGCACTCGCTATTCTGCTGGTGCAGTCACTGTGTACATACATTACATTACTGATCCGGAGTTACATCCTGTATTATACCCCAGAGCTGCACTCACTATTCTGCTGGTGCAGTCACTGTGTACATACATTACATTACGGATCCTGAATTACATCCTGTATTATACTCCAGAGCTGCACTCACTATTCTGCTGGTGCAGTCACAGTGTACATACATTACATTACTGATCCTGAGTTACATCATGTATTATACTCCAGAGCTGCACTCACTATTCTGCCGGTGCAGTCACTGTGTACATACATTACATTACTGATCCTGAGTTACACCCTGTATTATACTCCAGAGCTGCACTCACTATTCTGCTGGTACAGTCACTGTGTACATACATTACATTACTGATCCTGAGTTACATCCTGTATTATACTCCAAAGCTGCACTCACTATTCTGCTGGTGCAGTCACTGTGTACATACATTACATTACTGATCCTGAGTTACATCCTGTATTATACTCCAAAGCTGCACTCACTATTCTGCTGGTGCAGTCACTGTGTACATACATTACATTACTGATCCTGAGTTACCTCCTGTATTATACCCCAGAGCTGCACTCACTATTCTGCTGGTGCAGTCACTGTGTACATACATTACATTACTGCTCCTGAGTTACATCCTGTATTATACTCCAGAGCTGCACTCACTATTCTGCCGGTGCAGTCACTGTGTACATACATTACATTACTGATCCTGAGTTACATCCTGTATTATACCCCAGAGCTGCACTCACTATTCTGCCGGTGCAGTCACTGTGTACATACATTACATTACTGATCCTGAGTTACACCCTGTATTATACTCCAGAGCTGCACTCACTATTCTGTTGGTGCAGTCACTGTGTACATACATTACATTACTGATGCTGAGTTACATCCTGTATTATACTCCAGAGCTGCACTCACTATTCTTCTGGTGCAGTCACATACTGTGTAGTATAATAGAAGTGATGGAGGACAGGCAATCTATGGACACATCACGTTCTGGTTCCCATCATGTACGGCGCAGTTTTGTCATTATGGCGGTGTGCTGTGCTGGTGAATGACCTGTGCCGTGGGCTGGATGTACTAACCCTGCTTGCATGCCGGACATTACATGGAATGTGACATTTCCCATTTGCTTCTCGTCTTTTCTGACATAATTTACATTGTGGAATATTAATCCTAAAGTACAAGATTTTCTGGTAATACTCGCACGGTTGCCTTGCAATTGCCAAGTGTTCACACATAGCAGAAGTCGTGCGGTGACGACACTTTGCGAACGTTCTTTTTGGTTCCTAGTTTTCTTTTAATGTCCCCATTCACTATATCATTGGGATAAATCTCTCCCCACTCCCACCCCCAAAAAAATCTGAGTAGAAATACAATTACTACAGTTTTTGCAATTTCTGCCTCAATAAAATCCACCATTCTTTACACTGCAGGCTGAACTACAAATCATAGTACATTCGATCAGCCCTTGCTTCCGCACACAGAATCGTAGCGTACTGCTTCTTTCCTTTTATATAAAAATCTCTCGTCTCCCACATTTAGGTCCAGAGCAGAACTGGAGCACGAGGCCCTCATAGATGGCAACCTGGCCACCGAGGCCAACCTGATCATCCTGGACACTCTGGAGATAGTCGTCCAGGTGAGGTGACCTCTATGGGGGGTGGATTGTAAAACTGTTTGGTCCTGGTTGGAGAGTTAGTAATTACTCGCCTAACTTTGTTTTTTTGTCCCCCCCCACATCCCTAGACGGTGTCTTTAACAGAGTCCAAGGAGAGCATCCTGGGAGGGGTATTGAAGACTCTTCTGCACAGTATGGCCTGCAACCAGAGCGCCCTCTATCTGCAGCACTGCTTTGCCACACAGAGGGCATTGGTTTCTAAGGTACAGAATATAACTTTTCTGTTTTACAAGTGAGACCATTACGTCTTTGTCCGGCTTTACATGCAGTAGACTGACCTCAGTGTTCCAAGCTCTGATGTCTTTCAGGCCGGGCTGTCTTCTGCAGCTTCTGTTTTCTGAATTATCCTGATTCCTTCTCCTTTTTGTTTTTTTGTGCTTTTTCACCGTCCAGTTTCCTGAGCTGCTGTTTGAGGAGGAGACGGAGCAGTGCGCCGACCTGTGCCTCCGGCTGCTCAGACACTGCAGCAGCAGCATCGGTACCATCCGGTCACACGCCAGCGCTTCGCTTTACCTTCTCATGAGGCAGAACTTTGAAATCGGCAATGTAAGTTTTTGCCATCTTGTCCTGATTTTATCTGGAGCAGGCTGAACAGTAGTTTTTCTTTCGGAACCTCTGTAAAGATTACCAGTCACGTGCCATAAATGCGTAATTTTATTACCTGGTGTAAATGGCGCCGATCTCCTGAATCCGATGATGTTTTGATTTTGATTCTGGGCCTCTCCATTCCTGAGATACAGCCCTCTTTTCTCTGTATATAAATCTAGTCTTGGTAGCCAAGTGGGCGTCTTGAGGACGACTCCCAGTTGACTAAAAAGACTAGATTTATATACATTGAAGATGGGCCCATAACTCAGGAAAGGAGGGTCATAGGAACAAAAGAAAAACATCGCCGGATTCAGGAGAACAGTGCCATTTACACAGGTAGAAAAAAATGTTTGTTTTTTTTTATTGCAAATGACAGGTCCTCTTTATAGGTTCATCCGCTCTGGATTGTCATTGTATATAAGATGGCCCTAATGATCTGATCACACCTCTCACGATGCTTCAATTTACTGTCAGCTGTCATATACATATGTATATATATACAGTTAGGTCCATATATATTTGGACAGAGACAACATTTTTCTAATTTTGGTTATAGACATTACCACAATGAATTTTAAACAAAACAATTCAGATGCAGTTGAAGTTCAGACTTTCAGCTTTCATTTGAGGGTATCTACATTAAAATTGGATGAAGGGTTTAGGAGTTTCAGCTCCTTAACATTTGTCACCCCGTTTTTAAAAGGACCAAAAGTAATTGGACAGATTCAATAATTTTAAATAAAATGTTCATTTTTAGTACTTGGTTGAAAACCCTTTGTTGGCAATGACTGCCTGAAGTCTTGAACTCATGGACATCACCAGACGCTGTGTTTCCTCCTTTTTGATGCTCTGCCAGTCCTTCACTGCGGTGGTTTTCAGTTGCTGTTTGTTTGTGGCCTTTTTGTCTGAAGTTTAGTCTTTAACAAGTGAAATGCTGCTCAATTGGGTTGAGATCAGGTGACTGACTTGGCCATTCAAGAATATTCCACTTCTTTGCTTTAATAAACTCCTGGGTTGCTTTGGCTTTATGTTTTGGGTCGTTGTCCATCTGTAGTATGAAACGACGACCAATCAGTTTGGCTGCATTTGGCTGGATCTGAGCACACAGTATGGCGGCTCTGAAGACCTCAGAATTCATTCGGATGCTTGTGTCCTGTGTCACATCATCAATAAACACTAGTGACCCAGTGCCACTGGCAGCCATGCATGCCCGCGCCATCACACTGCCTCCGCCGTGTTTTACAGATGATGTGGTATGCTTTGGATCATGCGCTGTACCACGCCTTCGCCATACTTTTTTCTTTCCATCATTCTGGTAGAGGTTGATCTTGGTTTCATCTGTCCAAAGAATGTTCTTCCAGAACTGTGCTGGTTTTTTTAGATGTTTTTTAGCAAAGTCCAGTCTAGCCTTTTTATTCTTGATGCTTATGAGTGGCTGCACCGTGCAGTGGACCCTCTGGATTTACTTTCATGCAGTCTTCTCTTTATGGTAGATTTGGATATTGATACGCCGACCTCCTGGAGAGTGTTGTTCACTTGGTTGGCTGTTGTGAAGGGGTTTCTCTTCACCATGGAGATTATTCTGCGATCATCCACCACTGTTGTCTTCCGTGGGTGCCCAGGTCTTTTTGCATTGATGAGTTCACCAGTGCTTTCTTTCTTTCTCAGGATGGACCAAACTGTAGATTTTGCCACTCCTAATATTGTAGCAATTTCTCAGATGGGTTTTTTCTGTTTTCGCAGCTTAAGGATGGCTTGTTTCACCTGCATGGAGAGCTCCTTTACCGCATGTTTACTTCACAGCAAAACCTTCCAAATGCAGCACCGCCCCTCAAATCAACTCCAGGCCTTTTATCTGCTTAATTGAGAATGACATAACGAAGGGATTGCCCACACCTGCCCATGAAATAGCCTTGGAGTAAATTGTCCAATTACTTTAGGTCCCTTTAAAAACAGGGTGGTACATCTTAAGGAGCTGAAACTCCTAAACCCTTCATCCAATTTTAATGTGGATACCCTCAAATGAAAGCTGAAAGTCTGAACTTCAACTGCATCTGGATTGTTTTGTTTAAAATTCATTGTGGTAATGTCTATAACCAAAATTAGAAAAATGTTGTCTCTGTCCAAATATATATGGACCTAACTGTATATGTATATATATATATATATATATATATATATATATATATATATATATATACATACATATATACATACATATATACATACATATATACATACATATATATATATATATATATATATATATATATATATATATATATATATATATATATATATATATATATATATATATATATATATACACATAATGTTGGCTGCAAGTGTTTAATCTGCAGCGCCCCCACAGGGACAGTAAGGTATGAAACACTAGATTCTACTTTTTTATGCATTTTGCAATTTACTTCTGGCCCGATTTATGCTTGATTTATAGCGACATTTGGGAGCACTGACATTTTTTGCAACCTCTTTAGTAAAGAATGCAATCGCAGAGATTTGTGTCCAATCTTTTAGTGGTGCCTGGTCCTTTAAATAAAAAAATTGGTGCATTTAAAGTGAATACAGCCCATCCTATTTTTCATTGTTTTTAAGAGGCTGAAAACTTGTCCTGATCACACAGCTGTAGTTTGTTACAGTGTATCAGTGTAGATAAGAGCCTGGAGCATTGTACTGATTTGTTCATATGCGGCTGTGCTTAAATATTTACTTTGCCTGACACATTGTAACAAACATCTCAGCGGTGTTCATATAGGTCTTGCTGCCAGCCTGAAGTGTAAGTAAGAATGATACAATTCACTGACAACAAGCGGAGAGCATGAATGTCGTATCTTGGACCCTTATTGTATCCAGAATTTATTACTCGTTTTCATTTTAACATTTATGATGAATTGTTCTTGAATTTTGCAGAATTTTGCCCGGGTAAAGATGCAGGTGACCATGTCTCTCTCGTCCCTGGTGGGAACCTCGCAGAATTTCAACGAGGAGTTTTTGAGACGCTCCTTGAAGACCATATTAACATACGCCGAGGAGGATCTGGAGCTGCGCGAGACAACATTCCCAGACCAGGTGCGTTCACAGCCGTGGAAGTGAACGGTGCTGCAAACCTAAACTCCCATAGAAGTGAATGTGGCATAATCTCTCCATTGCCAGCAGCCGCGGTCGGACTCTGCCATTCTGTGCCTGTTGTCGGACCTGCATTTCTGATTTGATATAAATGTCTCAGCTGAGAACTGATTTTTAGGGCATGTCCACACTTTGCACATTGTGGCTCTTGTTTTTCTCGTGGCGCACGGCGGCCTCCAGATATGGAGACATCTGGGAGCAGACATTATTTGTGGCATTTTTATTTTAGCATTTTTTTTATTTTAACTTTTTTTTTTTTAACTAATGTGAAGTTTTTGTTTTCAGGTTCAGGATCTGGTATTTAACCTCCATATGATACTGTCAGACACGGTGAAGATGAAGGAACATCAGGAGGACCCTGAGATGCTGATTGACCTCATGTACAGGTGACAAAGGGTTTTACTGCCGCTGTCATTTGCATTTGTCGAGAATTAAGAATTGTGCAAATTGAAAACCCTCTATGGTTTTGTGTCTGCAGCTCCTATGCATGCTAATGCCTCCACATGGTTACATACAATCCGTTTGTGTAGTCTGATCTTCTACACCCCATTCGCTCTCTGTCTTTTTTTTTCCTTGCTGCCTAAAGACAGGGGAAGCGAGTAACGCAGGACCGCGGGATCTGACTACACACAGGGTTTGTTTGTAGTCTGTAACCATGGAAACACAAATTAATCTGTTACATTTGTTACATGATTTGCGGCACATTGTTGGGTTTTTATATATATTTTTTTCATTATTTTAGAATTGCCAAAGGCTATCAGACATCACCTGATCTGCGGTTAACATGGCTGCAAAATATGGCAGGAAAACACTCAGAACGGAGCAACCACGCAGAATCGGCACAGTGCCTGGTGCACTCTGCTGCGCTGGTAGCCGAGTATCTCAGCATGCTAGAAGACCGCAAGTATCTCCCTGTTGGCTGCGTCACGTTCCAGGTGAATACAGACGAAAAGTATATCTATAGTAAAGAAGGGCTGCTGAGACCCCCTGAAAATGGAGCAGGCCTGAAGCCCCCTGTGGGGAGTGAAGCAGTAGTGAGCCTGTCCTATAGACGGGAATTGAACAGAGGTCGCAGATGCTCACTACCTCTTCAGTCACGCAGGGAACTTTAGGACCCCGTTCTTGTGATAAGTGGGTATCAGACCCCTGGGGATCATACATATATGTCCTTTCCTGTGGATCAGTGATTTTTGTCCTTTATGGGGGACAAACCCCTTTAAGTGTTTGTGACTAAACGAGAGCCAGGGGGATACAGATATCCCCCCACCGTCACCAATCTGTGACGGTGCTTACAGAGTCACAGCTCTCTATTGCCCCCTTTACCCTCAGGTCATTCAAGAAACTGCAGCTAGGATAAGTAGCCGCCGAAGAGGTTGCCCAGTTATGTACTGGTTATCGAGGCACTCTGCAGTGAGGGTGGTATATCTGTCTGAGTGTTATGTTTGACACCAATCTCTCCTTCACATCATATATACAATCTCTTGCCCGCTCGTGCCGCTTACACCTAAAGAACATCTCTAGAATCTGCCCTTTGCTCACCATGGAAACAACAAAAACCTTCACTGTTGCCCTAATCCACTCCCGCCTGGACTACTGTAACGCTCTATTAATTGGCCTCCCCGTTACTCGACTTTCCCCTCTCCAGTCCATCCTTAATGCAGCAGCCAGGGTTGTCTATCTAGCTAATCGTTACTCGGACTCGTCCGCTCTTCGCCAGTCGTTACACTGGCTGCCCATTCATTACAGGATACAATTCAAAGTACTTGTTCTCACCCACGAAGCTCTCCACAGTGCGGCCCCCTTACATCTCCTCCCTCATTTCTATCTATCGGCCTAACCGACCTCTGCGCTCTGCCAATGACTTTCGACTAATCCGCACCTCCCACTCCCAACTCCAAGACTTCTCCTGTGCTGCACCAATCCTTTGGAATGCTCTACACCAAGAAATTAGGACCATTTACAATTTGCATAGTTTTAGGCGCTCCCTCAAAGCATATTTGTTCAGAGCGGCCTATCACGTTCCCTAATAAGTCATTTTATGGGTAAGGGCGCGTGTGTAGCCCAATTCCCTATCTCCATCTATCCCCCACCCACTGAAGATGGATGGACCATCATTGTAAATACACATCTGTACTTTGTATCTCTCCCACCTCCTTGTAGATTGTAAGCTCCCATGAGCAGGGTCGTCTTATTGTGCTTTAATTATTGTGTTAACGTTGTTACCTATGACTGTTGTGTAATTATTATATAATTATAATGTTCCTGGCATGGGACTGGTGTTATATATACCACCCTCAATGCAGAATGCCTCGATAACCAGTACGTAACAGGGCAGCCTCTCCGGTGACTACTTACCCTAGGTGCCTAACCGTCTAGAACTTCCAGTGTTAGCTTACAACCCTGCACAAAAGACAGCAGGGAGTCCCAGCTCTGTTCCTTCTCGAATTAATAGACATGTGGCCTAATTCTCTGGCCATATGGCAAGGTTCTTTTGGGAATTTGTGTACTTATCTCATAGGTGGGCCACAGTTCAGGAGCAGAGGGAGATCTCTGGATAATATATTGGGCCTGAAATTAATAAATCAAAATGGAGTTCCCCTCGTTCCTCACAGTATTAGTAAAACCAGACAGACCCTTCTCCCTTTGTTTTTGATGAAAAGTTGTAAAGATGTGATTGTCCTCCGCAGAATATTTCCTCCAACGTCTTGGAAGAGTCTGCGGTGTCGGACGACGTGGTGTCTCCGGATGAAGAAGGAATTTGCTCAGGGAAATACTTCACAGAGGCCGGACTGGTCGGACTTCTGGAACAGGCAGCGGCGTCATTCTCAATGGTAATGAAGTTTTATTTAATGATGATTAATTGCAAATTAGTTTTTCACATATCTTATACACCGCAAGAAACATTATCACTAAACGAGCTGAGCAGGAGGAACGCGCGTCGTGGTATCTGATGCGTCTCCTCAGGCTCCGCGTCCTGGGAAATGTTAATTCACTCTAAATGCAGGAAAAAAGGCGCCGCTCTTATCTGATCACAGCAGGGAGGAAAGTGACGTTCTCGTAAATCACATGGCGCTGTGCATATAATGTATCCACTCTTCTTAAAGGAGAACCTAAGTTTTTAGATATCAGATAAAAGCAGAGTTCATAGTTGAGTGTTACAGCACATGGTAGAAACCTCCTCAGTCACAAAAAAAATTTATTGCAGTGCAAAACTGTAAATAGAAAACTAGAAGGAGGGGGATGGAGCTGCATTTTCCCTCTTTCCTTGTGAGATGACCGGTTGTGAGAGCAGATGATCATCAACAGGGTGAAGACATCTGCTTATCCCCTTCCAGAGCAGATTGTCTCACAGGGAAAGAAGGAATCTGCAGCTGTGAGAGTGGAGAACAAAGAGCAGATGTCTTCCCAAGTAGCTCCTCCTTATCTGTTCTTACAGCTGCAGTTTCTCTTTTTTCTGTGAGACAGAAGGAAGAGGAGCAGATGTTTTCCTGATGAGCTCCACCTTCTCTTTACTCACAGCTTCAGTTTCCCTCTTTCTCAGTGAGATGGGATTAGTTGGAGCAGATGTCTTCACATGCTGCTGCTGCTCTTTTATCTCACAGAGAAAAAGGGAACATGCACCTGTGAGTAAAGAGAAGGAAGATCTGCTCAGGAAGACATCCGTTGCTCAGGAAGTCATCCGCTCCTCCCCTCTCGCAGAGAAAGAGGGAACCTGCAGCTGGAGGAGCTGCTCAGGAAGACCTCTACTCCTCCTCCCCTCTCGCAGAAAAAGAGGGAACCTGCAGCTGCAGGAGCTGCTTAGGAAGACATCCGCTCCTCCTCCCCTCTCGCAGAAAAAGAGGGAACCTGCAGCTGGAGGAGCTGCTTAGGAAGACATCCGCTCCTCCTTCCCTCTCGCAGAGAAAGAGGGAACCTGCAGCTGGGGGAGCTGCTCAAGAAAATATCTATTCCTCCTCCCCTCTCACAGAGAACCGGAAGCTGAGAAGAGGAGCTGCTCAAGAAAATATCTATTCCTCCTCAACTCACAGAGAAAGACAAAACCTGCAGTTGGAGGAGCTGCTCAGGAAGACATCTGCTCCTCCTTTCACAGAGAAAGATGGAACATGCAGCTGTATGGACTGAGAAGAGGAGCTGCTCAGGAAGACATCTGCTCCTCTTCCCCTCACAGAGAAAGAGGGATCCTGCAGCTGTAGGAGCTGAGAGGAGGATCTGCTCGGGAAGGCATCTGCTCCTCCTCCCCTCACAAAGAAAGAGGGAACCTGCAGCTGTAGGGGCTGAGAGGAGGAGCTGATCAGGAAGACATCTGCTACTTCTCCCCTCACAGAGAAAGAGTGAACCTGCAGCTGTAGGGGCTGAGAAAAGGAGCTGATCAGGAAGACATCTGCTCCTCCTCCCCTCACAGAGAAAGAGGGGACCTGCAGCTGTATGGGCTGAGAGGAGGAGCTGCTCAGGAAGACATCTGCTCATCCTCCCCTCACAGAGAAAGAGGGATCCTGCAGCTGTAGGGGCTGAGAGGAGGAGCTGCTTAGGAAGACATCTGCTCCTCTTCCCCTCACAGAGAAAGAGGGATCCTACAGCTGTGGGAGCTGAGAAGAGGAGCTGCCCAGGAAGACATCTCCTCCTCCTCCCTTCACAGACAAAGAGGGAACCTGCAGCTGTAGGGGCTGAGAGGAGGAGCTGCTCGGGAAGACATCTGCTCCTCCTTCCATCACAAAGAAAGAGGGAACCTGCAGCTGTATGGGCTGAGAGGAGGAGCTGCATAGGAAGACATCTGCTTCTCCTCCCCTCACAAAGAAAGAGGGAACCTGCAGCTGTAGGGGCTGAGAGAAGGAGCTGCTCAGGAAGACATCCGTTCCTCCTCCCTTACAGAGAAAGAGGGAACCTGCAGCTGTAGGGGCTGAGAGGAGGAGCTGATCAGGAAGACATCTGCTACTTCTCCCTCACAGAGAAAGAGGGGGCTGTCATTTGATTGGCTCAGAGCAAATAGCCCAGTGATGACATCACAGCAGTCGTGACCATACACCGCTACTCTTCCCCTCGCTCATTTTCACTGGTTAATGACTCTCTTTCAGGCTGGAATGTATGAGGCCGTGAACGACGTCTACAAAGTCCTCATTCCCATCCATGAAGCCAACAGGGAAGCCAAGAAGCTTTGTGCAATTCACGGTAAACTCCAGGAAGCGTTCAGCAAGATCGTCCACCAGGTAACGAGAGACCGGCGTCCCGAACTGTACGATTCAGTGCACCCGAATATCCCCCTCAGTAATCATGTGACCTCAATACTAATAAGACATCCGTAATTGCCACATAGCGCCCCCTAGTGCACGCCATTTGTATTGCAGGGCACAAATTTATCCTGATTTCCTTTTTAAATATACAATATCTGCCGAAAATGAAGGCATCTCATAGATCCATGCTGACATTTACAGCAAGCTAGCCAGGTCTAAGATGAGGAGCGCGCGGTTACTGCCTCCCTGCAGTGCTGACCTTCTCCAGCAGAAGAAGCAATGACCCCTGCGGAGCCACTCAAACATCATCTCCCGGCTCTTACATAAGTGGCGCCTCATGTACTGTAATAGATGAATGATCCTAGAAAAGTCCGGATATTGTGCCCTAAATATTCTGCCCCCATTCGCGCGGCACTCTGCCCCCATTCGCGCGGCACCCTGCCCCCATTCGCGCGGCACCCTGCCCCCATTCGCGCGGCACCCTGCCCCCATTCGCGCGGCACCCTGCCCCCATTCGCGCGGCACCCTGCCCCCATTCGCGCGGCACCCTGCCCCCATTCGCGCGGCACCCTGCCCCCATTCGCGCGGCACCCTGCCCCCATTCGCGCGGCACCCTGCCCCCATTCGCGCGCCACCCTGCCCCCATTCGCGCGCCACCCTGCCCCCATTCGCGCGCCACCCTGCCCCCATTCGCGCGCCACCCTGCCCCCATTCGCGCGGCACCCTGCCCCCATTCGCGCGGCACCCTGCCCCCATTCGCGCGGCACCCTGCCCCCATTCGCGCAGCACTCTGCCCCCATTCCCCGTTGGACAGATTTTCATCAAAGAAAAAGACAAGTTAAAATATTTCCTTTTTGCACTGACCTGTCATGTAATGTCTTTTTTTTTTCTGGTGCAGGGTAAGAAGAGGCATCAGGTGCACTACAATTCCCAGAATGCATTGCCTGACCCATGGTCACATTGGCTGTATTTAGATGCGCGGATGCTGCATGCTGGGAGTTGTAGTCCAGCCGCGGTTGCCTCTGCCTGGGAGTGTGCACTGTTGACACTGTTTTTTATCTCCTTGTTACACAGAGTACTGGCTGGGAGGTAGGTAACGTGCAGTCAGTAAAGACCACTAATAGTCTGAGCCCCCTGCAATGCTTGACCCACATGTGCTAGCGGTGGGCTGTGTGCCGTGACCTGATCCATTAACCAGACACATTGCACCCTCCGGTCATGGTAAAGTCCAGCTAGACCTAGTGCATGACGTTCACACCGTGACACTAATAAGTGACCATCATGTCACTCTCATCATCGTCCTCCAGAAGTAGTGCTCTCTCCATCAACACCTATCTCAACCCCTCCCCCAATGCACCTCCAAAATCAAGGGGTCGATTCAGCCCTTTTTTATTTTCTATCTGTAGCCTTCAGTTTATAGGACTCCACATGTTTTCCAAACACCCCTCACTGGGACCCACATATATCATACAAGCATGGCCCCCGTGGCTCTGCCGGCAGTGGGCAGGCGTCTTTTATTTTCCCAGTGCATCTAAGGTGAGCAACGTTCCAAATATTCTTAATTAAAAACACCCTACATTTTTGTGTATGCAGCTCCTCTGCTGAGCTTTGTGTCGCCGTGTTAACAGACTACAAACAAAACCTGTGCAGTCTGATCCTGTAGTCCTGCATTTCTCCATTGTAACGTACAAAACATAGTTTGTAACCATGAAGATGCATAGGAGCTGTATACAGAAAACGGGAGAGCAAAGGATGGGAAGGAGGCATCACATGACTGCGGGATCCGACTACAGAGTTTGTGTGTAGTCTGCAGCCATGGAGACGATTGGAAATTCTTTGTCTATTTGCAAAGGTTTTATTTATTTTCATATTTTCAATATTTTACATTTGCATTGGAGAAATAAAAGTCCTGAGTGCAGTGGACGGAGGCTGAAGGGGCCAACACGTGCCATAAATGTCTGATGAAAGCAGCTCCCTCCTGAGAATGGGGCCACCAGGAATGGATGGGAGACTGCACAACCAAATCCTCCGGCATTTGTGGCAGGTCCTATGGATATGGCTAAAGGTCTGAGATGGTAATAGCCCTTTAAATAAGGAACATAATATGTGGACAACCCCTTTTAAGACCAGCATCTGGTTTTATAATAGATCTCCACCAGCAGAATAGTGAGTGCAGCTCTGGGGTATAATACAGGATGTAGCTCAGGATCAGTAATGTAGGTACAGTGACTGCACCAGCAGAATAGTGAGTGCAGCTCTGGGGTATAATACAGGATGTAACTCAGGATCAGTAATGTAATGTATGTACATAGTGACTGCACCAGCAGAATAGTGAGTGCAGCTCTGGAGTATAATACAGGATGTAACTCAGGATCAGTAATGTAATGTATGTACACTGTGTCTGCACCAGCAGAATAGTGAGTGCAGCTCTGGGGTATAATACAGGATGTAACTCAGGATTGTTAATGTATGTACACAGTGACTGCACCAGCAGAATAGTGAGTGCAGCTCTGGAGTATAATCCAGGATGTAACTCAGGATCAGTACAGGGTCAGTAATGTAATGTATGTACACAGTGACTGCACCAGCAGAATAGTGAGTGCAGCTCTGGAGTATAATACAGGATGTAACTCAGGATCAGTAATGTATGTACACAGTGACTGCACCAGCAGAATAGTGAGTGCAGCTCTGGGGTATAATACAGGAGGTAACTCAGGATCAGTAATGTATGTACACAGTGACTGCACCAGCAGAATAGTGAGTGCAGCTCTGGAGTATAATACAGGATCAGTATAATTTCTACAATCTGATAAGAAAGTTTAGTAGATTAAATCAGATTTTAGCATTTACACTCTGTTTCCACACATTTGTGACTCTTTTTTTTAACCTTTGGGCTATTAATCCCTTCCAGGCAGATTATTTAGGCCTGACCTAAGTTTAGCTAAATCGACCCCTGAACTTGATGTCCTCCCATGTATAGTTTTTCCTGCATGCCAACATCCATCATTACCTTACGTTGCTTTATCTGAGAGGTATGGGATCTGTGGCCTGCTCAGGAGTTGTGGACCCCAAGTACTTGCTGGCACTTGTAGTGCGACAGCCTCTGGACAGCCACTGATCGTTTACCTTCGCTTTTCATGCATGTCGCTTGTACTTAACACTTTCCTCTCCATCCTAACCCCTGTAGTCTCTGCATCGCCCTCACCACGTCCCCGTCATTGCACTTGTACGTTTTCCAGTTGAATATTTTGTTTTTCTCCATTTTAGTTTTTGGACGAACCCTAATTAAAATAATTTCTGTTTTTGTTTTTTCCTGCCCTTCACCCACTGTCTTCCCCCGGTTGCTGACCCTTCTTGTCCCCACTTTTTACTCTTGTCTGTTGTGGTAAGTTCCATCTCCTGGATAATTACTTTTATGTCTCATTTAACTTCAGCCAAGAGGAAAAAAAAAGGAAGATAATTGACAATTGACCCTTAATTTGCCGGAAGGTTGTGGGAGATTTTGAATTGGATGTAACTTTAAAAAAAAAAAAAAGAAAAAAAAAAAAATCCCCACTTTAGTGAACTGTAACTCTTCCCACTTACAGTTTTCTATGTTGGTGTAAGGAACGACCCGGCCGCCGGCGCTGCCTCTTCCTGTGTGATGATGACCCCCTTTCCCCTCCAGCCCTCCGCAGCACTGACGAGAGGGGTTCACCGTGCGTTATATAACCATATGGTGGCTGTGTGCTATCTCTCGGCTCTGTTAACGGCTCTGCGGTGTAATCTCCTCTCTCATGCTGCCCTATTATTTTTTTTTTCCTTCTGGAAAATAATAGGTTAATCAGCGCTTTAGTTTCCTGTAATCCTCTGTGCTGCTGTGCGCACCCGTCCACACTGGTCCTCTGTAGTCATCACATTGACCACACAAACACACACTGTAGAGATATTCGTCATCTCCGGGTCAAGGCCCTCACGTCAGGCTCTAGTCTGTCAGAGCATGCTGGGAGTTATAGTTCTTCAACACTTCTAGTTGACTTTTGCAGTATGGAGGCTGTCATCATTACTTGACCCTTTCTGCAGCTGCCTAGTCTTAACATGGATGATGAGTGATTATATGCACTAAAGGGTGTGAACACTTTTGCAACCAGCATTTACTACATATTTTACCGTTTCGTGCATACAGCTTCTATGCAAACCTATGTGTCTCCATGGTTGCAGGCTACAAACAAACCCCACGTGTAGCCTGATCTTGCAGTCTATCGGTCTCAGAGGTAGCGATCGTAGGATTAGATGGCACAGAGTTGCTTTATCTGTAACCATGAAGACGCATAGAGGCTGTGTACACAAAACGGTAAGATTTGAGGATATTTGCAAAGTGACTCTTTTTTGCATATATGATATGTATAGAGTATCTTCAGTCCATTGGATCTGTAAAAAAAAAAAAAGTTTGCAAAAGTATTCATACCCTTTAAATAAAAGTTAGCATTGGTTCAACTGATTTGAGTGCAGCTGATGCAGCATTTATAATTAGTAAGTGCACTTGAATCATGGCTCCATTTTTGCTGCCAGAGTGCAGCAGAGCGGAGTATATCTTGCTAAATCGTGGCAAAACTGCATAATTTTGCGTGAATTTTGCATAAAAATCCGGGGGTCCGACCACAACCAGTGATTTCCTAATGTAATCAGTGGTCTTATTGATGCGATACACTTTATTGATCCGAGGGAAATTATGGTAATGCCAGGCTTTACTCAGCTTGCACCGACCTTGAGTCATTTCATATTACATTCCACATTCAGAGCTGCACTCACATCCTGTCCGCCTCCTGCTGCTTCAGTGTCTGCACCAATCGTGCTCTGCAGCACTGCAGTCTGATGCTGAAACCATTGCAGCTTTCACAGTGCATCAGAATACTGTGAGGGTTTGTCTGCCGGACTGAAATTGTGAGACGGGAGAATTCCGAGTGCAGCTCTGAAGCTTAGGAGAAGCTATACCTGAAGATCTGTGCAAGATGAGGACAGCAGAGTCTTCATGTTGTTTATCGATGTCCAGAGTATCTGATGTGATTCTTTCCGCCGGTCATTACCCTTGTGATAATTTAGCCTCCCTCTTGTCCTCAGGACGGGAAGAGAATGTTTGGGACGTATTTCCGTGTGGGTTTTTACGGAACCAGATTTGGAGACTTAGACGAACAAGAGTTTGTTTACAAAGAACCAGCAATAACCAAACTGGCGGAAATCTCCCACCGCCTGGAGGTAAAACACCAATGACTGTAGAGATTGTGTCTGGAGTATGAGCACAGATGGTATTTCCCTTTAACGACCATCTTATCTTTATAGAGACAGGAAGGCAGTACTATCTGTGCCTGTCATTAATATAGGGACAGAAGAAGGCAGTACTATCTGTGCTCAAGTTATTTGTATAGGGAGACAAGGCAGTACTATCTGTGCCCAAGTAATTTCTATAGGGAGTCAGGAAGGCAGTACTATCTGTGCCTAAGTCTTTCATGTAGGGAATCAGTAAGGCAGTACTATCTGTGCCCAAGTAATTTTTATAGGGAGTCAGGAAAGCAGTACTATCTGTGCTGATGTTATTTATCTAGAAGGCAGTACTGTCTGTGCCTAAATCATTTGTATAGAAAAAAGGAGGCAATACTAGCTGCTCCTACATAATTTTTATAGAGACAGAGAGGCCGTAATACATGGGCCTATCTGTATTTTTTATATAGGGAGGCAAGAAAGCAGTACTTATCAGCACCTATACCATTTATTTAGACCGTGCAGTTGTACTATCTGTACCTACATAATTTATATAGAGGAACAGGAATATAATATTATGGCTGCATACATCATTTGTATAGAGACAGGGAGGCAGTACTATCTGTGCTTACACTATTTATGTATAGATATAGGGATGCAACACTCTGTGACAACTTCAGGAAAGCAGAAAAATATGCGGCACTCACCCAGTAGAAGCTGTATTAACGTGCTCTTTATTGGAAAAAGAATGTGCATACATCCATTTAGGACATCAGGTGGAGCGGAGGGTGCGGTGATGGAGGCTGGACTCTGTGACAACTTAATTAACCAAGGAATAGAGAGAGATGGTAATTTGTGTGCCTACATAAATTTTTTAGGAAGACAGTACAACTTTACTATTTGTACCTACAATCATGTACAGGTAGAGACATGGAGGCAGCACTATCTATCTATAATGCACAGGAATGCAGTACTATCTACACCTGCATAATTTGTGTAGAGACAGAGGACGTACTCTCTATACCTTCATAAATTATATGGAGAAAAAAAGCAATACTATCTGTGCCTATATAATGTACAGGGACACAGTACTATCTACTGTACATCTACACAATATATAGAGACAGGGAGGCAGTATTATCTGTGCCTATATAATGTATACAGAGACAGGGATGCAGTACTATCTGTGCCTTTTATAATGTACCTAAAAAGACAGAGAGGCAATATTATCTACACCTAACCAATGTATATTATTATAGAGAGACAGAGATGCAGCACTATCTGTGCCTAGATAGTTTAATATTAATGGAGATTTTTGTGTCTTTATTGACCGGTGAATGCAGGACTTTGTGTAATCCACACCCCTTTGTTTCTGTAGGGATTTTACGGTGAGCGGTTCGGGGAGGACGTCGTCGAGGTCATTAAGGATTCGAACCCGGTCGACAAGTGTAAATTAGATTCTAATAAGGTAACGGAGAGGATTCCAGGTTTCTTTTCTTTTTTTTTGGTGTGGGGGTCGGGTACTGATCTATTCTATAGCGGGTGCATCAGTGGGATCGATCTCCTATGTGGAGCCTTCAGATGTGCAGACCCCATATCTTTCCGTGGAGGATCTCTGCATATCTGTTGTGTCTGTCTGCAGGCGTTCATCCAGATCACATACGTGGAGCCGTACTTTGACACCTATGAAATGAAGGATCGGATCACCTACTTTGACAAGAACTACAACCTGCGGCGGTTCATGTACTGCACGCCCTTCACCTTGGACGGAAGGGCACATGGGGAATTGCACGAGCAGTTCAAGAGGAAGACGATCCTGACCACGTCGCACGCGTTCCCCTACATCAAAACCCGGATAAACGTCATTCACAAAGAGGAGGTGAGGGGCGTACATCACCGGGTTTTAATTGTCGTGCTACTTCGCAGGTCTCCACGTGACCCTTTTCACTTGCATTGTCCTGCGATGTAGCAGTGACATACAGCGGATCTCTGGTCGCACGAATAGTGTTGCGGCCAAAGACGCTCTGACAACGTTACTGTAAGCAAGCAGAGATCTTACTTTGTGCTTTGCTTCTGCATTATTGTATTTTCCAGAGTTGCCGAACTTTCTTTTTTGAAACTTCAATTTACATAAAAACTCCCGAGTTTTGAAACTTTGGCGCAATCAGTTGCAGTGATCGGTATAGTCTCCATTGTTCCCCCACTTTCCAGAAATTCACACTGTAGGTAGTGATTCCTGTAGTTTATTTTGCTCTCAGATGCTAATCTGGTGTCTGTGGATATTGGGGAATAACTTTCCAGAAGCAGAAGGTTTTTGTATTTTTTACCTAACTTAAAGGGATATGGTCAAATTGTCTCTTGAGCAGCTTAGAGTTCTGCAATCTCACAGAGAGAGAGAGAGAATTTTCTAGCTCCAAAATTTGGGACCTCGTTATTTTTGGGTTCTGGTTAAAGTTAGGGTAAAGTTCTGGTACATGAACCGAACTTTAGAATAAAGTTTGGGTAAGGTACCAGAACCTGAACTTCCACGGGTCCTGCTCATGTTGCACTCGGCACATGTTCTGCTGTAAGACCTTCGAGTATTTGAACAAGCACACCGCTCAGGACTTTGAGAGCCCAGATTAGTAGATCTGATCTGAAAGTTGCCATTGCTCAGGCAGGCGATTTTGAAAGATTTATAACCGCGTCTCTTCAGAAGCCGAGAGGAAGGCAGAGGCTTACTCATGTACTGTATATAAATAAAGGTGCTGGAGAGAAGTCACTGGGATGTAGAGAGTTAACTCCTTTCCTGGAATGTAACTACTGCACACTTTGTCTCTGAAAGCTGAGCTTCATGAAATCTAGCTGTACACTATAAAAGAGAAAAGCTCTCAGAATGACAGCAGATAGAATAAGCAAGTTAATTGCAAACTTTCTTATTTTCCTTCTAACTAAATAAAGGGGTGTTCTCACATTCTTTAATTTCATTAAAAATGAGAGAATCTTGGGGTGACTGTTTTGGGCCTGTCAGTGATCACTCCTGTGCACGTTGCAGATCATTTTGACTCCTATTGAAGTCGCTATCGAGGACATGCAGAAGAAGACCCAAGAGTTGGCTTTTGCCACCCACCAGGATCCGGCCGATCCTAAGATGCTGCAGATGGTCTTACAGGGCTCCGTGGGGACGACTGTGAATCAGGTGGGCTCTGATCTCCGGCTATAGCACAGCGGTGGCATCACCTAGAGATGGCAATGACATATTCATCCATTTCTGTGAAGCAGAAGCCGCGGACATTTTCCGATAGTGATGTCGCGCTGCCCCTTGGTATTGCGGGTATTGGCTTCTACCGTGATCATGGCTGGCAGATACTTTGTTCCTTAGTGGCGTTCAGTATGACGGCACACAAGTGGGGTACATTAATGTTTCATGGTCGTTTCTCTTGCAGGGTCCGCTGGAGGTAGCTCAGGTGTTTTTATCGGAGATTCCAAACGATCCCAAATTATTCCGACATCATAACAAACTGAGACTCTGTTTTAAAGATTTCACAAAAAGGTATGTTTCCCTTTAAGGATAAGCACTCTCCATACGGTAAATTATGGGCCATCCATGCAATGCTGTTATACCATTGATTTCAGTACATTTCTTTCTGCAGGAGTTGACCAAGAATCCATCAGTGAGCTCATTTTGTTACAGTTTGCATCGCTTCTCTTTTTCTCCGCTCTTCTGATGTGATCTGTGGTCATAAGTCAACGACAAAGTTAATTATTGAAGTTCAACTTAAGAGCTCAGAAAAGTTACAAACTGTTAGGCCATGTTCACACAGTGCGTTTTTTACTGCGGAACCGCAGCGGTTTTGCCGCTGCGGTTCCGCAGCTGTTTTCCATGCAGGGTACATAACAATGTAACCCTATGGAAAACAGTCACTGCTGTGCACATGATCCGTAATTTCGTTTAAAAAGCCGCGCAGAATAGCTGCGGCAAAAAAGGAGCATGTCACTTCTTTTTCCTGAACCGCAGCGGTTCTGCACCCATAGACCTCCATTGTGAGGTCAAAATCGCAGTAAACCCGCAGATCAAAAATATATCTGCGGGTTTTACTGCGATTTGATGTGCAGAACCGCTGCAGCAGGAAGTGCGGGGGAGCGGGCGGAAGTGCGTGGGCGGAGTGTGGCTGCCCCCCCGTGCTCCGATCCGGCCCCCCGTGCTCCGATGCCCCCACCCCCATGCTCCGATGCCCCCCCCCAGTGCTCCGATGCCCCCCCCGTGCCCTAATCTCCCCCCCTTATACTTACCCGGCGTCCCGGTGTCCGTCCGGCCGTCTTCTCCCTGGGCGCCGCCATCTTGCAAAATGGCGGGCGCATGCGCAGTGCGCCCGCCGAATCTGCCGGCCGGCAGATTCGCTCCAAAGTGCATTTTGATCACTGAGATGTAACCTATCTCAGTGATCAAAATAAAAAATAGTAAATGACACCCCCCCCACTTTGTCACCCCCATTGGTAGGGACAATAAAAAAATTAAGAATTTTTTTTTTTTTTTTCCACTAAAGTTAGAATAGGGTTAGGGGTAGGGGTAGGGGTAGGGGTAGGGTTAGGGGTAGGGTTAGGGTATTTTCAGCCATTTTAGCCCTAAAAAGCTTCCTAGGAAACACACAGTCTCTGCATAGAAAACTGCATAAAAAAAGGATAAAAAAACGCATCAAAAAACGCATCAAAAAAGGACAAAAAAAGGACCTGCGTTTTCTGCCAAGAGCTGCAGTTTTTTAAAAAAACTGTCCTGAAAAAAAAAGGATGGAAATCCTGAACGTGTGAACATACCCTGAGATCGAGCTCACTGTCGGATTTTCAGTTAAATCATTCTGCAGCCAGCAATATACAGGGAGACAAAAAAGCCTAACTGCATTATTTTTAAAATTATTTTTAACCCCAAATACATAAATATCCCCGACAGTGTCCACCACAAGTTTTCACATCCTATCTTCAGGTATTGCAGCTTGGCCTCATTCACTTTAAGGCCATGTTCACACAGTGCGTTTTTTACCGCGGAACCGCGGCGGTTTTGCCGCTGCGGTTCCGCAGCTGTTTTCCATGCAGGGTACAGTACACTGTACCCTATGGAAAACAGGACACACTGTGCACATGGTCCGGAAATTGTAAAAAAAAAAAGACGCGCTGAATAGCTCCCGGAAAAAAGAAGGAGCATGTCAATTCTTTTTCCGGAGCCGCAGCGGTTCTGCACCCATAGACCTCCATTGTGAGGTCCAAACCGCAGTAAAACCCGCAGATCAAAAATATATCTGCGGGTTTTACTGCGGTTTGATGTGCAGAACCGCTGCAGCAGGAAGTGCGGGGAGCGGGCGGAAGTGCATGGGCGGAGTGTGGCTGCCCCCCCCGTGTTCCGATCCCGCCCCCCCGTGGTCCGATGCCCCCCCCCAGTGCTCCGATGCCCCCCCCCCAGTGCTCTGATGCCCCCCCCGTGCCCTAATCTCCCCCCCTTATACTCACCCGGCGTCCCGGTGTCCGTCCGGCCGTCTTCTCCCTGGGCGCCGCCATCTTGCAAAATGGCGGGCGCATGCGCAGTGCGCCCGCCGAATCTGCCGGCCGGCAGATTCGTTCCAAAGTGCATTTTGATCACTGAGATATAACCTATCTCAGTGATCAAAATAAAAAAATAGTAAATGACACCCCCCCCCTTTGTCACCCCCATAGGTAGGGACAATAAAAAAAATAAAGAATTTTTTTTTTTTTTTTTCACTAAGGTTAGAATAGGGGTAGGGTTAGGGTTAGGGTTAGGGTTAGGGGTAGGGTTAGGGGTAGGGTTAGGGGTAGGGTTAGGGTATTTTCAGCCATTTTAACCCTAAAAAAATTCCAAGAAAACACACAGACTCTGGCTAGAAAACTGCATCAAAAAAACGCATCAAAAAACGCATCAAAAAACGCATCAAAAACGGACCAAAAAAGGACCAAAAAAAGGACCTGCGTTTTCTGCCAAGAGCTGCAGTTTTTTAAAAAACAGTCAGGAAAAAAAAAGGATGGAAATCCTGAACGTGTGAACATACCCTAATGGAGAAGAGTTGCATTAGGTTTTTCTTGGGAATCCTCTGCTTTTCCATGCTATGGCTGTACGTCTGATAATTCAGAATATCCAGCACTCATCAGGTCCCATTGATGCCGGATTACACTATTTTTAAAGAGAATGTGATGTTTTCTGCAATGTCCTGTAAGCACCACGTTCTACGGCACGGCTTCAAAGACTGAAGATCTGATGGTGGTTGTGGATGGATGATGGGAGTAGTTCCTTCCCGTGCTCAGGAGACACTGCGGAGAGGAATGTTGCAGCCGTTTCACCTGTGTATTCTCTAATAGGTGCGAGGACGCTCTGCGAAAAAATAAGAGTCTCATCGGGCCGGACCAGAAGGAATATCAGCGGGAGCTGGAGCGTAACTACCACCGCCTGAAGGAGGCGCTGCAGCCGCTCATCAACAGGAAGATCCCACAGCTGTACAAGAATGTGGTCCCCATCACCTGTCACAGGTAATCGGCAGCCGCCATGTGGAGGACACCGGCTGTCCTAGGCCTTCATTCTAGTTGGAGCGGGGGGAGGGGAAGGTCACTTTCTGTATTTTTGCAGTAGTTTTCACATCGCTTGTCCACAGTTGCGGTCTGACGCCCGCGTTCTTTATATCACTGCTTTCTGTGCTCTGTAGGGATTCATTCAGTAGAATGAGTCTAAGAAAAATCGACTTGTGATATGAAGAAAGTTGGGATCGCTCCTCCCTATGACACTGATACCTGGCGGAAAGCATTGGGGGCACAGGACGCAGGCGCCCGTTACACCGAGAACAGATCCTCGTCCTGCATGTTGCAGCACCGGGACCCCCAGAGTGGGGGATTTCGCCGTCAAGACTGTTACGGGAAGGTCCGCTATCGCAACGATCGGGCGTTACTTTGGATTCCATTATTTCACTATTATTCATTTCCTGTGGTACAAAGATCCATTTTTTTTTATCACTATTTATGCAATTTGCATTTACTTGTATTATGTTTCTATTAATTTATATTCCACCTTGTCATTTTAATACTTTTTTTTAAGGTACTCTCATCCTTTCTCTTCGTTACCAATCATTTTATTTTATTTTTTTATTGCAAATTGAACCACAGCCATAAAGTTGTGAATGGTTTATAGGAGGAGACATTGAGTTCTCCGGTACTAAGCTCTCTGATTCCTGCTCAGTGGCCATCATTCTGTTTTTTTTTAATGTTTTTTTTTCTTTGCACACTTTCTAGATTCAGATCTGAATGCTCCGACAAGAGAAATAACTTTCTTTGTCATAATTTTCTTTTTTTTCTAATGGTGGCCAATTATAACCATTACCATGGAGTTGCTACGATCGGTATGAAAACATTCCCATTGTTGGTGGTGGCATCATCTCATCCATTTTTTTCCTCCGTCATTATCTTGCATTGGTCGATTACTCAGGGCCATCTACGCCAAACATTGAGAAGGAGATTATTACTTTATTTATTGCAGTATCTAATGACGGTACTTATCCTTTAAGAACCGGGACGCTTTTAAGGTACAATATGGCGTTAAAATTAACGTAACCACATAACTTGCCAAACTCTACGATCTTCCACTGTTACATACACGTCTCGTGAGATTAGATTAGAAGCACCTTGAAGAAATGTTTCTCATTTCTTTTCCGCTCTGGAAGAAGCCATTTCTATTTTCTTATTCAGCATTTTGTGTCTGTCCTCTACGTCCATTGGCTCACACTGGGAGTTATAGTTTTTGCTGCCAGTTTGGAGGGTTGAGGGGTGTCCGGGACCACTTCTCTATTCCTATTAGCATGGAGAAGATCTAGAACATCTCCACACATCTTGGGGCGACTTAGGTAGATTTCGAGGTCCGGATCTAGTGTTCAAGAAAGAGTTGCGGGACTGTAGTCCGTGGCCACTAGATGAGAGCCTTCACGTTGCGAACTGGCACCTTCTCAGATTATCAGGTCATGGGTGACCTCCTCATTCCGGCATGGCATCACATTCGGAATATCAGAAGAAGCGCTGGGATTCCAAACGGTAATAGGAGGTTCTTAGAGCTCTGGTCCGGCCGGGTTTCTGCCACTTTTTGCTCGACTCTTTCTAATTCCTCGTAGGTAGATGTTCTTTACACAGCACAAGTTACTTTCCAGCCACTCACGCTTAGGAATATTACAAGCATTCAGTTGGCAGGTAAACATTTCCGAGTTACTGACGGGTTACTAAATTGTGGCTATTTATTGCTCTTCAGCCTTTGTGCTCAGATTATATTCCGTGTATATTTTGTAATGTATTATTTGGACTCATTAAACTATGAAATATTTTTACTTGTGAAATCTTGAGTCATTTATATCACATAACAGATGAGTAAATACAATACTAATGGTATAGAGCTTCAATCTCCCCCACACACGAACAATAAAATGCCCACCACTAAGGAAGGGCAGGAGGGGGTGTATGACATGTTCTCTCCTGTATGTGAAAAATTCTAGGCTCGGGTGAGATCTTAAATTCTGCGAAGAGGAGTCTTACTTACCGGTAACAGGATTTTTTGGAATCAATGACAGCACCACAAGAGAAGGGATCTGCCCACCAAGGACAGGAAACCTACAGGCTAAAAAGGGCGGCACCTCTCATTCTCAAAGGACAACCAACAGCACATAAACTTAAGGTGTGGAATCATTACCGTAGCGAAAGAAGTACTTACCCACGCATGACAGGAGGGAATATAAGAGTGCTGTCATGGGTTCCGAAAAATCCCATTACCTGAAAAGTAACCAAGACTTTATCGATCACCCATGATAGTACCACGGAGAGAAGAAGAATTCAGGAGGGACAACAGCCTTCTCCCAAACATGAGATGAGAAGATTCAACCACATCCAATCTATAATGCCTATAGAAAGTGGAAGACCAGGTTGCTGCCTTACAAATCTCTTCTATCCAGGCGTCTGATCTCTCCACCCATGAGGATGGCATGGCCCTGGTGGAATGAGCCTTTAACCCCTCTGGGATCGCCTTGCCACTTGATGAGTAGGCTAAAAAAAAATGGCCTCCCTAATCCAGTTAGCAATTGTGGGTTTTGATGCTTTAAACCCTTTTCTAGAACCCTGGAAGGACACAATGGTCTATCCCTTCTCCAGCTTTCTGTAGCGGACAGGTATCTGATGACACATCTTCTAACATCCAGAATATGAAGTCTTCCCTCCTTCTCGTTCCTTCCTTTAGAACAGAAGGAGGGAAGGACGACTTCTTGTAGTCTATTGGATCAAGATGCTACTTTGTGAAGGTAGACTGGATCTGGCTTAAAGACTACCCTTTCATCTAGAATTTGGGTAAACGGTGGAGTAATAGAAAGAGCCTGAGTATCACAGACTCTTCTGGCTGATGTGAACGCTACCAACAGGTCTGTTTTGAGCAAAAGAATTTTAAGGATTGCAGATTCTAGGGGCTCAAATGGTCCTTTAAAGCTGTGGAGACCAAATTTAAATCCCATGGAAATAAATTAATTTTGGCTATCGGCCTAGATCTCAACTAAGCTTTTATAAACAGAAATATCCAATAATTACATGCCAAATCACAGCTGTACTGAGCCCAGAGAGCCACAACCTGTACTTTTAGTGTACTGGTGGACAATCCCAATTCAAGAGCCTTCTGCAAAGACTCCCAAATTTTGCCCACAGGAGCCTCACCCTTGACCTTAGACCCCCGAAGACAAGAACTTTCTCCAAGTTCTAGCATAAATTTTGGTCGTGACTGCCTTCCTACTCTGAAGCAGGGTGGAGATGAGGTTTGGGGAAATACCTCTCCCTTACAGCGCCCTTTCAAATTCCACGCTTTCAAGTGGAGGCTAGCCGGTCATGGATGGTATACTTGCCTTTTAGAAAGATTTGGGACCCCACAGGCCAGAACAAAACTCCTTCACCTTTCGGTTTAATCTGGTGTCAAAAAGGTCTAACTGGGAAACCCCACATCTGAACTATCTGATTGAAGATGTCCCGATTTAGCTCCCACTTCCCTTGTCTTAAGAGGATTGCTGCTTAAGAAGTCCGCTTTGGTGTTTTCCTTTTATAAGTAGAGCCATCAGAGAAAGGAGATGACCCTCAGCTAGCTGGAACAAGTAATCTGTCACCTCCATCAATGATTTGGACCTAGTCCCTAACTGACGATTTATGTAAGCCACTGACACTTGATTGTCCGAGAGGATCCTGACATGCTGGCTCTATAGGTATACAAGGAATTTACTTCCAGCTTGCTCTACTGCCAGCAATTCCTTAGTATTTGATGAAAACATTCTCTCGCTTAGTCCAGACTCCCTGGACCAAATCCCGACCTAGATGAGCCCCCACCCTATGGGGCTTGCATCAGTGGTGACAACCCGTGTGATGTCAATGACCCAGGGAACACCTCTGGACAGGTTTGATCCATCTAACCACCACCAGAGGGATTGCAATGTCTGAAAGAATAGCGTTATCCTGATTTCCAAATGCCCAAGGGAGATATTCTTACATAAAAACGTCCCATTGCAGTACCCTAGAATGAAACTGGGCCCACAGAACTTCCGAAAAACAGAGGTTAAAGTATCCAGGAGGGACAACGCACTCCTAAGGGACGTGGACCGTACCTTCTATGGCTCGCTTCACTGAATCTTTTCTATTTTATTCACTGGGAGCAGACATTCTTGCACTTCTGAGTTTAATAGGAGTCCCAGAAATTCTTCAATGATTTGAGGTTCTGAGATTCCGTAGCTAGCCAAGATCCTTAGAGTTATCACAGCTGACTCTTACACTGGTGGATTGATCTGCCTACCACCAGGAAATCGTCTAGATCTGGGATGATCAACACATCCTTTTCCTGGAGATGATCCATGACTTCAGTAACCACCTTCGTGAAGACCTGAGGCGCTACAGACAGTTCAAATGGTAGGCCCTGAATTGAAAGTGCCTAACTACCCTAATATATTTTGATGCTATGTGTATGGGCACGATAGTGCGCATCTATCAAATCCAGAACTGCCATGAAACAAATTGGGAAATGGCAACTTTATTGCTGATTTAACCCCTCTGTGACCTTAGACGTACTATCCCGTCGAGGTGCCCTGGGCTTATCTGACCCTGGACGGGATAGTACGTCATAGCCGATCGGCCGCGCTCACGGGGGGAGCGCGGCCGATCGCGGCCGGGTGTCAGCTGCTTATCGCAGCTGACATCCGGCACTATGTGCCAGGAGCGGTCACGGACCGCCCCCGGCACATTAACCCCTGGCACACCGCGATCAAAGATGATCGCGATGTGCCGGCGGTGCAGGGAAGCACCGCGCAGGGAGGGGGCTCCCTGCGGGCTTCCCTGAGACCCCCGGAGCAACGCGATGTGATCGCGTTGCTGCGAGGGTCTCACCTCCCTCCCTGCTCCCTCCAGCCCCGGATCCAAGATGGCCGCAGATCCGGGTCCTGCAGGGAGGGAGGTGGCTTCACAGAGCCTGCTCAGAGCAGGCACTGTGAAGGCTGCAGCGCTGCATGTCAGATCAGTGATCTGACAGAGTGCTGTGCAAACTGTCAGATCACTGATCTGTGATGTCCCCCCCTGGGACAAAGTAAAAAAGTAAAAAAAAAAAATTTCAAATGTGTAAAAAAAAAATTAAAAAAAATATTCCAAAATAATGAAAAAAAAAAAAAAATTATTCCCATAAATACATTTCTTCATCTAAATAAAAAAAAAAACCCAATAAAAGTACACATATTTAGTATCGCCGCGTCCGTAACGACCCGACCTATAAAACTGTCCCACTAGTTAACCCCTTCAGTAAACACCGTAAGAATAAAAAAAAAAAAAAAAAACGAGGCAAAAAACAACGCTTTATTATCATACCGCCGAACAAAAAGTGGAATAACACGCGATCAAAAGGACAGATATAAATAACCATGGTACCGCTGAAAGCGTCATATTATCCCGCAAAAAACGAGCCGCCATACAGCATCATCAGCAAAAAAATAAAAAAGTTATAGTCCTGAGAATAAAGCGATGCAAAAATAATTATTTTTTCTGTAAAATAGTTTTTATTGTATAAAAGCGCCAAACCATAAAAAAAATGATATAAATGAGGTATCGCTGTAATCGTACTGACCCGAAGAATAAAACTGATTTATCAATTTTACCAAACGCGGAACGGTATAAACGCCTCCCCCAATAGAAATTCATGAATAGCTGGTTTTTGGTCATTCTTCCTCACAAAAATCGGAATAAAAAGCGATCAAAAAATGTCACGTGCCCGAAAATGGTTTCAATAAAAACGTCAACTCGTCCCGCAAAAAACAAGACCTCACATGACTCTGTGGACCAAAATATGGAAAAATTATAGCTCTCAAAATGTGGTATTGCAAAAAATATTTTTTGCAATAAAAAGGGTCTTTCAGTGTGTGACGGCTGCCAATCATAAAAATCCGCTAAAAAACTCGCTATAAAAGTAAATCAAACCCCCCTTCATCACCCCCTTAGTTAGGGAAAAATAAAAAAAAATGTATTTATTTCCATTTTCCCATTAGGGTTAGGGCTAGGATTAGGGCTAGGGTTAGGGCTAGGGTTGGGGCTACAGTTAGGGTTGGGGCTAAAGTTAGGGTTAGGGTTTAGATTACATTTACAGTTGGGAATAGGGTTGGGATTAGGGTTAGGGGTGTGTCAGGGTTAGAGGTGTGGTTAGGGTTACCGTTGGAATTAGGGTTAGGGGTGTGTTTAGATTAGGGTTTCAGTTATAATTGGGGGGTTTCCACTGTTTCGGCACATCAGGGGCTCTCCAAACACGACATGGCTTCCGATCTCAATTCCAGCCAATTCTGCGTTGAAAAAGTAAAACAGTGCTCCTTCCCTTCCGAGCTCTCCTGTGTGCCCTAACAGGGGTTTACCCTCACATATGGGGTATCAGCGTACTCAGGACAAATTGGACAACAACTTTTGTGGACCAATTTCTCCTGTTACCCTTGGGAAAATACAAAACTGGGGGCTAAAATATAATTTTTGTGGAAAAAAAAATATTTTTTATTTGCACGGCTCTGCGTTATATACTGTAGTGAAATACTTGGGGGTTCAAAGCTCTCACAACACATCAAGATGAGTTCCTTAGGGGGTCTACTTTCCAAAATGGTGTCACTTGTGGGGGGTTTCTACTGTTTAGGTACATTAGGGGCTCTGCAAACGCAATGTGACGCCTGCAGACCATTCCATCTAAGTCTGCATTCCAAATGGCGCTCCTTCCCTTCCGAGCCCTCCCATGCGCCCAAACGGTGGTTCCCACCCACATATGGGGTATCAGCGTACTCGGGACAAATTGGACAACAACTTTTGGGGTCCAATTTCTCCTGTTACCCTAGGGAAAATACAAAACTGGGGGCTAAAAAATAATTTTTGTGGGAAAAAAATTTTGTTTTATTTTTATGGCTCTGCATTATAAACTTCTGTGAAGCCCTTGGTGGGTCAAAGTGCTCACCACACATCCAGATAAGTTCCTTAGGGGGTCTACTTTCCAAAATGGTGTCACTTGTGGGGGTTTCAATGTTTAGGCACATCAGTGGCTCTCCAAACGCAACATGGCGTCCCATCTCAATTCCTGTCAATTTTGCATTGAAAAGTCAAACGGCGCTCCTTCCCTTCCGAGCTCTCCCATGCGCCCAAACAGTGGTTTACTGCCACATATGGGGTATCAGCGTACTCAGGACAAATTGGACAACTTTTGAGGTCCAATTTCTTCTCTTACCCTTGGAAAAATAAAAAATTGGGGTCAAAAATATAATTTTTGTGAAAAAATATGATTTTTTATTTTTACGGTTCTGCATTATAAACTTCTGTGAAGCACTTGGTGGGTCAAAGTGCTCACCACACATCCAGATAAGTTCCTTAGGGGGTCTACTTTCCAAAATGGTGTCACTTGTGGGGGGTTTCAATGTTTAGGCACATCAGTGGCTCTCCAAACGCAACATGGCGTCCCATCTCAATTCCTGTCAATTTTGCATTGAAAAGTCAAACGGCGCTCCTTCCCTTCCGAGCTCTCCCATGCGCCCAAACAGTGGTTTACTGCCACATATGGGGTATCGGCGTACTCAGGACAAATTGGACAACAACTTTTGGGGTCCATTTTCTCCTGTTACCCTTGGTAAAATAAAACAAATTGGAGCTGAAGTAAATTTTGTGTGTAAAAAAGTTAAATGTTCATGTTTATTTAAACATTCCAAAAATTCCTATTAAACACCTGAAGGGTTAATAAACTTCTTGAATGTGGTTTTGAGCACCTTGAGGGGTGCAGTTTTTAGAATGGTGTCACACTTGGGCATTTTCTATCATATAGACCCCTCAAAATGACTTCAAATGAGACGTGGTCCCTAAAAAAAAATGGTGTTGTAAAAATGAGAAATTGCTGGTCAACTTTTAACCCTTATAACTCCCTAAAAAAAAAAAAAATTGGTTCCAAAATTGTGCTGATTTAAAGGAGACATGTGGGAAATGTTACTTATTAAGTATTTTGTGTGACATATCTCTGTGATTTAATTGCATAAAAATTCAAAGTTTGAAAATTGCGAAATTTTCAAAATTTTCGCCAAATTTCCGTTTTTTTCACAAATAAACGCAGGTACTATCAAAGAAATTTTACCACTATCATGAAGTACAATATGTCACGAGAAAACAATGTCAGAATCACCAGGATCCGTTGAAGCGTTTCGGAGTTATAACCTCATAAAGGGACAGTGGTCAGAATTGTAAAAATTGGCCTGGTCATTGACGTGCAAACCACCCTTGGGGGTAAAGGGGTTAATAGATTACATTTAAAGTACTGAACCTTTAGGAATTTGTTCAGAGACTTCATATTTACTATATTCCTGAAGGAACCGTCTGGCTTGATTACAAAGAGGGGGGAATGACTCCATCCTCCCTTTCATTGTCTGAGACCTCCAGGAGGACGGCTTTTTGAACTAGGTCTAGGACTTCTGTCTCTAGTGCCAGTTGCTCTTTTTCTGAGGAGCAAGGAGGTGTCAAAAGAAATCTTCCTTGTAGGACCTATGGGAATTTTATTCTCAATCCAGATCTCACCAGGTTGAGGATCCAGCTATTGGCCAAAATACCCTCCCATGCAGAGAAGGAATACAGTCTTTCCCCCTACCTGGGCCATGAGTCATTGACCTGGTTTCCTGGGAAGAGATTTGGAACATGTGGCCCTCTACCTTTTCTTCTGCAATCTTCCCACTTTTCTTGATCCTTAGGAGGCCTCATTCAGAAGGCTCGTCTGTAGGTAGGAATCGTTTTTGGTATCCTATGCTTTCTCCAGGCTCTCATCCAGGAATGGACCACAAGGGATGGAACACAGTCTTGATCTGGCCTGAATGTCCCCCAGCCAGCACTTTAGCCACAAAGCCCTTGGGGCTGCATTAGAAAGGGCAGCTGACCTAGCCATTCGCTCTACTGAATTCACAGAAGCATTGGATAAGAAAGTCGCTGCCCCCACCACGTATAAGTTGAATATTGGCCTAAATGTTATCACTTGTCACACCGTCCTTTATCTGGGATTCTAGACCTTCCAGCCAGACCATCAAGGACCTGGCAGTACATGTCGCTGCTACCGCCGGCTTCGGGGCTCCTGATGATGTTTCCCATGTACCTTTAGAAAAGAGGTTACCTTTCTACCAAGAGAATCTCTCAATGCCCCTACATCATCAACGGCAGAGAAGTCTTTCTGGAGGCTTTAGTCATTGCCATGTCCAATTTAGGGGCTTTATCCCATAATGATGAGGAAAGCTTGTCAAAGGGATAATTCCTTTTTAAGGATGGAGGGAGATTGCCTCTTTTGTCTTCCACTCTTCTCACTAAAGTTCCTATTCTTTCAATCAACGGAATGGATTTCTGTTTTCTTAGATCTAGACCAGTAACATATCAAGATCTGATTTTTCTGGCCTAGGGTTAACAAAGCCCATTGTGGATCTGACTGCTTTTACCAGCCTACCCACTTCTCCTAGCAGAAACCAATGGTGCCCTGCACCACTATCTGAAGAGGAGGCCAGAAAGGAGGTACGGCTGCTCCCCCACCACCCCACTGGCACAACGCCCCTGCGGCATCCCATCCAGCTGCTGAGGTTATCACTGCTCCGAATCAGTCTCCATTCTCCTGAAGAATCTGAGCATCTTCTTTATACACTGCCTCTGTACTCGCTCAGGTACCCCTGGGTCATATGGCTACTGCGTCACATCTGCTCACCTCCTGGCACATGAGCAAAACATAGGAGCCAGTCCTCAGATAACTATAAGTAGCTGTGGTTTGGGTTGGCTTCTGCTGGAAGCCTCCAACCATGGATACAAAGATTTGAGAATGTGTGGATTGAACAAAACATACGGTAACTGAGGACGATTGTGCACTTCCTAAGGGGATCCTACCTCATGGGTGCAGTGGGTCACGATTCTGAAGGGAGGATCCTTAGTTCTAAAAATGGCAAGTCTTAAAAAGAACATTCAGGGAGGGATAGTCAACACTTGTGAGCTCCTTCAGGAACAAGGATGAATAATCAATGTCTGAAAGAGATGGACCGGTGCCAACAAAACGCTGATCACATTCGGCTGTAACAACATTGTTCCCTGGGGTAGAAGAAAGGATCGATCACTTTTACATTGTAATGGATAGGAGATCACTTTGGAGTGATAAAGAAAGGTGCCCAACACAAAAGATAGCAAAGGAAGACTAGGACAGATGCCAATTCAGAAGTTCTTGGAAAGCTACCATGTGGTCGTCTACTTGTGTAGAAAAGGGAGAGCGTGGCAGCCGATGAAGAAACGAACCAAGAAAGCGCTAGGGCCTGTACAGTGGGAGAGGAGGCAGCTGTGATTGTTGGATGCTCATCAATCTGCTTTCGTCTAAGGAAGAGACAAGCATGCCGGTTACTGGATGCAACAGTTGTGATGGCAGAGAAAACCAATTGTACAGCTGTAGCAGAGCTCAGCATTCTGTATGTATTCTCAGTATACATCCACCCCCAAGACTGATTGGCAGCTGTCAATATACAGTCTACACAGAAAGCTGCCAATCAGTGCTAGGGTATGGTTAGACAGGGGGCACAAGACACCTAGTCCTCTAGTGATCTGATAAAACAGCTTTTTTTTGTAACCAAGAACCATGCCCAGTTAAGTGACACATTACTAGAACCTGACTCTGCCTTTACAATCGTGCTGCTCTCAAATTACATAGCAAACCTCTGCTGACAGATTCCCTTTAAATTGTACATGAAAATGAAGAAATCGATCTGGAAAATGAGGATCGATGTCTGCTTCCTACTTAACTGGTTCATCTTCATGCCCATCGGTAAGTATAGTCTGCAAAAGAGGAGCCAACTTTTTTTGATCTGTGCTGTAGCTAACACCGGAGGTTCCTGTGTCTCTACCCCTTTAGACCTTTTACGATTTGTCCTTCCAACCTCTACTAAAGGGGCACATACACATTATGTTCAGTCAACAGCCATTTCTCCAGACCCCCTCTTGTGCAAGTATGTTCAATGGAGAGAGAAATACCGTGCTGACAAGACATCTCTGCAACTACTCCTGTCAGTGAGGATTTTAGGGTTACTGGCCAGAGGATAAAATTAAGCAATAATTACACTTTGCATGGAGTAAAATTCCAGCATAGTCCTGAACAGGGAAATTGGCGGCCACGTTTCAGGTAAGTAGACTTTAATTAATACTCTGGAACTTGATGATAATCAATGAAGGAGGTCCAGAAGCCCCCATTACTTGATTTGAACCCAGTAAATAACGCCCAATCTGAGCAATTAAAAAAAAAAAATAGGCAGGAAGAAAGTAGAAATCTAAAAAACAAGCTTTTATCCAATTACAAATCTTGTGCATGATCACATCAGACAACAATGAATTACAAAGATTCATGAGAAGAAAAAAAAAGTTCTATTAAACATTTAGAAAATGCTTAGTTTTCCTGAAGTCACCTGTCGTCCTGTAAAGCCTGCAGTCTACGTCTGGATATCATAGACCTGTTAATAAATAGGTTGTAGAAGTCTATACATTATTGCTGATCTGACAGTAACTTTGCATAAAGTTAAAAGTTACCCAAAAAGCTGCCACGTTCTGGTCACTAGACCAATATATTTCATTTAGTATATAGATTAGGAAACTTTATTAAAAAAAAAATATTGGTAAGTGTAATAAGTATGTGAGGAGAGGGAAGAAAAAAAAAAAAAAAAAGTACAGAAATCTATATATAAAGCATTTACATACCAGGGCTCTACATACAATCTGTAGGATTGCAGCGCATCAGTCACACACAGATCTCCATATATACAGGATACAGATATATACATACACTGACTGAGATGGAAGCTGGGACTACTCTGCAATCCTTTTATAAAACAGCAGGTAGGGAGTGGATGTGGATCGAGCGGTCGGGGAAATAGTTGTCAAAAAGTCTCTTTCTTCAGTCACTTTTACTTCCGAATCGTCAAAGAGCAGCCACTTCCCCTCGTACTCCCTCAGACTTTGCAACGCATATAATGCAGACTTGGTGCTATTGGGTCCATCTGTGGCAGTTTGCAAAATGTTGTCATTATCAACATGGATGTCACCGAGACCAGACCCTGCTAATCCTTTTTCGTCTTGATTTTGCTCAGCTTTAGGGGGTTTTGGTGTAGGCAGCTGCTCAAAATTAGGTTTACTTTTCTGCCCTCCAAGGAGCCCGACTGTATCCGTACTCTTTTTGGCTACTTTGCTGCTTGTTGCAGGTAAGTTTGCACCAGTTCGAAAAGTGACTTCACCGTCAGAAGATCGAGCTTCCTCTTCCGTCAGTGGCTCGGTCTTTATTAATTCCTTGTGGTCAGTAGGAGCTTTCACCTGGTCTATCTGGAGGTTGAGGTCACTCAGTTTGACGTATGCTGTGTAATGACCGCTGCTGATGGTCACTCCGCTGTGCATTACCACAGCAAAAAGCCTATAAATGTCTCTTGATGGCTTGGTACTCCACTCCTCTAGGGACAGTTGCAATGGCGTCAACAAAGGAGTGTTCACTTTAGACAGTCCGCCATAAGAGTCAAACCTGGGAAAAAAAAAAAAATAGACTTTTAGCAAAAGCCAATACTATGAAATACTGCTCATCTTGCAGGGCTAAGCTTTCTGTATGTGCACGGACATTTCTTTGATGTGGGTCAGAGCACCTGGATGAAGATCACAACCTACAGTTATTCTGCTCATCTAACCCCTGTCCAACATGAGACAAACTTGTACATTGTATATTGATAGCAAACATTGAGCAGGTTACACAACCAGCACATGCCACTGACAGTGACTGGCGTTTTCACCAAAATGCTGCTCCTTAACCATTTAATTGCTATCAATCTTTGACAGAGGCACTTAAAGGCACAACTGTTCTGCTACCGAAAGCCCACCTGGAGCTGACTGTCCTTCATCCCTTCTCTATAAAACTAATAAAAATTCACTTAAACCACTTCATTTTTTCAGAATAAAAAATAAACCGCAAGATATTTGTTATCGTGTGTGTAAAATTCAGATCTATGAAAATATAATTAACTGATATGAAATTTAGAAGCAGAGCAAAAAAAAAAAAAAAAATTTAAACAGCATCATTTTCCCCATTTTTGCGAGAATCTGAATGATACCACAAAAACTTTCTCCACTTGTGGTTACTTGAAGCCATTTATTGTCAAACTGTGTTCTCTTTAAATCATAATGACAACCTAAAACATCCAAATGACCCTGATCAAAAGTTCACATACCCCATCAATACCATGTATTGCCCCCTCTAACATCAATGACAGCTTGGAGTCTTTTGTGGTAGTTGTGGATGAGGTTCTTGATTTTCTCAGATGGTAAAGCTGCCCACTCTTCTTGGCAAAAAGCCTCCAGTTCCTGTAAATTCCAGGGCTGTCTAGCACGAACTGCGAGCTTGAGATTTCCCCACAGCGGCTCAATGATACTGAGGTCAGGAGACTGAGATGGCCACTTCAGAACATTCACTTTGTTCTGCTGTAGCCAATGACAGGTCGACTTGGCTTTGTGTTTTGGATCGTTGTCATGTTGGAACGTCCAAGTACGTCCTATGCGCAGCTTCTGGGCTGAGGAGTGCTAATTTGCCTCCAGTATTTGCTGATAACGTGCTGCGTTCATCTTTCCTTCAACTTTGACAAAGTTTCCTGTGCCTCTGTAGCCCACACATCCCCAAAACCGTGATCCACCTCCATGCTATACAGTAGGAATGGCGTTTCTTTATAGGCCTTGGTGACCTTTCTCCAAATGTAACGTTTATGGTTGTGGCCAAAATGTTCAATTTTGATTTCATCACTCCAAATTACCTTATTCCAGAAGTTTTGAGGCTTGCCTCTGTGCTGTTTTGCGTATTGTAGGCGAGATACTTTGTGGCATATATAATAATAATAATAATTTTTATTTATATAGCGCCAACATATTCCGCAGCGCTTTACAAATTATCGCGCACAATAATGGCTTTCTTCTGGCGACTCGACCATGCAGCCCATTTTTCTTCAAGTGCCTCCTTAATTGTGCACCTTTAAAAAAGCCACACTGCTAGTTTTCATAAGAGTCCTGTATTTCTGCTGTCATTTGTTGGTTTTTCTTTGCATCCCGAACAATTTTCCTGGCAGTTGTCGCAGAAATTTGTTGGTCTACCTGACTGTGGTTTTGTTTTTATAGAGCCCCTGACTTTCCATTTGTGAATCACAGTTTGAACGCTGCTGACTGACATTATCAATTCCTTGGATATCTTTTTGCATCCCTTTCCCGTTTTATGCAGTTCAACTACCTTTTTCCATAGATCCGTTGACAATTCTTTTGCTTTACCATGACTCACAATCCAGAAACTCACTCAGCTTTTATGCACACACCCTGATTACAAGCAAACAAGTCACAGGTGAGGATGTTACATTTAGTAGCCATTCACACCCATTTGTGTCAACGTCTTCATGTTATCAGGCCAAAACCACCAGCGTATGAGAACTTTTGATCAGGGTCATTTGGATGTTTTGGGTAGTCATTATGATTTAAAAAAAAAAAAAAAAAAAAAAAAAAAGAGAACACAGTAGTTTGACCATAAACTGCTTCACCGAACCACTTACCATGACAGGAGAAAAAGTTTTGGTGTTATTCATATTCTCTGAAAAAAGGCCAAGAAAGCAAAAATTCTGCCGGGGTATGTAAACTTTTGATCACAACTAATTTATATATATTGCACACACATATATATATATATATATATATATATATATATATATATATATATATATATATTTTGTTTACAAAGTTTGCCTATAAAATCAGAAGCCATGATCTACATCTACTGCAAAACGTGAAGAATTTGACAAGACTTACTCAGAGCTTATTGCAGCAAAACATTTGAGATGAATGGTCACAATTTCCGGAATCTTATCAAACAGGAGACTTCTCTCCGCTTCTGTGTAATGACGGCAGGTCTCGCAGAAGTATTTATCTTCTCCGACTATTCTCTCCACAGATGCAAACTGGGAGATAGCCCATTTTAAGGTTTTAATTTCTTGTCTGGGATCTGGTGAAACTAGAGGGAAAAAAAAAAAGTTAGAAATTTTCAATGTACAAGTGTGATTAAAGTTCAGACCTTGAGGACCTATAGAAGCGATTATAGCATAGGTCTATCAATGTAACATGCTTGTTCTATTCCTCTGATTCCTTGCACAAGACCCACTAAATAGGTGTAAAATTACACCAGCGTGTACTCCAGCCCAGGAACGTAACATTACTGGGCGACGAAAGTTGAAAGCTGCACCAACTTCATTAAAGGGAACCTGTCGCCTCCAAAATTGAAGGTGAGCCAAGCCCACTAGTATCCTGAAAGATGAGAAAAAGAGCTTAGATTATACTCACCCAGGGGCGGTCCCGGTCCGGTTCTGGTCCGATGAGCGTCACGGTCCGGGGCCTCCCATCTTCTCACGATGACGTCCTTCTTGTATTCACGCTGCAGCTCTTACGCAGGCATACTTTGTCTGCCCTGTTGAGGGCAAAGCAAAGTACTGTAGTGCGCAGAGAAAGGTCAGAGAGGCCCGGCGCCTGCGCACTGCAGTACTTTGCTCTGCCCTCAACAGGGCAAACAAAGTACACCTGCGCAGGAGCGTGAATACAAGAAGAGGATGTCATCGTAAGAAGATGTGAGGCCTCGGACCGACCGCCCCTGGGTGAGTATAATCTAACCTCTTTCTCATCTTTCAGGATACATTGGGGGCTTATCTACAGCATTACAGAATGCTGTATAAGCCCCTGATGCTGGTGGGCTTAATTCACCTTCGATTTTTGTGGTGACAGGTTCCCTTTAAGAGGTGCATAGCCGTCAATGACTTTGCTGCCTCATACGCCAGTCTCCCCCTTCATTAAGACTGCCATACAAAAAAGTCAGTCAAGATTTAGGCTTCAATATTATCAGACATTAAATATGATACACATAAGCATTCAGTAATGTGCAGCCCTGGGAAAGAAGGATGACTAACTTAGCTGCTGTTGACACCTCCAGTTCAAATTTATTTGCATTCGCGGAGAAGTACTTACTGTCAGAGGATTCTTCTGGTTTTGGGGTATCGCTTTCCTGCACAGGAACACTGATATCTTGGAAGTCTTCCCGCCGCTCGGTAAAACATTCACACTCCAGACATCGTGTTCTTAGCACCAGCTGGCCCTGGAATAATCTCTCCACCAGTTCAAACTCACTCAGCTCTATAAATCAAGAATCAGAAATCCATCATGTTTGAAAAATCCACAAGCGCTTTACAAATTTGTTTGAATTTTACTAAAGCCCCTGTAATAGAGCAGGTGGGGTCCCCACAATGTCCAAGACTGGTCTACAACTAGTTTCCACTTTTGTATCCTTCATAGCAGTCAGTGCCGCAATGTCACTGCCGATACTAGATCCAGCAATAGAGCTGACTGCAAGTCAGTGCCGGGACGTGGGACCATGTGCTGATCAGTGACCAAATCCACGCCGGCCCACCCGACTGAAATACCGAGCAAAGTAGCTGAAAACAGTGGCTGATGGGCACGGTGCAGCCTTCTCCCCGACGTTGCCACCCGCTGTCACCGCTCTGCATCCGATGCAGACAGCGGTAAATACATTGGTGGAGGGACCACCCGCTTCATCTCCCACCAATCAGCGTGTGAGAAAGCTGCTACAATTACATAATTTCATCACATCAACTGTGCACGAGTATGGAGCAGAGCGCCGGCGGAGGGGAGGGGGGTGGAACGGGAGCGAGGCGAGGTTTTTTCTTCATGTGTATGGAATATTTGTATGTATATAGGAAGGCCATGTGGGGGATCACGCTATATATAGGGGTTAGCAAAATACTTATTTCTGCTTTAATTTAAGTGATATTTTATTGTTATTAGTATTATCATCAAGCAGAATTATTTCACTGTTAATTTTTATTTCTATAGCACCAACATATTCTGCAGCCCATTGGTCCGGCCTTCACAACAGTAGTGTCTCATATGGCCTCTCAGTAAAATGAATAGCCCAGCCCTAATAGAAACGGGCTGCGTTAACGTAAGTGCCGACATGCTAGCGCAGATAGAGCATCTGCTAGCTCTATCTGCGCTAGCGGTGATGGATCCGGAAACGCTGCAGCCCGCATCCCAGGGTCCGTCACTCAATGACGGCTCATCGCTAGCGCACACCCATTTTGGGCGTGCGCTAGCGATGCGTCCGACATAGGGCTTAATGGCGGCGTTAACAGACTGTGTTACACCGCGTTATGCTGCGGTGTAACGTCGTCCATCTAACGGACTGCCTATAATGTAACGTGAACCCAGCCTTACAATAACATTTAGCTGATACACCCCCCTTGATTATATTACTACACACCATTCGGAGAAGTCTTGGTCCCGCCGCTTTCCTCCGGCTTACATTCCTCGCCTTCCTTTGTTGCCTCCTCTTTCTTGGATTGCTCCGGTTGGATGTCAGGGTTTAGGATATCGGTGGGGGAACTTTTTGATGAACTGTCCATTTTACTTAGACTCTTGAACTTTGATAAAATACTTGGCTGTTTACCGGACTTTAACCAGCTCAATCCTAATCTGGATTTTTTGTGCTGAGTGTTGGGAGCTGGGTCAGCGCTGACTTTAGTACTGGCTCCTTTATCGTCCTGCTTTTCCACTACAGATTTCCTTTTTGATCTGGTCAGTCTTTGCTCTTGAGGCGCTGGCTCCTTCGTTAACTTTGTTTTTTTCTTCGCGTTTCCAACCTCATTATCGCTCTTTCGTTTGCCGTTTTCAACCTTTGGATCCTCAGATTCAGCATTAGATCTGTCAGGAGCCCCAGCTCCGGTCTCACAACTGCCCGGGTCCTTGTCATCGGCTTGCAGGGCCACCGCTTCATTCACATGGAGACTTAGCTCTTTTTTGAGGTCCTGACATGCCTCCTGAATGTTTCCCAAAATGCACTGCAACACTTCCTGTGCGTCATGCTGTAGAAACCCCTCATACATCGGATTGAGTTCCCTGGTGAAAAGTTCAAAAGTGGAATGCTTAGATGGGGACAGCTCGCATATTACCAAGTTAATGACATAGAAAAGGCTATAGCAGACCCATCACCAGATCTTCCATTACTAGCTGCATACAATATTAAATATATCCTAGACCTGGTGAACTTACTGTGAAAATACATATCAGAATAACTGCATAAATACTTTTAAGTCAAGGTTCCCCCCAAGGGGACAAAAATATATTCTTCTATAAAGGGAAGCCTGTGGCTGGCCTTCATAGGATTTATATGGCGTCATGAGGACCTTCAGCAGGTCTGCAGTTGCCATGAAAACTCATCGTCCCGCCATGATTGATCTACTGAAAGCGTTAAAGGGAACCTGTCACCTGAATTTGGTGGGACCGGTTTTGGGTCATATGGGCGGAGTTTTCGGGCGTTTGATTAACCCTTTCCTTACCCGCTGGCTGCATGCTGGCCGCAATATTGGATTGAAGTTCATTTTATGTCCTCCGTAGTACATGCCTGCACAAGGCAATCTTTACTTGCGCAGGCGTGTACTACGGAGGACAGAGAATGAACTTCAATCCAATATTGCGGCCAACATGCAGCCAGCGGGTAAGGAAAGGGTGAATCAAATACCCGAAAACCGGTCCCACCAAATTCAGGTGACAGGTTCCCTTTGAACTGCAGCGATCGGCACCTTCTCTGGTTGCTGCTTTTACAGGGAGATGTCAGCAATATAAACACAGCCGGCATGATCTGAATTTGGGGCAAGCTAAGCTTCTGAGGCTACTCCATACACCAGCACCTGACATATGATGTATTATTAAAAAGGGGTTGTCCAATACTGGACATTGCATACGTACAGTCATGTGCCGACCAGACATGCACGGCCTCGCCGAATACAAGTGAATCGATCAAGGTCAGCCATGTCTAGTTGGAATGTGGCTGAAAGTATGCAAATCACATACTTGCAGCCCAACGACTGCGTCTCTGTATCCTGACTGTGTGCATTGTGAGGATTCAAGACTCTACAGTCAAATGTAGTGACTACAGACTTGAGATCCAAGCCCGGACAACCGCTCTAGAGGCAGGTTATGAAGGAATTAAAACAAGATATCTGCTCACTTAACTGGACCTCTTCTTAGTGACCATCCTCCTGCAGCTGAATCTGCACCCTCCAAGTATGAGTACCAACTTCTAGGTTCCCCTAGTACCTGCACCCAGCATCAGAGGCGCACTGCGCATGACTGGAAGTTCAGAAGATGGCTGACGGTCATATGCAGTGCATCTCTGAAGCCGGGCAGCGTACACTTGGCTTCAGAGACACAGTGACTGCCAAAATGAGCGGCGTGCATGCACGAGATTTGCCTCAACTGGCGATGAGTCCGGCTCATAAAAATTATGTTCTCTCACCCACAGTGGCTTGATAATATGGAAAGAGGGATGACTAGTCTGGGGCAACTAATGCCCCATCGACTAGTCAAAGCCCTAATTCGCATAGGAAACTGACAAATGCTTTTTTTTTTAAAGCATTTAACTGAATTACACGGGGAGATTAATCATACATAGGTGAATGCTGCTGGGTTGGAAGGCATGGGAGACCTGACAGGTTCCCTTGAATATGGTATGATGCTTCCAGGCTGATGATCACAGAAGCCCCCCATAGCTGAAGCAATTGACAGTGGCTTTTCTGGACTACTGATTAGCAAGGATCAGACAGCAGATTAACCCTTTGCATTGTGATCCGAGAACCCACTATATCCCATGCCTGTAGTGCCTCGTACCTCAGCGTGTTCAGAAGCCTCTTGGGTTGTGCAGAAAGCTCGGTATTGTAATTCTCTGCATTTAATAGATAGCTGACTTGTAGGAGCTCTGTGGAATGAATCAAGGAACTCAAACTGCAGATAACCTCGTAACTTGCGGGCAAGTTGTCTTTCTCACACTCCTGTTAAGACATTTAATTTATTAGTAACATTTCAGACTTTTTTATGCATTCAATGCAGACTTTTTTAAAGAAAATAATTTACTTTATTTTTTTCGGCATGTTCTTTGCCTTCCTTCCCCCTCGTCTTAGATATAACATCACATAGTTGGTTCACACCACTTTTGAACCCAGGACAGTAGCATAAAACCTGAAACGAGAATACTATTGGTCAATTTGTGTTATTGTATGTGAGGCTAAAAGATCTCACAAAAAAAAAAAAAAAAGAGGCAAAACCAGTTAAAAGTTTTTTTTTTTTTAATAAAAGTCTGTACCTGAAGTATACTGTTAAGGTAGCAGGTGTTCCCAAGATTGCTGAACCCTACAAAAGGAACCAAGCTTTCGTTCTTCACACAGCAGACGGGTGGAGACATCTGGGTAGCAGGTACCACCTGATCACAGCTTCATGAGGAAAAAAAATATAAGTATTTCACCTGACATCAGCGCACGGGCAACAACCGATGCATCAGCGCACGGGCAACAACCGACGCATCAGCGCACGGGCAACAACCGACGCATCAGCGCACGGGCAACAACCGACGCATCAGCGCACGGGCAACAACCGACGCATCAGCGCACGGGCAACAACCGATGCACATTTCTTTTGCGTTACGGCAAAATGCAGAAGTTCACATCTAGTCCAGTGTGAGGGAAAAGTGTTGTCAGCCGGTCACACGAGGTGCCACAATCACGTTTCCTGATCAGACAGTCTGCTGGTGACAAACCTCCGGGGCGGCCGTGCGCACTCTCATCGTATACAATGATGTATATTGTGGTACTTACGCTTCGGGCTCCTTTTCCTCTACATTTTCCTCTTCAGGTTGTGGCGTTTCAGCAAAGTCCAAAGCCCTTTTTGCCTCTTTTTTCTGGAAGAAGCGCAGAGACAGGCGGCTCCTTTTGGTGGGGCTGGCTTTGGCCAGCACCGTCTGACTTTCACACTGAGTAACCCCTGGCATTTTCCTACTGCAATTTCCACAAGAGCCTGGAGACGGCGCTATGAGAGGGGTCACCTGTAAAAAAAAAAAAAAACAAACAAAAACAGGCTGACATTAATTACAAGTTAAGAGAAAATAAACTTAGGTACTCAACTTTGCGGAATTTTATGATTTAATGTAGTCATCAAATTAAACGTTTCGGCCACAATAGACTGCCTTCTTCAATAACAATGTGCAGGGTTAGAGATATGCGTGAATGACCGCATGTAAAGGTGTCCCACATCAGCACTTTAGCAGAGTGAATCTGCAGGGAAGCGAAATGTCAGAGCTCTGACTAGCGGTAGACTGCCACGCCGGCACGCCGCCCACCTGGGCTCCCATGCATTACCGGTTACCCGGTCTTTGGACATTTTGAGTGCCTACGTTTATTTTCTCTTGATATATGGTGTTGGACCCTACTTGGGCACCTCTTCGGGTAGTGCATACGGTGTTGTTCCTATAAATTACAAGATAGACAGGAAATGAATGCCCGGATGAAGGTGTCCTGTACAAAGCAGAGGACCGAACCTGGAGCTTGTACATGCGCCAAGTATCCACACGACGTGCACGTTCGGTCGCAGCCTTCTGTGCTAGTCAGGACATCTACATCAGACGGGTCTACCCAAAACAGGAAGAAGTCACCGAAGAAAGAGGAAGGCGTGTGGGTAAGGCTACTTTCACACTAGCGTCGGAATTTCCCCGTCGCAATGCGTCGGGCAGAGATTCCAACGCTAGCGTTTAACGCACTGCACAACGGAGGCAGCGGATGCATTTCTCCGGCGCATCCGCTGCCCCATTGTGAGGTGCGGGGAGGTGGGGGCGGAGTTCCGGCCGCGCATGCGAGGTCGGAAAAAGCGGTCCGTCAGGAGCAAAAAACGTTACATGTAGCGTTTTTTGCTCCCGACGGTCCGCCAAAGCACGACGCATCCGTCGCACGACGGATACGACGTGTGGCAATCCGTCGTCAATACAAGTCTATGGGGAAAAAACGCATCCTGCAAACACTTTTGCAGGATGCGTTTTTTCTGCAAAACGACGCACTGTGACGGATTGCAGAAAACGCTAGTGTGAAAGCAGCCTAAGTAGTGGTGGCACAGTGATGAAACAAAAGAGGGCGATCGCCACTTCAAATAAAATAGGAGTTATTTTTTCACCTAAAAACATGTATAAAAAAAAAAAATCATCGTCATCATAGGAAAAAATTTGCTGACTTGCAAATATTCTGATAACTTTTTGATCCATGTTTTTAGATGAAGAAATAAAAGTTGATATTTTATTTGAAGGACCGGATCACCTGATTGTCAGACTGTTTCTCCTGTGGAATAGGTGAGCAGATGTGTCAGTGATGATCTGCATGTTCTGACCCCTTTCTATCATACAGTCCCTGATGCACACTCTGGCGGACTACATGTCCCAGCACACCCTGACTATGCATACGCTGGGAGTTGTAGTCCCCGGGGAGCAGCAGACACGGCACAGTCCTGACAGGAGCGGCGCCGCCATCACCATGTGATGCGGGGACCGAACCAGCGCCGCCATTACTCGCACTTCTGCCCCCGCACTTCAAAAAACTCCCCGCGTGTGAGCGGCCCGGGAACTCGGGACTCACAACGGCCGCTGGGCAGAAAGGCGTCACCAAAGAACACGCACCTGCCGGGCCGGGAGCCGCCGCCTCAGCACATCTTCCCGGTCACTCAGGCGGGAAAATCAGTCCAAAAAATCACAATCCTGGAGCTCCACAGGCCGAAGCCGCCCGCCTAACCCGACGTGCTGACGTCATTCACCCTCACGTACTCCCACTTCCGCGCACAGCTTTCACTTTTTGTTACGGGCAGGCAGTTCTTGTCATTTGATTGGAAGAATGGTAGCACGTGATGAGCGCCGTCCTCTGCCATTGGTTTGGACGACGGAAGGACGTGTGGCCGAGGGCGCTTGTCCGATTGGTCGCTTCTAGGTGGTCGCTGTGATTTGAAGGAGTTGGCTGTTGAGGGGAGGGGGCAATTGGCGGGAAAAGGGGAGGAGGTGGTCGGCGGCTGCGCGGTATAAAGTTTCTGAGGAGGAAGGTTTCATCGAAATTAATGGTAAAAATATCCTCAAATGTAAAAAAAAAAAAAGTATAGCGCTTCCTTATGGGCATAGAATGCACTAAAGGAGGGAAATCATCTAAGTGAGGTGAAATGGTGGAAGAATACGAAATATCAGTGTGACCTTTGTTTTTGGAGGTTTAGTACAGTGTTCGTTGTGTGGTAAAGTGACAGGATTCCCCCAGTCGGGGCGGTTACGGTCGCATGTGATGCGCTTGCTGGAAGCGTCTACTGAAGGCCCCAATGCCGCCATCTTGGTCCTATGAATCCCACCCTCATGTAACCTTGTGCACCGCCAATAGACGTTAGTGATGTCCTAAGACGGTATCTGACCGCTGGAGAGAAGGCAGAGATGGTTTATTACCGTCTGTCTTCTCGAGCGCTGTGTACACGGAGCTGAACATCTGCTGCGTCCTCCGTATACCGCGCTCGTGTCACCGCTGTGTATAGGCACGGGGTCAGGGGAGACACACACAGCTCTGCTATGTAGCCAGGAAGCTGCATTTCCCCTGTAAGGCTACTTTCACACTGGCGTTTTTTGCAATACGTTGCAATGCGTCGTTTAGGGGAAAAAACGCATCCTGCAAAGTTGTTTGCAGGATGCGTTTTTGCCCCATAGATTAACATTAGTGACGCATTGACACACGTTGCGAAGGTTGTGGCAGGCCGCCGGGAGCAAGAAACGTTACATGTAACGTTTTTTGCTGCCGACGGACCGCTTTTTCCGACCGCGCATGCACAGCCGGAACTCCGCCCCCACCTCCCCGCATCTTACAATGGAGCAGCGGATGCGCAGGAAAAATGCATCCGCTGCCTCCGTTGTGCCTCCGTTTCACTGCTAGCGTCGGAACCTCGGCCCGACGCACTGCGACGGGCCGAGTCCGACGCTAGTCTGAAAGAAGCCTAACTGGGGCTGATATACCAACCTCCGTTACAGGGGCAAAAAAGAAACATATTTCAATATTTAAATGCTCTTCCTGCACGCTAAGAGGACTTCGAAATCCTCCAAGAAAATTTCTCAAAAAAACAATTTTTTTGGAGGACTTCGAAGTCCTCTTAGTGTGTCGGTGAGCTCTGTCTTTTTGTTGTTTAGTGATAGGACTGGCAAACGTGGGGACCCTTGACGTGGGCAGCGAGCGTCCATATTTTAACCATAATATCAGCTAATACCTCATATAGCTATGTATTTTTTGTACTTTTTTATCCTTCAGGGTGCAGTTGAGCCCAGATGGCTCTGTAAACTGTGGCCTCTGTTCACACGGGATATTTTTTTTTAGCACTGGGCAGCCCGCCTGATCTAAGAATATGGGCGTCACTAATAGGCTGTAAGCCAGATGCTCTGCATTGCCTGATGTGAACAGCGCTGCATACAGATCTTTATCAATTTGTGTGCACTAATATACCAAACGACCACACTAGATTGAAAGTGGTTGTTTCATCTGTAGTGCTGGCCCTGTTACTGCCATCTTTAATTGGGTCCACTGCACCCTGATAGTGCGTTTGTTTGGAGGCCTGAGCAGGTAAGCATCTCTGCCTTGTTTCTGGTGGTTTTTTTTAGAAAAATATTTAAATGCCCCTCTAAAGATTTCTTATGACCTTAGGCCCCTTTCACACATCATTTTTTTCCCGTCAGTCACTATCCGTTGGCTCAACGGATCCATTGCAGATTGTGAAAAACTTACGCGATGGATTCGTTTTTTCAACGGATCTGACTAGCGGATCTGGCTAATTGGATTCTAAATAAATCAGAGCATGCTCAGTTAAAAAAAACGAAATCCGTCATCGGATTCCGTCATTTGACGGATCCGGCGCCCGTAGGCTTCCATTCAAGCAAACGACGGACGGCGCAGGATCCGTCACTGTCCGATTTTTGGACGTACACAAAAAAACGTTACTTTGTCCGTTGTCTCTGGCCGCTGGATAAACAATTTTCGACGGATGAGACGTGAGGCCATCTGTCACAATCTGTCGCTAATACAAGTCTATGTGAAAAAAACTGATCCGGCGGCATCAGTCACCGGATCCGTTTTTTTCACAATTCAACGGATTGAGACTGATGGCAAAAAACCTATGTGTGAAAGGGGCCACAATGTGTAAAATAAATAAAAATGCTACCGTCTCTGTAGCCCGGAGGCAACTTTTCCCCTGTAACTAGTCCTAATATACCAGCCCCAGTTACAGGGGAAATAAAATGAAATTAAAAATAATTTCAATATTTAAGTTCCCTCCCACCCAATGATCTTTTATGAGCTTGTTGGTGGGAGTAGAGTGAGGGGCACAATGTGTAAAATAAATGTAAAAAAGGAAATGGGTAAAAGATAAAATAAATGTCACTAGCAATACAAATCACTGTTACTAACCCAGCCACCATAAGAAATTAAAAAAACATGGCCGATATATAAAAGTATTTGTTACAGAAGGGGGAACACATTTTTAAAATAGTTTAGTAATTTTTTTTTTGTAATTGTAAAAAAAATGGTAAAATCAAAAACTTGTGTCACTTAGTGTCCCATTGATATCACCCAAAAAAAGAGATAATTGGATAGAGACATAAAAATTAAGCCACATGAATCATGGGGAAAAGCACAAAAATTGCTTGACTATCCAAATAAAAAAAAAAATTACTCTTTGGTCAGGAATGGAGGTGAAGGAGCAGGGCTTGAAATGGATATAGAAGAAGTAATCAGATTTCAGTTCTCTATATTTTTGCAAACAAATAAACGTATTTGTATCACCAAGACACTTAGAGTGCGATCTATGAAAAATATATATATATACAGTATATAAAAAAGTGAAAAAAATTATAAAATATAAGTACGGTATATATAAAAGATTATATATATATAAAGAAAAGAATTAAATATATATATATATATACACACATATAAATTGAATATATAAATGCATGTAAAAAGTTATAGAATATTTCTAAATCAATATATAAAAAATTAATATATACAAAAATTGAAAAAAAATCTAAAGTATTTTAAAAAATATTGAAAAAATATATTTAAATAAATACATAAAATATATATAAAAATAGAAACATATTTATATAAATAACAAAAAAAAATATATACTGTATTATATATTGAATTGTCCGAATTGCAGTTTTTTTTTACAAATATTGAGTAAAAGCTATGGTGCTGACGCACATATTGAATATGCAAATTACTAAAATACTTGTGCCTGTAGTACTAACATGCTAGATAAAAATAAAACATCAAATTGACTCCTCACAGACAAAAACAACTGTTTGAAATAGGAGTAGGCAATAGACACCTACAATACAGGTAGGGCCACAAATAAGGTGCAGTAGATAAGAGAAATGTCCCATTAAGCAACAAGAATGGACAAAATGATAGCTAAGTAATTAATCAATGTGGGTAATCTCCAAAAAGGAAAATGCTCACATGCCAATAAGTGTAAACTACTAAGCATAAAAAGCGTCTTGGGCAAGAAACGTGAAGGTCTACTTACTCAGAGTTCAGTCCGGGCACTGTGGAGTGAATCCCTCCGGTGTCCTCGGTAAGTCTTGGATGATAGAACCAGGAGTCCATATAGCGATGAGAAGGCATGTGATGTCACTGGCTGTCGAGTGCGGATTCCTGTTTGATCCAAAATACCAACGCGTTTCGAGGAGCACAGTTCCTCTTCATCAGGATCTGGCTGCAGCTAGTCAGGGTCTGGCAGCTACTAGTCAGGGGATACCTTCTATAGCCTAATAGCCCACCTACCGTATATGTAAATTTCACTGGAAACAGACGTGACAATTGTACGCCATGCAATGAAAAAACACTGAAAAGTTAAATCAAATAAACTGCAGTCTTCCGTGAATGTGAATCTATACAGGTTATGTTAAAAAAATGTTTGTTTTTTTATTAGGAATAAATTAATATAATTAATAAAATGATGCATGTTTATACACTTTCCTAAAAAAATGCTATAAAAAGTGATTAAAAAAGCCTTCTATAACCCAAAGTGGTATCAATAAAACTAATACTTCGTCACACAAAAAAACTAATTCCATCAACTAAAAATATGTTCTGGGTCTTAGGAAATGTTGACACCAATTTTTTTTCCACAACTTATTGTTTGTTTTTTTATTAACCACTAAAATAATAATATAAAAAAAAACTTTACAAGTTTGGTATCGCCGTAAATCACACTGACCTTCAGAATCCGACAGTCAGGTTATTTTTACACTAAAACATAAAAACAATGCAATTATTATATAACGTATATATATTTCAACTCGCCAGGATTTCCCTCCCCTGCCCACTTTCAGTACGTTGTATTGTAAAATGAATGGTGTCATTCAAAACTATAACTCATCCTACAAGAAAACAAGCCCTGTTATGGCTATGTAGATCAGAAAGAAAAAAGTTATGGTTTTTGGAAGAAAATACAAAAAGAGCAAAAATTATGATCTTGGATGGGACAAGGTTACACAATAGCAGGTGCAATGCATGCTGGGAAGTGAGGGAAAGGCTGTCCCCGGTGGACCTATCTAGGCTGTACAAGATCGATCTCCTACAGAGCGTTCATCCATCAAGTCACCAAAGCTCGAGATCGAGCCGAAGGACTTTAAATTATAATGTACACCAAAAGTAGTTTGATGTTGTTGAAATATGAGGACATAGAGATCACACTTTTCTACAGGACTGAGACACTTGACTATCACCTTTAATAGACCCCTTTAATAGACTTGGTATTGCTGAGTCCTTTATGGTAAGATCTGCTCCTAACAGGTCTTCTCCATTATAATAGAGGGGTGGCAAGATGGTCCGCACCTTTCTATGCCCATACACAGAGGTCATCGTGAGTGAGACATTGGGAATAAGCTGCTGGGACGTGCAGTGACGTATGAGCTGCTTTGACTTTACTTTTGATTGCTGAAAGACAGTGGGCTCAAAGTGAGAAAACAAATCCAGAAAAATCACTTTGTCTGATTTGGCAAGATTTATTTTGCAAATTATGGTGGAGAATAAGTATTTGTTCACCTAAAAACATGCAAGATTTCTGTCTCTCACAGACCTGTAACTTCTTCTTTAAGAGGCTCCTCTGTCCTCCACTCATTACCTGTAGTAATGGCACCTTTGTTTTCTCATTTTGACTCTCGTAGTTGTGGTCTACCTATGATGTCAATTACAGGCCTGTCTCATCTTTTTAAGTGGGAGAACTTGCACAATTGGTGGCTGACTAAATACTTTTTTCCCCACTGTAGAAGATGCACTTGCGCCCTGGTGCACAAGGGTTCCCAGTGGTCCCTTTACCACATAAGACACATTTAAATGGGGTCCTGCTATAGATTCTTCTGCTATAGATCCCCTTTTCTTTGGGACCTACTTTCTTTAGGTTACACCTCCGGTCCCGGCGTTGTTAACCCATTCACTGTGCCATACAATACACAGTGAGTATGACTATAAGTTTAGTTTTGCATCTACTTGGATTTTGTTCCACACTCATCTAATTAGGGGTTTTGTTCAGAAATACATGGCATGTGTTACTGTTTTCCACTGTAAACCACAAGCTGTTTCATATTTTATCTTAAGTCATTACTCACTACTAAATGTATCCTATAATTTAATGCGACTGATCTGGAGCTGTGTAACTCCTGAACTTTGTTAGGCTGTCTTGGGATCCTGGGGGCATAAATATCGTTTGTCTTCTCCTCCTCTGAGGAGGTGTGATTGGGGCCCCTAAGGCTTCAGGGTCCAATAGCAAGTGCAACTTTTCCACCTTCTATGGTTTTAGCACCGTACAGACCTGCAGCTAAGCAATAAGAAACTGTGCACCACTGGCGCTTCTTCTGACCCGCATCAGACACATTAGATGGATCAAAATAGCCTCTTAAGCTTCTTTCACAATTCCGTCGTTCAGGGTACGTCCTAATGCAGTGAAGTGACGTATCGACGGATGTTGTGAAAATAGTGAAAAACGTGTGTTCCAATCCAGTGTTATGACGGATGCGTCTAACAAGTTCCAGCCTGAATTTTGAGGCCTAAAAATCTGGAGAGAGAGAGAGATTTTTCCGGACTTGAAAAATGGCTCCAGGCATGCTCAGAATGAAAAAACGTGATACGTCGCTGGATTCCTGTGTGTGACGGTCAGCGACGGATCCTGCGCCCATAGGCTTCCATTATAGCCAACGACGGGCAGCGCAGGACCCGTCGCTGAGCGATTTTCCGACGTGCAGAAAAAAACGTTCCTCTGAACGTTTTCTCCGCAGGACGGACCGCTATTTTCTGACGGTTCCAGTGCACGACGGATGAAACGGATGGCCATCCGTCACTAATACAAGTCTATGGGAAAAAACACAATCCTGCAGAAAATATTAACAGGATCCTGTTTTTTCAAAACTTGATGGATTTCTACGGGAGGAAAAAGACGGAAGTGTGAAAGAGGCCTAAGGGGTGCCATACAAGTATGTGAGACTAGGGGGTGGCATAACATGTATGTAACACTGGGGGGTGCCATAACAAGTATGAAACATCCAGGGGGCACCTTAAAAGGTTTGTTACATCAGGGAGTGCCATTTATATATATATAATTGTCTAAGGTCCACTTCCGTCTGTTTGTCTGTCACGGAAATCCCGCATGGCTGGTCGCGGCCGCTGGGCGTGACCAATCAGCGACAGGCACAGTCCGGCCGCGAATTGGCCCCTCCCTACTCCCCTCCAGTAAGTGCCCCCTCCCTACTCCCCAGTCAGCGCCCACATAGCGTTAGCAGGCCGTTAAATCGACTGTGTTACACCGTGGCATAACGTGGTGTAACGCAGTCCATTAACCCTGCCATTACCCCTGTGTGACCAACTTTTTACTATTGATGCTGCCTATGCAGCATCAATAGTAAAAACATATAATGTTAAAAATAATTTAAAAAATCATAATCTCACCTTTCGGCGTCCGCGGCAGCCTTTCCCGCTTTTCGTGACGCTCCGGTCCCAAGAATGCATTGCGGCAATGACCCCAGATGACGTAGCGGTCTCGCAGAGGATGCCATAACAAGAATATCACAACAGGAAGCGTCATAATAATCTTAATAATCTTTATTTTTATATAGCGCTAACATATTCCGCAGCGCTTTACATCACATTATCATCACTGTCCCCGATTGGGCTCACAATCTAGAATTCCTATCAGTATGTCTTTGGAATGTGGGAGGAAACCGGAGTGCCCGGAGGAAACCCACGCAAACACGGAGAGAACATACAAACTCTTTGCAGATGTTGTCCTGGGTGGGATTAGAACCCAGGACCCCAGCGCTGCAAGGCTGCTGTGCTAACCACTGCGCCACCGTGCTGCCCATGCCCGTGCTGTCATACCAAGTATGTAGCATCAGGAGGCGCCATAGCATGCATGTATCAGCAGAGAAAGAGGTACAGAGTGCTCTCAGAATAGGAATCTGGTGGGTGTGATACCTTTTAATGGCTAACAAAATATAGTGAATGATGTTACAATGCAAGCTTTCGAGACGGCTTAGGCTACTTTCACACATCAGTTTTTTTGTTTCAGGCAACGGATGAAACGCCTGATGGCCAGACGTTTCATCCATTTGTTTCCGGATCCGTCCAGATAGTCGTTTCCGGCAGACGGAAAAAACGTCCAGATGAATGTTTTTTCGTCCGGCGAAAAAAGCGTGCAGTGACGGAACCTGCCAAAAACGTGTGAAACGGACATGTGAAAAGATGAATCCGGCCTCCGATTCTGTTTTTTCCTGCATTTTCCATTGAATTAATGCAGATTTTCCGTTCTGAGGTCGGTCAGTCAGTCTCTCTCTCTCTCTTTCTCTCTCTCTCTCTCTCTCTACATTTAAATAAACAAAGACTGAGCTTAACCCCTTAGTGACCGCCAATACGTCTTTTAACTGACCTGATGTATAAGAGAATAGCCTCCCCATACAGGTGACAATCCAGCAGCTGTCGGCTGTCCACTATAGCTGACAACTTGCTGTATAACCCACGATCAGTGTTGGCACCGTACATATCTGTTTAACCCCTTAGATGCTGCTGTCAATAGTGACTACATCATTATAAATGGTTAACATAGTGTGGGGGCTTCCTCATTATCCCAATTGGTGCCCTCAGATCATGATTTTGTGGTCCTGATGTTTGCGATGGCAATTCACGACCAAATAGTGCCTTAGAGTCTGCCGGCTGTAGTATTCTGTTCAGAAGTTAGTGGCATTTAGGTGGTAAAAATACACATTTTCATTTCTGTCATGCCACTTTGCATTAATTCGTATAAAGCACCTGAAGGGTTAATAAACTACCTGACAGCAGTTTTCCATATGTCAGGGGGTGCTGTTTTTAAAATGGTATCACGTTTGGGGGTTTCCCAATATATGAGACCCCTAAAGTCAATTCAAACCTGCATAGGTCCATAAAAAAATAAATGTAGTAAATTTCCTTGAAAAAATGAAAAATTGCTGCTACATTTTTAAACCTCCTAAGGCCAGTTTCACACGTCAGTGTCTCCGGTACGTGAGGTGACAGTTTCCTCACGTACCGGAGCCACTGACACACGTAGACACATAAAAATCACTGCATCTGTTCAGATGTCAGTGATTTTTTGCGGACCGTGTCTCCGTGTGCCAAACACGGAGACATGTTAGTGTTCGTGGGAGTGCACGGATTACACGGACCCATTAAAGTCAATGGGTCCGTGTAAAACACGTACCGCACACGGACGTTGTCCGTGTGCAGTCCGTGTGCCGTGCAGGAGACAGCGCTACATTAAGTGCTGTCCCCCCCCACAGGTGCTGAAGCCGCCATTCATATCTTCCCTGCAGCAGTGTTTGCTGCAGAGAAAATATGAATAATAGTGTTTAAAATAAAGATCTATGTATCCCCCCCATCAAACTTTGAAAATTGCTAATTTTTTAACATTTTTCTCAAATTTTTGATATTTTTTATAAATAAACACAAAACATATTGACCTAAATTTACCATTATCATAAAGTATAATGTGTTACGAAAAAAACAATCTTAAAATCACTGGGATTTGTTGAAGTGTTGCAGAGTTATTACCACATAAAGTGACACTGGTCAGATTTCAAAACTTTGGCTCTGTCACTTAAGGTACCTTCACACTGATCAACTTTCCAACGATCACGACCAGCGATACGACCTGGCCGTGATCGTTGGTAAGTCGTTGTGTGGTCGCTGGGGAGCTGTCACACAGACCGCTCTCCAGCGACCAACGATGCCGAAGTCCCCGGGTAACCAGGGTAAACATCGGGTTACTAAGCACAGGGCCGCGCTTAGTAACCCAATGTTTACCCTGGTTACCATTGTAAAAGTAAAAAAAAAAAAACACTACATACATTCCGGTGTCTGTCACGTCCCCCGGCGTCACCTTCCCGCACTGACTGTGTGAGTGCCGGCCGTAAAGCAGAGCACAGCGGTGACGTCACCGCTCTGCTTTACGGCCGGCGCTGACACAGTCAGTGCGGGAAGGTGACGGCGGGGGACGTGACAGACATCGGAATGTGAGTATGTAGTGTTTTTTTTTTTTTTTTACCTTTACAATGGTAACCAGTGTAAACATCGGGTTACTAAGCGCGGCCCTGCGCTTAGTAACCCGATGTTTACCCTGGTTACCTGGGGACTCATCGCTGGATCGGCGTCACACACGCCGATCCGGAGATGACAGCGGGTGACCTGACGACAAAATAAAGTTCTGGCCTATCTGCTCCGACCAACGATGTCACAGCAGGATCCAGATCACTGCTGCGTGTCAAACACAACGAGATCGCTATCCAGGACGCTGCAACGTCACGGATCGCTATCGTTATCGTTCAAAAGTTGCTCAGTGTGACGGTACCTTAAGGGGCTAAAGAGAGAATCCTTAATTAGGTAAGATTAGATAAGTGGTGTGAAAGTTTCATGGACCCCATATGCATGTGAGGTCAAAGGGCTGGTGGTGCCTTCATTGTTTTTGCTCAGATTTGGTAGTGGGCCATAAATCCTCCTGACAAATTGAGTCCTTTGTGAACAGAATCAAAGATGCTAATGAATTTGTATTCCCTGACCCTGCACTGTTTCTGTGTTTTGAAATTATTTGGCCACAAGTAAATGTTTTTTTTGTCTGTAATTGTATGATGATGATGAGACCTCATCCTTGCTCTCAGTCTCTGTCCTGTTCCTCCAGCATAGAGGCCACCCACAGGACATATATTGCTTAGAATTAAATATACCACATTGGAAGAGGAACATGTGAATGTCTCGGGGATCTTATAGTCCTGCTGTGTGTTAGAAAAATATTTAGAATCGAGAGTCCTCAGTGGTTGATACCTTTTAATGGCTAACTGAAAAGATGGTAACAAATTGCAAGCTTTCAAGACTACACAGGTCTCTTCATCAGGCAGAGACTGCTGAAGAGACCTGAGTAGTGTAGAAAGCTTGCAATTTGTTACCATCTTTTCAGTTAGCCATTAAAAGGTATCAACCACTGAGGACTCTCAATTCTAAATATTTTTCTATCCACTGGCTAAGACGGTACCAAGATATATATCTTTGCTGTGTGTTGGGGATTTGTATCAGCAGAGCGCGTCATAACAAGTATGTAACAGCAGGAGGTGCCATACCTTGCATCTATCAGCAGAGGGCGCCATAACAAATATAGAACACCAGGGGGCGCCATAAGAAGTTTAAATAATTGGGTTTGAACTACTCTAATGCCTGATTGACACCCACAGGATGGTTCTGTGTTTGGAGAGCATGTAATGAAGGTGAGCGCAGGCTCAGTGACGGCCGTCTATGCAGCTAGTCGAGAGGTAAAGCTGAAGTCCGCTCAGTTCCTGCTGGTTTTTCTGTATATTTGTAGTGTAGGACAGGGCAGACAGAGGCTACAGAGAACTGTCAGTGAGCCCATGTTGTACTGTAATACTTCATGTTCCACCAGACAAACAATAGAACTTTTTTTTAATGAAAGCCAGCTGCAAATCTGTTTTATTTCTGAAGGTACATGGAAAGTGATACAAGTGTGCTGAAATGTGGACATGGTCTTTGACCCCTTCATTTAGTAGCCATTTTTGTATTTTTTTTTCTTTTTTCTTTTTTCCTCTTCCAAAAACCATAGCTTTTCGTTTTCAATCGATAATATTTTTTTTTGCACAAGTTCTAGTTTAGTTTTTAATGAAAACTTTCACTTTACCATTCAATGTGCAGAAAAATGGGGAAAAAAGTCCAAGTGGGGTGAAATATTTTTTATTTTTACAACTTCTCACGGGAAAAGGGTGGCTCTTGCAATTTTTTTTTCTTTTTATATATGTATTTTTAAGAATTTTTATTTTTTAGTCCCTTTAGAGGACTTGAAATTCGATTGGAGCCGTGCACACGCTGCAGCGTTCTAACTAAATGCTGCTGTCAGAGATTTACAAATGGTTAACAAAAGTGATCGGAGCTCAGATCCTGAGCCGCCTCCACACTTACAGACCCTGGCAGCACGGACGTATAGTTTACATCAATTTGCACTATGGGGTTGACCTTTAAGATTTTCATTACTTCCAGCCACCGCTAGAGGGAGCTAAAAAATAATAATTATTCAGTATACTGTATGGACCAAATATAGGGTAATATCACATCAATTAACTCTATGGCCACTTTGCACTGAGCTCCATCTAGTGGTGGCTACAAGTAGGCCACTTTGCGCTAGGCTCCCTCTGGTGGTGGATGCAGGCAAGCCACTTTGTGCTAGGCTCCCTCTGGTGGTGGCTGCAGGTAGGCCACTTTGTACTGGGCTCCTTCTAGTGGTGGCTGCAGGTAGGCCACTTTGTACTGGGCTCCTTCTAGTGGTGGCTGCAGGTAGGCCACTTTGCACTGGGCTCCCTCTAGTGGTAGCTGCAGGCTGGCCACTTTGCGCTAGGCTCCCTCTGGTGGTAGCTGCAGGCAGGCCACTTTGCGCTAGGCTCCCTCTGGTGGTGGCTGCAGGTAGGCCACTTTGCACTGGGCTCCCTCTAGTGGAAGCTGCAGGCAGGCCACTTTGCTTTGGGCTCCCCTCTAGTGGTGGCTGCAGGTAGGCCACTTTGCACTGGGCTCCCTCTAGTGGTGGCTGCAGGTAGACCACTTTGCACTGGGCTCTCTCTAGTGGTGGCTGCAGGTAGGCCACTTTGCACTAGGCTCCTTCTAGTGGTGGCTGCAGGTAGCGACTTTGCACTGGGCTCCCTCTAGTGGTGGCTGCAGGTGGCCACTTTGCGCTGGGCTCCCTCTAGTGGTGGCTGCAGGTAGGCCACTTTGCGCTGGGCTCCCTCTAGTAGTGGCTGCAGGTAGGCCACTTTGCACTGGGCTCCCTCTAGTGGTGGCTGCAGGTAGGCCACTTTGCACTGGGCTCCCTCTAGTGGTGGCTGCAGGTAGGCCACTTTGCACTGGGCTCCCTCTAGTGTTGGCTGCAGGTAGGCCACTTTGCACTAGGTTCCCTCTAATGGTGGCTGCAGGTAGGCCACTTTGCACTAGGTTCCCTCTAATGGTGGCTGCAGGTGGCCACTTTGCGCTAGGTTCCCTCTAGTGGTGGCTGCAGGTAGGCCACTTTGCACTAGGTTCCCTCTAATGGTGGCTGCAGGTAGGCCACTTTGCACTGGGCTCCCTCTAGTGGTGGCTGCAGGTAGGCCACTTTGCGCTAGGTTCCCTCTAGTGGTGGCTGCAGGTAGGCCACTTTGCACTAGGTTCCCTCTAATGGTGGCTGCAGGTGGCCACTTTGCGCTAGGTTCCCTCTAGTGGTGGCTGCAGGTAGGCCACTTTGCACTAGGTTCCCTCTAATGGTGGCTGCAGGTAGGCCACTTTGCACTGGGCTCCCTCTAGTGGTGGCTGCAGGTAGGCCACTTTGCGCTAGGTTCCCTCTAGTGGTGGCTGCAGGTAGGCCACTTTGCACTAGGTTCCCTCTAATGGTGGCTGCAGGTGGCCACTTTGCGCTAGGTTCCCTCTAGTGGTGGCTGCAGGTAGGCCACTTTGCACTAGGTTCCCTCTAATGGTGGCTGCAGGTAGGCCACTTTGCACTGGGCTCCCTCTAGTGGTGGCTGCAGGTAGGCCACTTTGCACTGGGCTCCCTCTAGTGGTGGCTGCAGGTAGGCCATTTTTCATGACTGTGGGTTGTAGATCAGTCCCTCTGTGTGTTGTACCCCATGTGGATTGATCTACCGCCCCATAGTACCCTTGGCTCACACAGAATTGATGCCCATTTCATTGCTTTCCCCATAAATGCCCCTAGCGCGCACAGACCAATATATCTTCCTTGTGGGCAGAGTGTTTCTGTTTGTTCATCACTAGTATGCGCTCATCAGCAGTTCAGAGCTCGCACAGCGGGATCACGCTGGAGACGCCACTGACAGAATCGTTCATCCCAATCAGTGATATGGATTATTGCTGCAGCTAAAGGAAGCCGCCGAGTCTGCCTTGTTCTCATTACCTGGCCGTGTGAGCATGAACACTCTCTGCAATAGATTGCTTTCCTCCATGTTACTAAGGGATATGGCGCAGATTCTTCCTCAGGACGGCATTTCAGTATCCAACACAGGTGCCATAATGCAAGTATATGCAAAGGCATCGACCCCATTAGGGGATATAACCCGGCGCAGCATATATCTGTACACAAATCAGAGCTTCAGTTTTATTACATTTTTCCCCGCAAAGATTTTAACTGTTTTTTTTTTATCAGCAGCTGCCACTAGAGGGAGCTCTCTGCACATAGATATAGGCTATGTGCACACGTAGGAAATGTGGCGCAGAATTTTCTGCACTAAATCTGCATCTGCAGATTTGGTGCAGTTTCTGTGCAGTTTCTGTGCAGTTTCTGTGCAGTACAATGTAAATCAATGTGAAAAAAAAAGCTGTGCAGAAAAATCTGCTGCAGAAACGCTGCAGAACTGCACAAAAGAAGTGACGTGCACTTCTTTGAAATCTGCAGCGTTTCTGCACAGATTTTTCTGCACCATATGCAGAGCTTTTTTTTTCCCACATTGATTTACATTGTACTGTCACAGTGCAGTTCTGCAGCGTTTCTGCAGCAGAAAAATCTGCTGCAGTTCTGCATCAATTCTGCACTAAATCTGCATCGTGTGCACATACCCAGCTAGTGCTGCCTGTGCAGTGAGCTCCCCCTACTGGCTGCAACTGTAAAGGCAGGTGTAAGAAATGTTTGACCCTGTGGCACTATTACCACTCTATGGGGGCTAGAGATTTTTTTTTTTTTTGCAGTTGCATCAGAAATGTGAATCAAGCCTAGATGGAAGCAGTGAGATCAGGACACTTGCCCTCTGAAGAAACGCTCAGAGGATACTCTAAATATATTACTGAAGTATTCATTGCTCCACTGTGCCACAAATACAGATAGTCCCTTGTACAACTTCATAAAAAGTTTTGTTTTATTTTTTTTGGGGGGATGGGAGATTTTGTAATATTTCTAAATTTTCTCAGTTGATCGTTTTCATGCAGCATCCACTAGAGGGAGCTACGTGTATGTGGATTTATAGGGCCAATGTTTGCATTGTGATCTGTATGCAATGAGCTCCCCCTAGTGGTGGTACGAGGATGGGTAATGGATAGATTAGATTAGTTGTGGGTCCCTGGTACAGATTTTTCATCAGCACCTTAAGGCTACACCTCTGGCAGAGATTTTGCCACGGTATGATTAACCCCTCCCTGCTGTGTGACTCTGCGCTGCTGTTTTGTTTTTTTTTCTTTTTCACTGACAATCTATTACACATCTAATAAAATAACCACCAGGTCAGGATCTTCAGGACGCACCAGTTTTTCTGGTTTGGGCAGATAAGGACGGCTCCAAGATATAATCCACAGCAAATATGTGATCTCCAGATTGATGCGTTCCGCTTCATGTATGAAGGCAAAAAAAAAGAGATTGACTTTGCCATATGGGATATTGTAATGAGCTGGGAGACGCGGGGGTTCTTGTAAATGAGTTTATGGAGCTTCTATCTTCGGAAATTGTATCCTCTTCTGTACAGGGAGGCGTTTGTAGAGTTGGGATTACCTTCATCCAGGTTTCATTCGGTATCGGGGAGGCAAAGCTCGAAGCGTCTGGACCCCAAGACCCTCGGCACCTGCTACCCACCCCCCTAAGCAACTTTAAAACAGCATGAAAGGTCACAACTGAGCACGGTGTGACTCTGTTAACCTCGTCCTTGTCCCGTACCTCTGGAAATGTATGAATGAAGAAGCTTTATTCCATGTATGGGGCTTCAGCTTTCCTTTTTTTGCTTTAGTTCTGTACATGCACCAGGTAGCACCGGATGAACAGCTATTTTGTAAACTCACATAAGAGTAGATGCAATAAATAGACATTTTTTTCCCCCCTGTATATAAATGCTTTTATATATTTGTATGACTGGCGAGGGATTTAGATTGACAGGCAGAAGATCTATTTTAATTGCAGACTTGATGTGGGATTTATTTTTGGAGCCGCGTTTCCCCTCTTTCGTTTGATCTGCAGTTTCTCGTACGATCCATGGTCATGTGTCTTCGGCTAGACCACACGTGTTCGTCTCACATCCCCTTCGGCAGCTCTCAACATGAAGTGCACTAATTCGGAAAGTGACTTGTTAGGGGCTCGTCAATGTACGGCCGGATTTAAAGGTCAGCGGCGGCGGAATTGCTTTAAGGACCATTAAACCCTAAATATATATTGCCTTATAGAAAAACCACGATTATCTGGAATATTTATGTAGAACATTTACGGTAAATGTGTAGACACAAATGACAGAGCTGATAACTACAAGCTATTTCTCTCTGAAGTCAGTCAATTCATATATTATTTGCTGTAGATAAATATAAAGGGTTAGTCCAAGAGGGAAAGACGACCACTGGACTCAAGGGGTGGTGCATTGATTTCTCGAATGTTTTGTCCCTCTATTCGTCTTAAAATTACTTTATTATTGCATTTTCTTAGTAAGAAACCAGCAGCATAAATAATCTCTAATATACTGGATAATCCAGTTCTCTAGCAATGCCGTTAGCCAGTGTGATGAACCCCACACCTCGCACCCCGCCTGGCGTCACTATTACGTCAGACAGATCACGTAGTGCGGTCTCCCCACTTTCACCAACGTGACCTTTTGCACCCCCTAGCGACATGTAAGGTAAGCTTGGCACTGTTTTACAAAGACGCCCCCTGTCCACCCGGGTCCAGGGAGGCATGGGACTGCATAGGATGTGTCCCACGCAGTCACTGAGGTAGCACCACACTTGCTCACAACCCTGACAGGCTGAAAGGCCCCTTTCACTAGCACCAGTGAAAAGAGTGCTGCCAGCCCAGTAGGACTGCCACCATTTCCTTGTTACTTATAAGCCTGGCCCATTAACAGGATTATATCGGGCCAGAAACCAGCCCTGGTAGCATGTAAAGTTAGACCAAGAAATGAACATGTGGATCAATATAAAAAAAGTCCAAGGTTAATTTATATATTTAATGTCCTTAAGGTCACACTAGATAATACATTATATACATAATGGTTATACATATGCAATGGTCAGATATGCAAATACAGGTGGTAGTACAAAAGATAAAAGCAGATGGATCATGTCAATTGCCAGGTTGATGTTGGACCATGAGTGTGCTGGGTCCAGGGCCGGCTCCAGGTTTTTGAGGGCCCCGGGCGAAAGAGTCTCAGTGGGCCCCCCCTTTAACACATACCCCGGTTCATGATTGCATATAAACACAGCCATGTAGTATATAACACTACCCACGTAGTATATAGCAGCCCACGTAGCATATAGCAGCCCACGTAGCATATAGCAGCCCATGTAGTATATAGCACAGCCCACAGTGTATATAGCAGCGCAGCCCACAGTGTATATAGCAGCGCAGCCCACGTAGTATATAGCAGCGCAGCCCACGTAGTATATAGCAGCGCAGCCCACGTAGTATATAGCAGCGCAGCCCACGTAGTATATAGCAGCGCAGCCCACGTAGTATATAGCAGCGCAGCCCACGTAGTATATAGCAGCGCAGCCCACGTAGTATATAGCAGCGCAGCCCACGTAGTATATAGCAGCGCAGCCCACGTAGTATATAGCAGCGCAGCCCACGTAGTATATAGCAGCGCAGCCCACGTAGTATATAGCAGCGCAGCCCACGTAGTATATAGCAGCCCAACCCACGTAGTATATAGCAGCCCAACCCACGTAGTATATAGCAGCACAGCCCACGTAGTATATAGCAGTGCCACTCACTCAGGCACTGGTAGGACTAGGAGCTCCTCCTGAATCTGCCTCATAACTTCAGCAGCACGGCAGCCAGCCAGGGGCGGAGATCAGAGCAGATAACGTGCTCTCTCCGCCCACAAACAATGACACACTGGCTGCCTTCTCTTAACCCCTATGTGTGCCTGCCTGGCTGCACTCACTGAGTGAGAAGATGCTTGTGTCAGAGCTGGCACATAGGGGTTAAGAGAACGCAGCCAGCAGTGACTTTGTGGGCGGAGAGAGCATGTTATCTCCTGCTCTGCTCTCCCAGCTGTATCTATGACAGCGTGAGTGGGCCCCCCTCTCTCCCTAGGGCCCCGGCATTTGCCCGGTGTGCCGGGTGCTGACGCCGGCCCTGGCTGGGTCGCAGGGGGCGTGGGATGCCAGCTGGCTCCTAGGTTCTTCACAACACATTATTCAACGTTCCCACTTTCGAAGTGAACCGCAAGCATAACAGAGAGACACCGCATGGCCTTACACTAGCCTTTATCCCCTTTGGCACCATAGAATCACACCAGGCACCTGCTACGCGTTGAGACTAAACACGTTTGCTATCTGATTCCTACTAACCATTCTGCGCAATTCTCCTCCCTGGGGTGCTAAAATGAATCGAGACCCTGGAAGGCAATCAGTCCATTCCAGAGATCTCGAAAATGTAACCGGTGTGTGGCCAGGATGTACGATAAGTCCATATCCTCTTTATGAAATCATAGCAGTCTGAATAAAGCAGTTAGACCACATGGTATAGATCCACAGGTTTTTGTTCCATAATAGTTGGTGGGAGTGTGATTTCCTTCTTTGACGCTGAAAGCTGGGCCCCCTGCTGAGCCAGGTGTCTTGTTACAGCTGCATGTTTTCAGGAGGTTTGTAAGCCACAAGGCTTTGGAAGCATAACGGGTGTGGTCTGCATCTCTGTATTCTGCTGACAGGCTCTAGACAGGACTACATTGTCTGACCATAGGCCGCCATAAACATCTGTATTCTGCTGACAGGCTCCAGACTGGACTACAGTGTCTGACCACAGGCCACCATAAACATCTATATTCTGCTGACAGGTTTCACACAGGACTACATTGTCTGACCACAGGCCACATAAACATCTATATTCTGCTGACAGGCTCCACACAGGACTACATTGTCTGACCACAGGCCACCATAAACATTTATATTCTGCTGACATGCTCCACACAGGACTACAGTGTCTGACCACAGGCTGCCATAAACATCTGTATTCTGACAATCCAGACAGGACTACAGTGTCTGACCACAGGCCGCCATAAACATCTGTATTCTGACAATCCAGACAGGACTACATTGTCTGACCACAGGCCGTCATAAACCTCTGTATCCTTCTGACAGGCTCCAGACTGGACTACAGTGTCTGACCACAGGCCACCATAAACATCTGTATTCTGCTGACAGACTCCAGACTGGACTACAGTGTCTGACCACAGGCCGCCATAAACATCTATATTCTGCTGACAGGCTCCAGACTGGACTATACTATCTGACCACAGGCCGCCATAAACATCTATATTCTGCTGACAGGCTCCAGACTGGACTACATTGTCTGACGACAGGCCGCCATAAACATCTATATTCTGCTGACAGGCTCCACACAGGACTACACTATCTGACCACAGGCCGCCATAAACATTTGTATCCTGCTAACAGGCTCCAGACTGGACTACATTGTCTGACAACAGGCCACCATAAACATCTATATTCTGCTGACAGGCTCCACACAGGGCTATACTATCTGACCACAGGCCACCATAAACATCTGTATTCTGCTGACAGGCTCCACACAGGACTATACTATCTGACCACAGGCCGCCATAAACATCTATATTCTGCTGACAGGCTCCAGACTGGACTACAGTGTCTGACCACAGGCCGTCAAACATCTGTATTCTGCTGACAGGCTCCACACAGGACTACAGTGTCTGACCACAGGCCGTCATAAACATCTGTATTCTGCTGACAGGCTCTACACAGGACTATACTATCTGACCACAGGCCGCCATAAACATCTGTATCCTGCTGACAGGTTCCAGACTGGACTACAGTGTCTGACCACAGACCACCATAAACATCTATATTCTGCTGACAGGCTCCACACAGGACTACATTGTCTGACCACAGGCCACATAAACATCTATATTCTGCTGACAGGCTCCACACAGGACTACATTGTCTGACCACAGGCCACCATAAACATTTATATTCTGCTGATACTCCAGACAGGACTACATTGTCTGACCACAGGCTGCCATAAACATCTGTATTCTGACAATCCAGACAGGACTACATTGTCTGACCACAGGCCGTCAAAACCTCTGTATCCTTCTGACAGGCTCCACACAGGACTACATTGTCTGACCACAGGCCGCCATAAACATCTGTATCCTGCTGACAGGCTCCACACAGGACTATACTATCTGACCACAGGCCGCCATAAACATCTGTATTCTGCTGACAGGCTCCAGACTGGACTACATAGTCTGACCACAGGCCGCCATAAACATCTGTATTCTGCTGACAGGCTCCAGACTGGACTACATAGTCTGACCACAGGCCGCCATAAACATCTGTATTCTGCTGACAGGCTCCAGACTGGACTACATTGTCTATAAAGGCACAGATGATTGGCCTCGGGGAGACCAAAACATCCAACACCGCGGAGACACCATCACGTGTTTCTCAACGCAGTGATTCCAGAACACTGCCCCCATCCCTTATGGGAAATATGCAGATGCATGTAAAGAAGCTGCGGAGACACCATCACGTGTTTCTCGACGCAAGCAGTGAATAGCCAGGCCTTTCCCCGGGAAGGAACAACCACGGGAAGGGCAGCATCCTATGAAGGAAAGCCACCTATGCCAAGCATGGTATCCATCCACAGACAGCTGTTTCGGGGTTTTGCCCCTCATCAGTGTGGAGTAGGAATCTGGCTATTAGGAGCAGTGCCTAGTAAAAAGGCTATAAAGGCACAGATGATTGGCCTCGGGGAGACCAAAACATCCAACACCGCGGCGACACCATCACGTGTTTCTCAACGCAGTGATTCCAGAACACTGCCCCCATCCCTTATGGGAAATATGCAGATGCATGTAAAGAAGCTGCGGAGACACCATCACGTGTTTCTCGACGCAAGCAGTGAATAGCCAGGCCTTTCCCCGGGAAGGAACAACCACGGGAAGGGCAGCATCCTATGAAGGAAAGCCACCTATGCCAAGCATGGTATCCATCCACAGACAGCTGTTTCGGGGTTTTGCCCCTCATCAGTGTGGAGTAGGAATCTGGCTATTAGGAGCAGTGCCTAGTAAAAAGGCTATAAAGGCACAGATGATTGGCCTCGGGGAGACCAAAACATCCAACACCGCGGAGACACCATCACGTGTTTCTCAACGCAGTGATTCCAGAACACTGCCCCCATCCCTTGTGGGAAATATGCAGATGCATGTAAAGAAGCTGCGGAGACACCATCACGTGTTTCTCGACGCAAGCAGTGAATAGCCAGGCCTTTCCCCGGGAAGGAACAACCACGGGAAGGGCAGCATCCTATGAAGGAAAGCCACCTATGCCAAGCATGGTATCCATCCACAGACAGCTGTTTCGGGGTTTTGCCCCTCATCAGTGTGGAGTAGGAATCTGGCTATTAGGAGCAGTGCCTAGTAAAAAGGCTATAAAGGCACAGATGATTGGCCTCGGGGAGACCAAAACATCCAACACCGCGGAGACACCATCACGTGTTTCTCAACGCAGTGATTCCAGAACACTGCCCCCATCCCTTATGGGAAATATGCAGATGCATGTAAAGAAGCTGCGGAGACACCATCACGTGTTTCTCGACGCAAGCAGTGAATAGCCAGGCCTTTCCCCGGGAAGGAACAACCACGGGAAGGGCAGCATCCTATGAAGGAAAGCCACCTATGCCAAGCATGGTATCCATCCACAGACAGCTGTTTCGGGGTTTTGCCCCTCATCAGTGTGGAGTAGGAATCTGGCTATTAGGAGCAGTGCCTAGTAAAAAGGCTATAAAGGCACAGATGATTGGCCTCGGGGAGACCAAAACATCCAACACCGCGGAGACACCATCACGTGTTTCTCAACGCAGTGATTCCAGAACACTGCCCCCATCCCTTATGGGAAATATGCAGATGCATGTAAAGAAGCTGCGGAGACACCATCACGTGTTTCTCGACGCAAGCAGTGAATAGCCAGGCCTTTCCCCGGGAAGGAACAACCACGGGAAGGGCAGCATCCTATGAAGGAAAGCCACCTATGCCAAGCATGGTATCCATCCACAGACAGCTGTTTCGGGGTATTGCCCCTCATCAGTGTGGAGTAGGAATCTGGCTATTAGGAGCAGTGCCTAGTAAAAAGGCTATAAAGGCACAGATGATTGGCCTCGGGGAGACCAAAACATCCAACACCGCGGAGACACCATCACGTGTTTCTCAACGCAGTGATTCCAGAACACTGCCCCCATCCCTTATGGGAAATATGCAGATGCATGTAAAGAAGCTGCGGAGACACCATCACGTGTTTCTCGACGCAAGCAGTGAATAGCCAGGCCTTTCCCCGGGAAGGAACAACCACGGGAAGGGCAGCATCCTATGAAGGAAAGCCACCTATGCCAAGCATGGTATCCATCCACAGACAGCTGTTTCGGGGTTTTGCCCCTCATCAGTGTGGAGTAGGAGTCTGGCTATTAGGAGCAGTGCCTAGTAAAAAGGCTATAAAGGCACAGATGATTGGCCTCGGGGAGACCAAAACATCCAACACCGCGGAGACACCATCACGTGTTTCTCAACGCAGTGATTCCAGAACACTGCCCCCATCCCTTATGGGAAATATGCAGATGCATGTAAAGAAGCTGCGGAGACACCATCACGTGTTTCTCGACGCAAGCAGTGAATAGCCAGGCCTTTCCCCGGGAAGGAACAACCACGGGAAGGGCAGCATCCTATGAAGGAAAGCCACCTATGCCAAGCATGGTATCCATCCACAGACAGCTGTTTCGGGGTTTTGCCCCTCATCAGTGTGGAGTAGGAGTCTGGCTATTAGGAGCAGTGCCTAGTAAAAAGGCTATAAAGGCACAGATGATTGGCCTCGGGGAGACCAAAACATCCAACACCGCGGAGACACCATCACGTGTTTCTCAACGCAGTGATTCCAGAACACTGCCCCCATCCCTTATGGGAAATATGCAGATGCATGTAAAGAAGCTGCGGAGACACCATCACGTGTTTCTCGACGCAAGCAGTGAATAGCCAGGCCTTTCCCCGGTGTCTCCGCAGCTTCTTTACATGCATCTGCATATTTCCCATAAGGGATGGGGGCAGTGTTCTGGAATCACTGCGTTGAGAAACACGTGATGGTGTCTCCGCGGTGTTGGATGTTTTGGTCTCCCCGAGGCCAATCATCTGTGCCTTTATAGCCTTTTTACTAGGCACTGCTCCTAATAGCCAGATTCCTACTCCACACTGATGAGGGGCAAAACCCCGAAACAGCTGTCTGTGGATGGATACCATGCTTGGCATAGGTGGCTTTCCTTCATAGGATGCTGCCCTTCCCGTGGTTGTTCCTTCCCGGGGAAAGGCCTGGCTATTCACTGCTTGCGTCGAGAAACACGTGATGGTGTCTCCGCAGCTTCTTTACATGCATCTGCATATTTCCCATAAGGGATGGGGGCAGTGTTCTGGAATCACTGCGTTGAGAAACACGTGATGGTGTCTCCGCGGTGTTGGATGTTTTGGTCTCCCCGAGGCCAATCATCTGTGCCTTTATAGCCTTTTTACTAGGCACTGCTCCTAATAGCCAGATTCCTACTCCACACTGATGAGGGGCAAAACCCCGAAACAGCTGTCTGTGGATGGATACCATGCTTGGCATAGGTGGCTTTCCTTCATAGGATGCTGCCCTTCCCGTGCTTGTTCCTTCCCGGGGAAAGGCCTGGCTATTCACTGCTTGCGTCGAGAAACACGTGATGGTGTCTCCGCAGCTTCTTTACATGCATCTGCATATTTCCCATAAGGGATGGGGGCAGTGTTCTGGAATCACTGCGTTGAGAAACACGTGATGGTGTCTCCGCGGTGTTGGATGTTTTGGTCTCCCCGAGGCCAATCATCTGTGCCTTTATAGCCTTTTTACTAGGCACTGCTCCTAATAGCCAGATTCCTACTCCACACTGATGAGGGGCAAAACCCCGAAACAGCTGTCTGTGGATGGATACCATGCTTGGCATAGGTGGCTTTCCTTCATAGGATGCTGCCCTTCCCGTGGTTGTTCCTTCCCGGGGAAAGGCCTGGCTATTCACTGCTTGCGTCGAGAAACACGTGATGGTGTCTCCGCAGCTTCTTTACATGCATCTGCATATTTCCCATAAGGGATGGGGGCAGTGTTCTGGAATCACTGCGTTGAGAAACACGTGATGGTGTCTCCGCGGTGTTGGATGTTTTGGTCTCCCCGAGGCCAATCATCTGTGCCTTTATAGCCTTTTTACTAGGCACTGCTCCTAATAGCCAGATTCCTACTCCACACTGATGAGGGGCAAAACCCCGAAACAGCTGTCTGTGGATGGATACCATGCTTGGCATAGGTGGCTTTCCTTCATAGGATGCTGCCCTTCCCGTGGTTGTTCCTTCCCGGGGAAAGGCCTGGCTATTCACTGCTTGCGTCGAGAAACACGTGATGGTGTCTCCGCAGCTTCTTTACATGGACTACATTGTCTGACCACAGGCCACCATAAACACCTGTATTCTGCTGACAGGCTCCAGACAGGACTACAGTGTCTGACCACAGGCCGTCATAAACATCTGTATTATGCTGACATGCTCCAGACTGGACTACATTGTCTGACCACAGGCCGCCATAAACATCTGTATTCTGCTGACATGCTCCAGACTGGACTACATTGTCTGACCACAGGCCACCATAAACATCTGTATTCTGCTGACAGGCTCCACACAGGACTATACTATATGACCACAGGCCGCCATAAACATCTATATTCTGCTGACAGGCTCCAGACTGGACTACATTGTCTGACCACAGGCCGCCATAAACATCTGTATCCTGCTGATAGTATAGTCCTGTGTGGAGCCTATCTGACCACAGGCCGCCATAAACATCTGTATTCTGCTGAGAGGCTCCAGACTGGACTACATAGTCTGACCACAGGCCGCCATAAACATCTGTATTCTGCTGACAGGCTCCAGACAGGACTACAGTGTCTGATCACAGGCCGTCATAAACATCTGTATTCTGCTGACAGGCTCCAGACAGGACTACAGTGTCTGACCACAGGCCACCATAAACATCTGTATTCTGCTGACAGGCTCCAGACAGGATTACATTGTCTGACCACAGGCCACCATAAACATCTGTATTCTGCTGACAGGCTCCAGACAGGACTACATTGTCTGACCACAGGCCACCATAAACATCTGTATTCTGCTGACAGGCTCCAGACTGGACTACATTGTCTGACCACAGGCCGCCATAAACATCTGTATTCTGCTGACATGCTCCACACAGGTCTACACTATCTGACCACAGGCCACCGTAAACATCTGTATTCTGCTGACAGGCTCCAGACTGGACTACATTGTCTGACCACAGGCCGCCATAAACATCTGTATTCTGCTGACAGGCTCCACACAGGTCTATACTATCTGACCACAGGCCGCCATAAACATCTGTATTCTGCTGACAGGCTCCACACAGGTCTATACTATCTGACCACAGGCTGCCATAAACATCTGTATTCTGCTGACAGGCTCCACACAGGACTATACTATCTGACCACAGGCCACCATAAACATCTGTATTCTGCTGACAGGCTCCACACAGGACTACATTGACAACAGGCCGTCATAAACATCTGTATTCTGCTGACAGGCTCCACACAGGACTATACTATCTGACCACAGGCCGCCATAAACATCTGTATTCTGCTGACAGGCTCCACACAGGACTATACTATCTGACCACAGGCCACCATAAACATCTGTATTCTGCTGACAGGCTCCAGACTGGACTACATTGTCTGACCACAGGCCGCCATAAACATCTGTATTCTGCTGACAGGCTCCACACAGGTCTATATTATCTGACCACAGGCCGCCATAAACATCTGTATTCTGCTGACAGGCTCCACACAGGACTATACTATCTGACCACAGGCCACCATAAACATCTGTATTCTGCTGACAGCAAATAAAGAGAAGATGAAAGAAATGTAAAAATGATGATTCAGACAAAAATGCGTTTGACCTTATGTCATAACATCATATTGGAGTTTTGCTATTTTTGCATTTTTTTAGAATCCCCTTCGGCCGATGTGCACTTATATCAAATTTTCTTCTGGAAAAAAAAGAGTTCTCCTGTATGGTGCCCAGGGTAGGCACAGTCTTCTGCTTTCTGCTGGGGGACATTACTGACACAAGGAGTTAGTTCATCTGTTCACAATGTCCTAATTTGCAGTCCTGAGGATGAGCAGGGATAATGCACCGTATCAGGAATTACATTGTATATTGTCCTAAACCCTTTCTAGATAAGACTGTAAAATTCTTATTTCTCTCTTAAGGAAGAACAGCGCGGAGAGAAGGGACTGAAGGAAGTTTTCTAGAGCAGATTTTTCATGCTCCTTAAGAAAGACAGTGTCAGCATCTGGCTGATCAAGTAAGAATGTAGGACCATCCCACTCCCAGGCACTTCCACACACAGCTCCATGTACAGTCTGCAGACCTGCGGGAACCAAGAAGCCAGACATCTCCAAGGTAAGAAGACCCCGCTATCCCCCCACATTGGTGCTTCATTTCTCCCCTTAGGACTGACCAGGGGGCACGTCGGGGGTCTGCTCCCTGCATCCTATGCAATATCTGCAGCTGTTTCCTTGCAGATAAACCGTCCCCGTGCTATCGAGCCCCATTCCTATAATGTTTTCCCACTGACTGAAAACAATGGGATCAGCTCTGGAAAAAAAAAAGGCAGGAATTGTGGAATCTTTATATTGGCAGTATAACTTCACCTCTTTTCCAAAAATATAGACGCACACTTCCTCCGCAGAATCATTTGTTCTGCATCAGGAGAAAGTGAGGGTATTTAGCTCTGTGGCTTGATGAGCAGGACTCTATATATATATATATAAAAAAAAAAAAAAAGACCCTCTTATGGGCCCCCTAATAGGAAACATCTGATTGTACGAGGGTCCTCAACAGGGCTTTGCCAAAACCTGTGCGGAAGGAGAGAAGAAAGAAAAAGCATCAAATAGTTAATCCCTCCCGCACCCCGCGTTTTGGACGAGAGGGGCTCGCCCGATAGGTAATCGATCCTCTGCGGGATCACAGACGGATTCCTTTTGGAGGTAATGGCTCGATCCGGATTTTTCGACCTCTAGGAATGGGGTGCCGCTTCGACAGGAGAGGTGGGTGTGTGCCGTTGTGATTCCTGACAAAGGGAGAACTTTGGGATAGACTGGCTCCATTGTTTCCAGTTGTAAGGCTTCCAAGATTTCTTGATTTGTTTTTTTTTTCCGTGGTCAGTAGCTGGGTTTTCGTTCCAGTGTGTTAGTGTATATACGTTGCATTTAGGTTGTGTCCTTCCACAAGGAGGTTTTTATTTCCGTTGTTTGCTAGAAAGAAAGAGGGAAAAGTGTTTAACCTGAAGGAGATGAGTGACGGACAGTCCCGGCTTATGGGGGGGGCTGATGGGAACCAGCGAGAGCGTTAGTAGTGTCAGTATGTGTCGCATGAATCGCGATGATCTCTGCAACCTACACGATGTGTTTCTCCCCTGGAGGTAAGTGGTTAATGTGCCAGAGGCAGCAGACGGTTTGGAGGATGTGGGTTGTAATCTAGTGGTAAATTAGAAAGCACGATAAGTTTAATATTTTCCACTGCTGTAGATTTATGTGGCGCAGAACTTCTCCTTGAATATTACTTTTTAACAACTATCTCTATTTTTGCCTTCACTTAAAGGGACAATTTTACTGATTAAATTAGTGGTATGGCTGTATAGGACATTGAGCAAGGATAAAAAACGATTCCTGTCTTTTCGTAATCCGATGAGCCAGCGCTGAGAAATCAACCTTTGAAGTCACATGCAAATTAGCCTGGGATTGCATTGGGGGCGTTTCCATACTGAACACACCCTCAATGCACTTTCTCGTATCTGCAAAGGTTAATTTCTTAGTGCAGATTACTACAAGATGGGTATAATTTTTATGGGGGGGGGGGAGGGGGTTTGGTACCTATACAGCCATATTATTAGTTTGATTAATAAAACTCCAGTCTCTGTCCTGATTTTTTTCCACAAAACTAGGAAACAGAAGGTAATATATGTGCATTTTTGCAATAGTTATTAATGCATGTAAAATTGCAATTGTCCTTAACATAGCAACACTTGTGTGTATTCAGCTTCCATGCAGTCATGGGTTTCCATGGTTACAGACTACAAATAAACCCCTGTAGTCTGATTCTGCAGTCATGTGTTACTCCTCACTTTCTGCCTAGCTGATAATCCGGAAAAAGCGTACATCTGTGGATTATCAGCTCGTGTATACCTCCCGGCAAATCACCCTACGAATAAGCAAAATGCTCGGACTTCCGGTTATTGGATTGTTCATGCCGGTATTAAAATCGTACATGCAGGAGAATTCGGGTCAACCCGTCTCTACAGGCCATGCAACAATTGGGAAATGTAAGTGCACCTTTATAAATGACTGCAGGATCAGACGACACCTGTAGTCTGTAACCAAGGAGAAACATAGATCTGTATAGGACCTGAACACACAAATGGGCAGTGATCCATCAGCCATGTTATGTATACTGTCTGCCACATTGTCACAGAAAAAGCCAAGTGCGTTTGGGGGGAACTAGGGTTCTTGCAGTGGCAAGTAACTCTATATGGTGGGTCTGACGGGTCCTGTAGTGGTGGTCTATATGTATGCAACTTGTATCTTGATATTTTATACCTGTCATTAAAAGTTAAGTTTTATATATACGTTTCTCTCTGCTGGATAAATAAATCCATTGAAGTCTGTGCAAATTAGCTGCTCCTGGCGGACACTTTGCATTGGTCAACGCGTTTCAGAGAGCCTTCATTCTTCTACTGGATGGGTCGGGATCCCGAGCTATTAGGATAAGTCATTTATGCTAGAATGAAAAGAATCTATAGGACCGTGGATCCCCTAAGGAACTGCTGATGTATTTCTAGTACTAGTGTGAGATTCTCCATCTTGCTTGGATGTATCCTGATCCACGTAAATATTTATTGCTGTAAACTTCTATGGCACTATTATCTCCTGGAAAGAAAGCATTGGGCATGTTAAAAATCTAACCAAACCGATCCGTCAGAGAATAGCAAATTCGGCTTTACAGTACAGACCAAAAGTTTGGACACACCTTCTCATTTAAAGATTTTTCTGTATTTTCATGGCTATGAAAATTGTAAATTCACACTGAAGGCATCAAAACTATGAATTAACACATGTGGAATTATATACTTAACAAAAAAGTGTGAAGCAACTGAAATTGTCTTATAGTCTAGGTTCTTCAAAGTAGCCACCTTTTGCTTTGATGACTGCTTTGCACACTCTTGGCATTCTGTTGATGAGTTTTAAGAGGTAATCACCAGAAATGGTCTTCCAACAATCTTGAAGAAGTTCCCAGAGATGCTGAGCACTTGTTGGCCCTTTTGCCTTCACTCTGCGGTCCAGCTCACCCCAAACCATGTCAATTGGGTTCAGGTCTGGTGACTCAGCATCCCTTCACTTTCCTTCTTGGTCAAATAGCCCTTACACAGTCTGGAGGTGTGTTTGAGGTCATTGTCATGTTGAAAAATAAATGATGGTCCAACTAAACGTAAACCGGATGGAATAGCATGCCGCTGCAAGATGCTGTGGTAGCCATGCTGGTTCACTATGCCTTCAATTTGGAATAAATCCCCAACAGTGTCACCAGCAAAGCCCCCCCACACCATCACACCTCCTCCTCCATGCTTCACGGTGGGAACCAGGCATGTAGAATCCATCCGTTCACCTTTTTTACGTTGCACAAAGACACGGTGGTTGGAACCAAATATCTCAAATTTGGACTCATCAGACCAAAGCACAGATTTCCACTGGTCTATGTCCATTCCTTGTGTTCTTTAGCCCAAACAAGTCTCTTCTGCTTGTTACCTGTCCTTAGCAGTGGTTTCTTAGCAGCTATTTTACCATGAAGACCTGCTGCACAAAGTCTCCTCTTAACAGTTGTTGTAGCTCTGTGTAGCATTGACCTGGTCTCTAATCTGAGCTGCTGTTAACCTGCGATTTCTGAGGCTGGCGACTCGGATAAACTTATCCTCAGAAGCAGAGGTGACTCTTGGTCTTCCTTTCCTGGGGCAGTCCTCATGTGAGCCAGTTTCTTTGCAACGATTGATGGTTTTCACAGCTACACTTGGGGACACTTTCAAAGTTTTCCCAATTTTTCGGACTGACTGACCTTCATTTCTTAACCCCTTCCCGACCCATGACGCCACGTAGGCGTCATGAAAGTCGGTGCCCTTCCGACCCATGACGCCTATGCGGCGTCATGGAAAGATCGCGTCCCTGCAGATCGGGTGAAAGGGTTAACTCCCATTTCACCCGATCTGCAGGGACAGGGGGAGTGGTAGTTTAGCCCAGGGGGGGTGGCTTCACCCCCTCGTGGCTACGATCGCTCTGATTGGCTGTTGAAAGTGAAACTGCCAATCAGAGCGATTTGTAATATTTCACCCATTATAACGGGTGAAATATTACAATCCAGCCATGGCCGATGCTGAAATATCATCGGCCATGGCTGGAAATACTAGTGTGCCCCCACCCCACCCCTCCGATCGCCCCCCCACCCCCCCGATCTGGCCGGTACACTGCTCCGGCTCCCCTCCGTCCAGTGCTCCGCTCCCCCCCGTGCTCGTGCCCGCTCCCCCCGTGCTCCAATCACCCCCCCGTGCTCCAATCACCCCCCCTGCACTCCGATCCACCCCCCCCCGTGCTCCGTTCCACCCCCCCGTGCTCCATTCCAGCCCCCCCGCGCTCCGTTCCACGCCCCCGCGCTCCGTTCCACCCCTCCCGCGCTCCGATTCCCCCCCCCGTGCTCCGATCCCCCCCCCGTGGTCCCCCCCCCACCCTATCATACTTACCGATCCAGCCGTGGTCCCGTCCGTCTTCTCCCGGGCGCCGCCATCTTCCAAAATGGCGGGCGCATGCGCAGTGCGCCCGCCGAATCTGCCGGCCGGCAGATTCGTTCCAAAGTGCATTTTGATCACTGAGATATAATCTATCTCAGTGATCAAAATAAAAAAAATAATAAATTACCCCCCCCCCCCCCCTTTGTCACTCCCATAGGTAGGGACAATAAAAAAATAAAGAATTTTTTTTTTTCCACTGTTAGAATAGGGTTAGGGTTAGGGGTAGGGTTAGGGTTAGGGGTAGGGTTAGGGTTAGGGGTAGGGTTAGGGGTAGGGCTAGGGGTAGGGTTAGGGGTAGGGTTAGGGGTAGGGTTAGGGTTAGGGTTAGGGCTAGGGTTAGGGTTAGGAATGTGCACACGTATTCTGGTCCTCTGCGGATTTTTCCGCTGCGGATTTGATAAATCCGCAGTGCTAAACCGCTGCGGATTTATGGCGGATTTACCGCGTTTTTTTCTGCGCATTTCACTGCGGTTTTACAATTGCGATTTTCTATTGGAGCAGTTGTAAAACCGCTGCGGAATCCGCACAAAGAAGTGACATGCTGCGGAATGTAAACCGCTGCGTTTCCGTGCAGTTTTTCCGCAGCATGTGTACAGCGATTTTTGTTTCCCATAGGTTTACATTGAACTGTACACTCATGGGAAACTGCTGCGGATCCGCAGCGTTTTCCGCAGCGTGTGCACATACCTTTAGAATTAGGCTATGTGCACACGGTGCGGATTTGGCTGCGGATTCGCAGCAGTGTTCCATCAGGTTTACAGTACCATGTAAACATATGAAAAACCAAATCCGCTGTGCCCATGGTGCGGAAAATACCGCGCGGGAACGCTGCGTTGTATTTTCCGCAGCATGTCAATTCTTTGTGCGGATTCCGCAGCGTTTTACACCTGTTCCTCAATAGGAATCCGCAGGTGAAATCCGCACAAAAAACACTGGAAATCCGCGGAAAATCCGCAGGTAAAACACAGTGCCTTTTACCCGCAGATTTTTCAAAAATGGTGCGGAAATATCTCACACGAATCCGCAACGTGGGCACATAGCCTTAGGGTTAGGGTTGGAATTAGGGTTGTGGTTAGGGTTAGGGGTGTGTTGGGGTTAGTGTTGTGGTTAGGGGTGTGTTGGGGTTAGGGTTGTGATTAGGATTATGGCTACAGTTGGGATTAGGGTTAGGGGTGTGTTGGGGTTAGTGTTGGAGGTAGAATTGAGGGGTTACCACTGTTTAGGCACATCAGGGGTCTCCAAACGCAACATGGCGCCACCATTGATTCCAGCCAATCTCGTATTCAAAAAGTCAAATGGTGCTCCCTCACTTCCGAGCCCTGACGTGTGCCCAAACAGTGGTTTACCCCCACATATGGGGTACCAGCATACTCAGGACAAACTGCGCAACAATTACTGGGGTCCAATTTCTCCTGTTACCCTTGTGAATCTAAAAAAATGCTTGCTAAAACATAATTTTTGAGGAAAGAAAAATGATTTTTTATTTTCACGGCTCTGCGTTGTAAACGTCTGTGAAGCACTTGGGGGTTCAAAGTGCTCACCACATATCTAGATAAGTTCCTTGGGGGGTCTAGTTTCTAAAATGGGGTCACTTGTGGGGGGTTTCTACTGTTTAGGCACATCAGGGGCTCTGCAAACGCAACGTGACGCCCGCAGAGCATTCCATCAAAGTCTGCATTTCAAAACGTCACTACTTCAATTCCAAGCCCCGGCATGTGCCCAAACAGTAGTTTACCCCCACATATGGGGTATCACCGTACTCAGGAGAAACTGGACAACAAATATTGGGGTCAAATTTCTCCTGTTACCCTTGGGAAAATTAAAAAATTCTGGGCTAAATAATTATTTTTGAGGAAAGAAAACGTATTTATTATTTTCACGGCTCTGCATTATAAACTTCTATGAAGCACTTGGGGGTTCAAAGTGCTCACCACACATCTAGATAAGTTCCTTTGGGGGTCTAGTTTCCAAAATGGGGTCACTTGTGGGGGGTTTCTACTGTTAAGCCACATCAGGGGCTCTGCAAACGCAACGTGACGCCCACAGAGCATTCCATCAAAGTCTGCATTTCAAAACGTCACTACTTCACTTCCGAGCCCCGGCATGTGCCCAAACAGTGATTTACCCCCACATATGGGGTATCAGCGTACTCAGGAGAAACTGGACAACAACTTTTGGGGTCAATTTCTCCTGTTACCCTTGGGAAAATAAAAAATTGCAGGCTAAAAGATCATTTTTGAGAAAATAATTTTTTTTTTTATTTTCATGGCTCTGCGTTATAAACTTCTGTGAAGCACTTGGGGGTTTAAAGTGCTCAATATGCATCTAGATAAGTTCCTTGGGGGGTCTAGTTTCCAAAATGGGGTCACTTGTGGGGGAGCTCCAATGTTTAGGCACACAGGGGCTCTCCAAACGCGACATGGTGTCCGCTAACAATTGGAGCTAATTTTCCATTCAAAAAGTCAAATGGCACGCCTTCTCTTCCGAGCCCTGCCGAGTGCCCAAACAGTGGTTTACCCCCACATATGAGGTATCGGCGTACTCGGGAGAAATTGCCCAACAAATTTTATGATCCATTTTATCCTACTGCCCATGTGAAAATGAGAAAATTGAGGCGAAAATAATTTTTTTGTGAAAAAAAATTACTTTTTCATTTTTACAGATCAATTTGTGAAGCACCTGAGGGTTTAAAGTGCTCACTAGGCATCTAAATTAGTTCCTTGGGGGGTCTAGTTTCCAAAATGGGGTCACTTGTGGGGGAGCGCCAATGTTTAGGCACACAGGAGCTATCCAAACGCGACATGGTGTCCGCTAACGATGGAAATAATTTTTCATTCAAAAAGTCAAATGGCGCTCCTTCCCTTCCGAGCCTTACCATGTGCCCAAACAGTGGTTTACCTCCACATGTGAGGTATTGGTGTACTCAGGAGAAATTGCCCAACACATTTTAGGATCCATTTTATCCTGTTGCCCATGTGAAAATGAAAAAATTGAGGCTAAAAGAATTTTTTTGTGAAAAAAAAGTACTTTTTCATTTTTACGGATCAATTTGTGAAGCACCTGGGGGTTCAAAGTGCTCACTATGCATCTAGATAAGTTCCTTGGGGCGTCTAGTTTCCAAAATGGGGTCAGTTGTGGGGGAGCTCCAATTTTTAGGCACACGGGGGCTCTCCAAACGTGACATGGTGTCCGCTAAAGAGTGGAGCCAATTTTTGATTCAAAAAGTCAAATGGCGCTCCTTCCCTTCCAAGCCCTGCCGTGCGCCAAAACAGTGGTTTACCCCCACATATGAGGTATCAGCGTACTCAGGACAAATTGGACAACAACGTTCGTGGTTCAGTTTCTCCTTTTACCATTGGGAAAATAAAAAAATTGTTGCTAAAAGATAATTTTTGTGACTAAAAAGTTAAATGTTCATTTTTTCCTTCCATGTTGCTTCTGCTGCTGTGAAGCACCTGAAGGGTTAATAAACTTCTTGAATGTGGTTTTGAGTACCTTGAGGGTTGCAGTTTTTAGAATGGTGTCACTTTTGGGTATTTTCAGCCATATAGACCCCTCAAACTGACTTCAAATGTGAGGTGGTCCCTAAAAAAAATGGTTTTGTAAATTTCGTTGTAAAAATGACAAATCGCTGGTCGAATTTTAACCCTTATAACTTCCTAACAAAAAAAAATTTTGTTTCCAAAATTGTGCTGATGTAAAGTAAACATGTGGGAAATGTTATTTATTAACTATTTTGTGTCACATATCTCTCTGGTTTAACAGAATAAAAATTCAAAATGTGAAAATTGCGAAATTTTCAAAATTTTCGCCAAATTTCCGTGTTTATCACAAATAAATGCAGAATTTATTGACCTAAATTTACCACTAACATGAAGCCCAATATGTCACGAAAAAACAATCTCAGAACCGCTAGGATCCGTTGAAGCGTTCCTGAGTTATTACCTCATAAAGGGACACTGGTCAGAATTGCAAAAAACGGCAAGGTCTTTAAGGTCAAAATAGGCTGGGTCTTGAAGGGGTTAAAGTAATGATGGCCACTCGTTTTTCTTTACTTAGCTGCTTTTTTCTTGCCATAATACAAATTCTAACAGTCTATTCAGTAGGACTATCAGCTGTGTATCCACCAGCCTTCTGCTCAACACAACTGATGGTCCCAACCCCATTTATAAGGCAAGAAATGCCACTTATTAAACCTGATAGGGCACACATGTGAAGTGAAAACCATTTCCGGTGACTACCTCTTGAAGCTCATCAAGAGAATGCCAAGAGTGTGCAAAGCAGTCATCAAAGCAAAAGGTGGCTACTTTGAAGAACCTAGAATATAAGACAACAAAAAAGTGTGAAACAACTTAAATTATAAGTATATAATTCCACATGTGGTAATTCATAGTTTTTATGCCTTCAGTGTGAATTTACAATTTTCATCGTCATGAAAATACAGCAAAATCTTTAAATGAGAAGGTGTCCAAACGTTTGGTCTGTACTGTATATACATCCATTGTAAAAAAAAAAAATTTCTGGTACTCAGTGGTGGCCAAAGATCACAGACGTCACCAATATCATCTTCTCAAATGTATCAGGGGATCATTTTCTCTAGATTTTTACTTTAAGGGCTCATACTCATTTGCGAGAAAAATGGTTGAGTGTAATCCAATAAAAAATCGGATTGCACTGTGACCAATGTTATTCTATTAGTCCCTGCTCATCTGCATTTTTATTTTCTCATCTTGGATCGGACTGAGAACAAAAATCGTAAAACGCTGCTATTGTCCTCATATCTTGGATGAGACTCGCCAATGCAAGTCAATGGGTGTGATAAAAAAAAAATTCCACCGCACACGGACCATGTGAATGCCGTCCGATTTTTACACACCGATGTCCTTGAAAACCCGACATTTCAGTAGCCAAGTACAGTAATATCACAGCTTGACCTGACAGAATAGATAAATATATATACACATAGAATAGATAGATCTAAAGATGTCAATCACATATATAATTAGTACAGTGTGTGTGCAGCTTACTGTACATGTATTTTATTACTGAACAAATTATTTTCTGAAAAAAATGACGTGGGATCCCCTGAAATGGTAACCAGCAGAGGGAAAGCGAATAGCTGGGGGCATGTTTACAGCCTGGGAACGGGGTAATACCCATGGAGCTTCCCAGGCTATTAATATCAACTCACAGCTATATGCTAAGCCTTTACGAGTTATTAAAATGGGTAATTCCCCCACAAAAATGACTTTGGTCCCCCTATAATAACCAGCAAAGGCTAGGCAGACAGCTGCGGGCTGATATTAATAGCCTAGGAAGGGGCCATGGATACTGGCCCCTCCGAGACTAAAGATATTAGTTCTCAGCTGCCCAAGAAATGGTGCATCTATAAAATGCACCAAATCTGGCACTTAGCCTCGCTCTTCCCACTTGCTCTGGTGCGGTGGCAAGTGGGGTGATAGTTGGGGGGGTTGATGCCAGCTTTGTATTGGCTCTGACCTCCGATGACCTTTCTGATGGCACTGCGAGCATCAGAACTTTCTCATGCTCACAGTGACCTCAGTGAGGTCAAAGAAATGCATTGGATATGAACTCCACTTAAATGTATCATGTCACTGCGTGGCACTGAGCTAAGCAAGCATGCACAACTCAGTGTGTCTGCTGGATGGCAGGCTGTATAGTCACATCATGCAACCATGCAGCCTGCCATCTAGATGTAGCAGCTCTAAACCCATCACAGGACAATTGGATTATTATCTTCATGTCGGGGACAGGTAAGGATGATGTTGCTTTATTAATTTTTTTTGTAACAGGAATATTGGATTCAATGGATTAGGCATAAAGGTGAGTATAAATGTTAATTTTAATTCAGTGAAGGAGTCTGTGTCATTTTCTCAAATAAAGGACTTTGTTCTGGGTGTTATATTTTTGACAATTTGACTATGGGGTTAGTAATGGGGGTATCTTAATAGACGCCTCCCCATTACTAACTCCTGGGCTTGAAGTCAGCTGCCAATACAAAGGTGACATCAACCCCAATATTATCACCCTACTTGCCACCACATTAGGGTAAGTGGGAAGAGGGAGGCTAATTACCAGAATTGGCACATCTTAGAGATGCAACTTTTCTGGGGCGGCTAAAAGCTGATGGTTTTTATATCCACCGCACCTTCCTAGGCTATTAAAATCAGCCCGCAGCTGTCTGCCTAGCCTTTGCTGGTTATTAATTATATTTTTTCAGAAAATAATTTATTTTGTAGTAAAATACATGTACAGTAAGCTACACACACACAGAACTGATTATATAACTTAATCACATACTTATATCTGTCTATTTCGAAATATATAATATATGGGAGAATATTTCCTTGGAAAACTGTAAATGACAGAATTGCTCTATGTAAAAGCTCATGTGAAAATGGAAATGCAATCGGATGTAAATTGGATGTCATTTGGATGCAAAGTGATAAAATCGGATTGTACTGGCATGACACTTGTATGACTCTTGTCCCACTATTCTGGAGCGATATTGGACCGGTTTTGTTACGGTGATGGATACGAGCCCTAATTGTAATCTAAGCACAATGCAGATTTAGAAAGGCTCGTTCTTTGCCATGACCACCATAGACGAAAACCGAGGCCTCATTCAGACGTCCGTTTTTCACGTTCTGCCTATGTTTTCCACGTACCTTTGTCCATGTAGCTGTTCACTTGCTTGTGTTACTTTGCAGACAGTGTGATTGCAAAAAAATAAAAATAAATCACTGAGACAACTCCATTTTTCATCCAAGTCGCCGATCAGAATCGCCAATGCAAGCCTACGGAAAATTAGCACGCAGTTGGTATTCGTGTGCAATCCATGTACTGTCCATTTTTTAACTTTGGTAGAAGAAGCCTTGCAGTTTAATTTTTTTTTCCGGCATCATGGTAAAATTTAATGCATTGACCAAACACTGATCAAAATCTGATCTAACACCGTGATGGAAATTGGTGAATTTTCTTCAAGTGCAGGAGAAAAAAAAGGACATCTGAACGAGGCCTGAGTCGTAACACAGGCGAATAAATAGCGAGTGCGTTACACAACTGCAGATACATATTCCCAGCAGCAGAGGGCGCACTCTTATGACGTTAGACCCCAGAGCCTGCACTTTCTGGGTGCACATTGATTGGTGCTCCTGGTGACCCAATAGAGGTGCAGAGGAAAGAGGTCACATTTTACGTGTCTTCTTCTGGGACATAGAGGAGCTCATAGTCGATCGCATAAGTCAGCCATTAAAGAGGCGTTGAGCTCGGTGCTGAACCCTTTACCCCTATATCACTTGTAGTGCTAGATCCCCGCTGCTGTAAGTTCACATATAAAAATTTCATGTTTGGCCAGATACACACCCCGTCTCGAGAGGTCCTGACATTTGCTCTGTTGTCCAGTCTTGTGATCAAAACTTTTTATATAAAGAAAAGTTCTGTAACTTTTTAATCTTGTATGTTTTTGAGTTTCTTGACTTTTTATGATTATTATTATTATTTATTTATATAGCACCATTAATTCCATGGTGCTGTATATGAGAAAGGGGTTAGATACAGAGTTATAGACTTTTTTAAAAACATGTTGGTTGCTGTAAGTGAATGGAAACCTTCAGTGTCTAAACTCTGAGGTCGGAAACCTGTCCTTACTGGAACCTGCACACACATTAGATCAGTCGTCTGAACCCGCTGAATTCGGTGGGATCGACCAACCATCTACTCTGTGGGCGCAGAACAGGAACCAAGCCGCCTTATGGATCCATTCATATTTTTGCCTTATTAGCGTTTTTAGTGTTCTTTTTTTTTTCTGCATTTTATTTTATTTTTTGTTGTATTTCTCTATTTTCCATTTTTTGGGGGACGTTTTTGGTGAAGATTTTAAACAGCGTTTTTTTTTATTGCGATTTTACATGCACTTTTTAGGCTCCCTACGGGCACGTTCACACTTAGTGTTTTGATCCTTTTTTTTTCCTGCATGCAAATTGCATTTTTTGGGTGAAAAAAATGCAGCCAGAAATCAACTTTTTTTATTTAAAATGCCATTTTGATGCATTTTTCATGTGATTTGTCTTTGGGGGATTTTCGCTTTTTGCAGTCGCTGGATGTAAATAAGGAAAGATTCTATTTCCTGACAGCAAGCGGAAGTCTTGAAAATGGCTCCGCCGCCATCAGACAGGACATCTCCTTCTCTTCCAGCCCGATAATAAACTCTGGCATGTTTGGAGGACACAGGTTCGAGACCGTTTTTTTTTGGATGAGGATGAAGATAATATTATTTCTGGCTCCTGGCTCGTCCCATTTCCTTTCTAAGTGGTAACGCAAGAATAAAAATAGCATTTTCCGTATTTTTTGAGTCGCGTCTTATCTGATTGAACTCATCGCAGTCTTGGAAGTAAACATGGGGGTAAAGAGTTAAAGTCAGACATATTCCCAACCCCTAGATATGTTTTTTTTTTTTTTTTTGCCCGTTCTTGTGAAAAGATGTTCCATATATGTTATGAAATTAATATTAGAAATCTGCCATGAAGCCGGGAGAAAATAATAAACCCGCTACCCACCTGGTGGGCAATATGCTGAGGTGGCACCATGGAAGCCCTTATGCCAGCGGCAGCAACCAGCATGAAGCATGATCCCCCGACGCGCGCCTGAGAACGGTTAGGTTCATTACATCTCCTCCATGCTCTGATTACTGTTTAATGAGAGTAAGCAAAAGTGAGATGATGTCGGATGAAACGTGCCACCGGGGGCGCTATCAGGTCTCCAGGATAATGGTTTCCCAGTTAAAGGGGTATTCCAGTGGACTGATGATATCGGCGTGGGAGCCACCGCTGGTTGTCTTCTGCCCGCTAGTCTGTGACGAAGAAGAGTTGAGTGGATCGGCTAGATTTTATTGCCATAATGCATTTAAAATTAATTAAATTCCCTTTTGTTTTGTGTCCACAGCGCCTATGCTGAGCTATGTGTCTCCATGGTTACAGACTACAAACAAACCCTTCATAGTCTGGCCGATGCAGGGGAATGGATGCAAGGAACATGACTAGAGGATCCGGCTACACAGGGTTTGCTGGTAGTCTGCAATGATGAAGCCACACAGCTCTGCATGGGAGCTGTATACACAGAACAGTAGGAGATTTTAACCTACTAATAGACACAAAGAAGATAGGCAATAGCTGAGGTTGAAAGGAGTGGCAAGTCACCACCTGGCGGGTGCAATCTGTACTTTAAGTCAACTCCTCCTGGTTGTAGCCAGGGAAGAATGGGCGACAATGGTGAAGATGGCAGATCTCAAGAATCTTTAATATTATGAACATGGATGGAGCGACAGGACACGTGCAAACTGAGGCTCTGTTCATTTCCCGGGGGAGGTCTTGAGGCCAGGGGAGAATGGAGGGCACAAGTCCCCAAGTCTGGCAATTTGTTGGGGTCCCACAGTTATTTTCTATGCAAGATAGGTGACGTTGCTCAGACAGAAATACACTTTACATGAGTCCAACTTTCCATTATTTATCTAAAATTAAAACTGAAGCAGCTGGTTATAATTCAGACAGCCTCTAGGGGGAGCTCAGGGGCTTATTGCAGTGAGCTCCCCCTAGTGGTGGCTACAGGCAGAGCACATTTTATCATTTTTATGCCAATGCAGGGAATAAATCTCATCACTATAAAGCTTTATTACGGAATTAAAGGGGTGTTGTGACCAACAAAAATACACTGGGAAAGATTGGGAATATGATCAAACAATGGATGCCCCAGCGCAGGTCGGTCTGGTGGCCTCAGGAAAGCCATGTCGTATCGTTCGGCTGTCACTGTACTAATTATTTTTTTAGCTTTGCCTTCATTTAACATTGATTTTATTATACAGGTTGGGTTTTTATCCACAGACAGCCTGGGAATGGACTGGAGTAATATATTATTATCTGGATTGACTGATCGCTCAGGCCGGGTTCATATTTTAGGTTTCAGCAGTTCTTTAATGACTCTACCGTGTGAAGATTTAATGGGATGTCGATCACACGGACCTTATGGATGTCGATGCTTATTATGCAGAGATTGCGGCATGTAAAATCAAATACGGTGGCCAAGCCTTAAAAAAATGAAGCGTCAGCACAGAACACCCGCGTAACAGATAATTAATCTTATTTTCATCAATATTCGTTATTTAAATGGTTTACAAAGCAAGAAAGCTTCTGATAAGTCATATAAATGGCAGCGCCGACCTAGAACTGTTCATATAGTCTGTATGTTACAAATAACCCTAGTGTCGTGCCGTGCCATTATCGGAAAGTGTCGCGCTCCCTAATATAACGCCATCACTAATTGTTTAACGTTCCTCACGATGTCAAAGTAATGACTGTAATATCTGTGAAAACAGAGAAAAACAGTCACCCACATGTCTGCAATCCTCTGGTCACATCATGTGAGGCGGCCCCCGGTCACATGCAGCCTCGTGCTCCCCACGGGAGTGCACAGGTCCGATCAGCAGAAGTCTTTCCTGAAACACTCTGTGCTGCTACGGACCATGTCTAATAATCCTCCCACATCTCAGCCCATCAGAAGAGCATGTAGAGCACCGTCTCCATCCTGTGGCTCTAAGTCAGGTAGGTTTTTATTCTTTTACCCTGGAGACACATAAGTCTTTATACAAGTAACAGATCAGGACTCGCTGCAGAGTCGCCGCATTCTACATGTTAGATACATTGAAGCAACAGAACCAAGTGGCTGGAAAAGTGTCTGTCTCTATCTGCAGCCAATAGGAGGGCGAAAAACTACGCTATGAAGGGGGTCAATTAAATTAGTTATATGGACATAGAAGCTGTGTCATCACCTATTGTGAACCGTGGATCCTGTGTTATCTACTCTATATAGAGGTGTCATCAGTCATTATACAGGAGGAGGTGAGCTGTGACATCACCTATTGTGAACCGTGGATCCTGTGTTATCTACTCTATATAGAGGTGTCATCAGTCATTATACAGGAGGAGGTGAGCTGTGACATCACCTATTGTGAATGGTGGATCCTGTGTTCTCTACTGTATATAGAGGTGTCATCAGTCATTATACAGGAGGAGGTGAGCTGTGACATCACCTATTGTGAATGGTGGATCCTGTGGTCTCTACTGTATATAGAGGTGTTATCAGTCATTGTACAGGAGGAGGAGGAGGATGTGAGCTGTGACCTCACCTATTGTGAATGGTGGATCCTGTGTTATCTACTGTATATAGAGGTGTTATCAGTCATTGTACAGGAGGAGGCGAGCTGTGACATCACCTATTGTGAATGGTGGATCCTGTTATCTACTGTATATAGAGGTGTTATCTGTCATTGTAATCCTGCCTGTAATGATAATGAGACTGCTGGCAAGGGACACTACAGACTACTTGTTTGAGGAGTGAAATATAAAATTACATTTAATGTAAAACATGATTTACACAACAGACCATTTTCCAATGACAGTCTGTATCTAAGGCCTCTGCGTAATGACTGAGTACAGTGGGAAATTCTAGGCTTTATATGAAGTTTCTTCTTAAGAGTAATGACTCCGTACAGGTTCCAGACTATCGCCTCATGAAGCATTGTTCTGCTCAGCCATTTTCATCACTTCCATCCCATTATCAGCAATGGGTCATCTCAGCGTCTTCCTAAGCAGCAGCCATTGTGAATGGGAAGGAAAACTGCAGGATGTGCATTAAAATGATACAGAATTTCTGAGGAGGTAGAGCGCGCCTTGTGTATAATCCGGGGCAACATTCCTAGGAAATAAAACATGTACCGTATTTACCAAGGTCGATTTCATCTTTTCCTGTTTATTTAAGGAAGAAAATCCTTTGACGGAATAAAAATGCAATTTCTCTGGGATGCCCAGCGCCATTAGAGATCGTGCTGCAGATAACTGGTTTATAAATGGCGAGATGTTATCTAGTATTCATAAGCATCACTATAATGAACATGTATTACCGCGGGCGCACAGTGTCTGCGCAGATCTGGGAGTCAGCAAATTCCAAGAAATTGTATGAAAATGGGGTAGAGTAACGTAAAGGTAAAGCCATATATCAGAATAATTATATGTAAGGGCGTCTTCAGAGCATGGGAAGGATTACATTAGTGAAAATTAAAAATTTTTGTGTATTATAAGCCTCATCTCATTAAAAGTGCAACCTTAAATGTATGTACACAGTGACTGCACCAGCAGAATAGTGAGTGCAGCTCTGGGGTATAATACAGGATGTAACTCAGGATCAGTAATGTAATGTATGTACACAGTGACTGCACCAGCAGAATAGTGAGTGCAGCTCTGGGGTATAATACAGGATGTAACTCAGGATCAGTAATGTAATGTATGTACACAGTGACTGCACCAGCAGAATAGTGAGTGCAGCTCTGGGGTATAATACAGGATGTAACTCAGGGTCAGTAATGTAATGTATGTACACAGCGACTGCACCAGCAGAATAGTGAGTGCAGCTCTGGGGTATAATACAGGATGTAACTCAGGATCAGTAATGTAATGTATGTACACAGCAACTGCACCAGCAGAATAGTGAGTGCAGCTCTGGAGTATAATACAGGATGTAACTCAGGGTCAGAAATGTAATGTATGTACACAGCGACTGCACCAGCAGAATAGTGAGTGCAGCTCTGGGGTATAATACAGGATGTAACTCAGGATCAGTAATGTAATGTATGTACACAGTGACTGCACCAGCAGAATAGTGAGTGCAGCTCTGGAGTATAATACAGGATGTAACTCAGGATCAGTAATGTAATGTATGTACACAGTGACTGCACCAGCAGAATAGTGAGTTCAGCTCTGGAGTATAATGCAGGATGTAACTCGGATCAGTACAGGATCAGTAATGTAATGTATGTACACAGTGACCTAACTTGTTCATAGAATCCTAGAATGTTAGAGTTGGAAGGGACCTCCGTTCTGGTGTCGCTGCGGCTGGACTTCCTGCGTATCGTGTGCAGCCACGAGCACTACGTCACTCTGAACCTGCCCTGCAGCCTGCTTACCCCTCCATCGTCTCCTTCACCCTCCGTGTCCTCCGCAACCTCCCAGGTCAGTGATGCAGACGCCATGATGTGCGATCTAAAGGATCTGTCCCATAATAAAGGCGAAAAGTAACTCTTCATGCATGTCTGCACATCTTCTAAAGGCTGGAGATGGAATTACACATTGTAAAGTCGTCTGAATTATTTTTTCCTTTTATCGCTATCTGAGTAAATCTACAGCAAAATCCACAGAAGAAGATTCTCTAAATTTGAGATCCACTTTAGAACCATAGTCAGTGATTAAAAGTGGCAATACAGGAGGGTGATAACATGAGGAAAGGTTCTTGGATTCCCCTGGGGTCCATCAAGGCCGTACAGTGGGAAAGAGGACGCAACAGACCGTAAATGATTATGGGGCAATAGCATGAAGAAAAGTTAGTGTATCCCAGAAAGCCCCCCACTGTATGTACAGTGACTGCGCCAGCAGAATAGTGAGTGCAGCTCTGGGGTATAATACAGGATGTGACTCAGGATCAGTAATGTAATGTATGCACACAGTGACTGCACCAGCAGAATAGTGAGTGCAGCTCTGGAGTATAATACAGGATGTAACTCAGGATCAGTAATGTATGTACACAGTGACTGCACCAGCAGAATAGTGAGTGCAGCTCTGGGGTATAATACAGGGTGTATCTCAGGATCTTTAATGTAATGTATGTACACAGTGACTGCACCAGCAGAATAGTGAGTGCAGCTCTGGAGTATAATACAGGATGTAACTCAGTAATGTATGTACACAGTGACTGCACCAGCAGAATAGTGAGTGCAGCTCTGGGGTATAATACAGGGTGTATCTCAGGATCAGTAATGTAATGTATGTACACAGTGACTGCACCAGCAGAATAGTGAGTTCAGCTCTGGAGTATAATGCAGGATGTAACTCGGATCAGTACAGGATCAGTAATGTAATGTATGTACACAGTGACCTAACTTGTTCATAGAATCCTAGAATGTTAGAGTTGGAAGGGACCTCCAGGATCATCGTGTCCACCCCCCTGCTCAATGCAGGAGTCACTAAACCATCTCAGACAGATGTCTGTCCAGCCTCTGTTTGAAGACTTCCATTGGAGGAGAACTCACCACCTCTCGTGGCCGCCTGTTCCACTCATTGATCACCCTCACTGTCAAAAAGTGTTTTCTAATATCTAATCTGTATCTTCTCCCTTTCAGTTTCATTCCATTGCTTCTCGTGTTTCCATGTGCAAATGAAAATAATGATGATTCCTCTACACTGTGACAGCCCTTCAGATTTTTGTAGACAGCCATTAAGTCTCCTCTTAGTATTTTTTTACTGCTGCATCACACTGTTGACTCATGTGCAGTCTGTGATATATTAGTATTCCCAAGTCTTTTTCACACGTGCTGTTGCTTAGTTCTATTCCTCCCATTCTATAGATCTAATTTTTGTTTTTCTTGCCCAGAGATAGTATCTTGCATTTCTCCCTGTTAAATACCATTCTATTAGTCACTGCCCATGGTTCATACTTATCTAGCCCCTTCTGAATCGTTTCTCTGTCTTCTCTAGCGCTAGCTTTCCCTCCTAGCTTTGCATCTTCTATAAATTTGATCAATTTTCTTTCAGTTCCCTGATCTAGATCACTTATAAAAATGTTGAACACTGGGGCCAGGACAGAGCCTTGTGGTCCCCACTTGAAACACTCTTCCAATTGGATGTGCAGCCATTTATTACCACTCTTTCAGTACGATCACTGTGGATTATCTTTGTGATCAGCATTATTTAAAGGGACACTAAACCTCCAGACATTTACTGTATATCTGTTTTGCTTTGTAGCAAAATGCAATGTGTTGATCACTATTCTTTGCTTTTTTATGCAGGAAAGATATATATCTTGGTACCGTGTTTGCCAGTACATGGCAAAATATTAAGATTTGAGAGTCCTGAGTGGTTGATACCTTTTCATGGCTAACTGAAAAGATGGTAACAAACTGCAAGCTTTCGAGACTACTCCGGTTTCTTCATCAGGTATGGGCATAAGTATTCTATGCCTGATGAAGAGACCTGAGTAGTATAGAAAGCTGCAATTTGTTACCATCTTTGCAGTTAGCCATTAAAAGGTATCAACCATTGAGGACTCTCAAATCTTAATATTTTGCTATTTTATGGTGACTGTAGTGTTGTTTATGGCGTATTTGTGAAGGAGTCCAGAATCCTCCTGAGCCCCTCTATTCCCATGATCTGTACTCCTCACAAACGTCTATGGTTGTGACAGATTTCAGCGACGTCGTACATTATCGCACAATCACGTGCCGCTAAAACAACTTTTGCTTTTGTGACCCTTGTCTTATTTAAATGTAGAAGCGAGTTGAGGTTGGGAGTCGCACGCAAAACATTGTGGAAAAAAAGACAAAATAATGAAAGGACAGGAAGTGGTCAGGGGAAGTCAGTCATGTACACAAGCCGGGGTCAAAACACAGTCATCCAGAGAAACAATCCCTGGACCCCAGGAAAGTGCTCAACAAGCTGCAATCAGAAGAAGAAAGATGTCACTGATTGCTGAGAGGTGCAGCTGTCATCTACAAGAGGGAAGCGGGATTACAATGCCTCATATCTGATAGATTTGGCAGGCAGCTAAGCAAACACTTGTGTCTCAGCTTCCTGACAGCAAGTACAAGTCCTTGTCATGTCCCGATACTGCTGATATGGAGACAGGAAAATAAGTGCGGATTGTATAGTGTGATGGCAAAGAGGGGAACGATTATGTCATATTAGCAAACAGTTTGACCTCAATCCTTACATTCCTTTCAGCATTGGCTTGTTACAGTATATACCTACAGTCAAGGATCAAGTCCAGATTCTCAATATTTATTTACATTGTTGCATTCCTGACCCAAATGGTTGAATTCTGGGGCAGAGGGGTTTTTGTTTTTTTCTTGCAGTTTTTTCTGCATTAATTTTAGTATGAGCTTTCACAAGCCTCCACTGTAGGAAAGCTTGCCCATGGGATGATGCTTCACAATTGAGATTATGGTATTTTTGGTGGTGTGCAGCAAGTAACTGACACCAAATATAGCCCTTATGGCTACAGAGCTTAAAGGGGTTGTCCGGCATTAGACTGCTTGTGACTGCAGACTTGTGAATCCTCACATCGCACGCGCTGCAAGGATTCTTCTTTACCTTCGCTGGGAGCGTCGACATTCAGGGTTGGGATATATATATATATATATATATATATATATATATATATATATATATATATATATATATATATATATATATATATATATATATATATATAGAAAATCTCATAACAGACGGGCTGGAACTCCTTAGCACAAATCAACCTAGAAGTATGGCTAGCAAGGAAGTGCAGTGAAGGGATAATATATATATATATATATTATCCCTTCACTGCACTTCCTTGCTGGCCATACTTCTAGGTTGATTTGTGCTAAGGAGTTCCAGCCCATCTGTTATGAGATTTTCCCTGTTAGGCCGGGATCACACATACGCGAGATACGGCCGAGTCTCACAGGTGAAAACCAAGCTCTGGCGCCGGCACTCCGGAACGGAGCATGCGGCTCCATGTATTGCTGTGCGGTTGCACGCTCCGCTCCGGAGTGCTGGCGCCAGAGCTGGGTTTTCACCTGCGAGACTCAGCCGTATCTCATGTATGTGTGATCCCGGCCTTAGGCAAGCACTGTCTGTATTACTGCTAAGTGTCTGTTGGTCTACATTTCCAACACCTTTTCCTTTGACCACAGTTGGGGTTCTGGGAGGTTATTCTGGTTCTCCTTAGTTTTCCCTGTTTCCTGTTTTTATGAACATGCTTTAGGTTTCCTCACCCTGGATCTTAGTGTCCACATCCACACCTTCCTATCCCCTTTGTAAGCAATGTGTAGCGGCCTCTCCTCTGGTTCCTCAGGAGGTACGACAAATCCCTCAACAGCCTTCTAGGAGTCAGGTCTGAGGTGGTGTTTTAGGTGTGCGGCTAGGGATTGTCTATTCTGTACAGGGACAGTAGGGTTTGGGTGCGGGTTCTCTCTGTAATAGGTCTTCTTTATTCTTGTCACCCGGCTGTGAGTGTGTGCGGTATCCTTTTTTCTCATATGCAACAAAAAAATCCTAGGTTTCTTCTACCCAATAAACAGTAAAAAAAAATGTACAGGATTCCGATGACATACGGATGACGTCCAAGTATTATGCATTTTTACATGGTCCCATTGACTTACATTTGCAAGTTTGATCTGCAAGTTTTATCTGCATGGCTCAAAAACGGACATATCTACACAAATAAAAACTCCATAGACTACCGTAATTAAAAATCACCGATAGGAAACATATGTGATTCACTGATGTCTAAGTGTGATCTTAAATCAGTAGTATGTTCTGAATTAATATATCATCATTCCCTATTTTTTGTCTGAAGTTTTAGATTAATCATATGTTTTCTAACTTTTGGGGAATTTTTTTAATGTTTAATTTTTTTGCTATAGTCAAAAAAAATCTGAAATTCTGTTTTGTAGGGATCACTTCTCAGCAGTCTCATTTTCATCACAGACAAGGACAGGTGATACCTATATCTAGATAACACAGGATCCATCATTCACAATAGATGATGTCACAGCTCACCTCCTCCTGTACAATGACTGATAACACCTCTATATACAGTAGATGACACAGGATCCACCATTCACAATAGGGGATGTCACAGCTCACCCCCTCCTCCTGTACAATGACTGATATCACCTCTATATACAGTAGATAATACAGGATCCACCATTCACAATAGGGGATGTCACAGCTCACCTCCTCCTGTACAATGACTGATATCACCTCTATATACAGTAGATAACACAGGATCCACCATTCACAATAGGTGATGTCACAGCTCACCTCCTCCTCCTGTACAATCACTGATAACCCCTCCATATACAGTAGATAACACAGGATCCACCATTCACAGTAGGTGATATCACAGCTCACCTCTTCTCCCTCCATGCACTATTACTTCTGCCCATTCCACAGAGCATGCCCACAATACTCTCCCATAGAAGTCATTGAGTAATCTCCAGATAGCGGAATCCTATGCTCCATGTGGCGGCTGTAAACCATATCTTTAGTGTTAGTAGAGGCTCGGGTGAGATGTACTGAAAATAGAATAAAAAAAATTCTTCAATCCGAAAATGAAAACTGATTCTAAAAAAATATTTCAGTAGCTGCTTTTTATTGGGCATTTTAATATGAGTGATACCGTCCCTTTACCACTCTGATGTGTCGGGTTCGAAGTGTCAGTCCGCCGCCACAGCAAGCCTTTGTATATAGGGCGGCAGAGCACGTCCTCAACCGTCTCCCTTTAAGCTCCTTTTCGTGACACTCTTGCCGGGGGTATGCGGCACCAGAACGCTCCATCAGTGGGGATCCCGTAGTTGGAAATCCCACCCAAAACTGTACTGAAGTTATCCGGAGGGATCTTCTTAAAGGGGATCTGTCTGCAAATATTTACATAAAGAGGTTGCGGTTTGGCTGAATAAGAACTTGTCTCTCAAGACAAAAGAAGCCATTTTTGTAGAGATCCGATGAGCCGCTCATAAGATTATTAGCCACACGCAAATCCGGCTGGAAGTGCGCTGGGGACTGCTTCTTCCAAGTGCATTGCCACGCCTCCTGTGCACATTCAGGCTGATTTGCATATGCCTTTTAATTACATTATGCATGACTGATACATCAGACGTCTTGGTATAAATATATAAATGAAGAAGTATAAGAAGACTTGTTACTTAAAGGAGTTTGACACCCCTGATAAAAAAAACAAAACAAAAACGTGCAACATTCTCTAAAAAAAAGCAACTATACTCCCCTTACCAATCCCTGCCACCCCTGTAATGCTGCCCTTGTGCTCCCTGCTTCTTCTTCTTGATGGGCATGTGCCCGATGCAGTCAATCATTGTCTGCAGTGGTGAAAGGAGGGTTACAGCTGTGGACAGTGATTGTCTGCAGCAGTCACATCTGTACTGCTAGGCTAGGATGTACAGGGATTAACCTTACACCTGAAGTTAGACAATTTTGCAATTCCTCCTGATTTTCATGAGAAATTATTTTGCTGAAGTCAGAATACATAAGTCTAACATAAAACCTTCCAGTGGATAAATCTTGCCTTCCTTCCTCTCCCCTGAGAAGCCAGTCTCCGTCCGCGCCTCTGATATACATGGTGGTGAGGCCACGATTTTTGGATATTTTTGTGCTCTAGGTACAGGAAGCGTCGAGGCTTTGATGACCTATTTTTTTTTAATGTTGTTTATGAAACCTTCTCTTCACTTGAAAATATTTACACAGCTGCAGGGCCGGTCCAGATATCAGATCAGCCCGGTCACCCGGCCAGCGCTCACATACAATGTTTCATTAGTTGCTTTATATACTTCTAAGAACTCGAAATGTAGCAAGCATTCCTTACATAATAAGTAACCGTCTTCATCAGATTACTTATGTTTTTCTTCTGTGTGTCTAGTTGCAAAAGTAAAGGGTTGGGCCAAAAAGTTACATTTTGCAATATTGTAATAAGAGCTAAAGGTGGATCTGAAGTAATATGTAAATATATCATGTACCCTACAAAAGCATTGGGACACCTGCACATTGCAGCTAAAGGAACTGGTATAAAATCCCATGTTAAATTCATTATCATTAACATGGAGTCGCCCTCTGCAGATATAACGGCTCCGCTCATCTGGGAAGGATTTCTACAACATTGTGGACGCTTTTGTGGGAATTGTTGCCCCTTCATCCAGAAGAGCATTTGTGAATTTTTACTGGCGTCTTTGACTTTTTTTTTATGTCCGCAATTGGCCATAAGTTAATAGGTGAATGTAAACGCGGCTACGAGCTTTATTTATTGATTCACTTTACCATTTTGTTGCTTGCCCTTCTTTATTGCAGCATGCTCTTGTTTTGCTGTCATTTCAGGCTTTTCTGTAGGAAAAAAAATTTTATGCAATAGAAAATGCATGTCTAAATTACATAATAATAAAAAAAAAACGCTATGGAAAGTGCATGCAAAAAACCCCCAAGAAATGAATGTCGGTTTTCACAGGTGATACAAAGAAAATGCTGCTTAATTCCATGTTCCAGGAATAATTCAGGCTACTTAAATTAACATGATGCATTTCGCTACCTGACAAGTGGTCGATTTATTCCATCATTTTGTATGTAGTTTTTCCAGAATGTAATTATTGCAGAACGGTTTAATTGTTTCCATAGTTGGACTCCTACGTTTCTAGAGAGAATAGTTCACTCTAATGTATGGTGATGTCATATACTTGTACGGATGGTAGACAGGGCCATACACAGCAACAGGGCCCAAGAATAAAATAGCGTGTCCAAATGTCAACACTGGAGGTTAGGACACAGACCGCTAGAGAGCTGGGGGTCAGCAGCAGAGTTCATGTAATGCTAAGCTCTTGGTAAAGAATTTCAAAGGCTGAACAACCCTATTAAACCTACTGAACTCATTGGAACCTGAATGTTAACTCCCACCTAGTCTAAATCTGTGTGTAGTGAGCTTCTCTTAGTGGTGACTGTATAAATCTGTATGTAGTGAGCTCCACATAGTGGTGTCTGTATAAATCTGTATGTAGTGAGCTTCTCTTAGTGGTGACTGTATAAATCTGTATGTAGTGAGCTCCACATAGTGGTGACTGTATAAATCTGTATGTAGTGAGCTTCACATAGTGGTGTCTGTATAAATCTGTATGTAGTGAGCTTCACATAGTGGTGTCTGTATAAATCTGTATGTAGTGAGCTTCTCCTAGTGGTGACTGTATGAATCTGTATGTAGTGAGCTCCACATAGTGGTGTCTGTATAAATCTGTATGTAGTGAGCTTCTCCTAGTGGTGACTGTATGAATCTGTATGTAGTGAGCTCCACATAGTGGTGTCTGTATAAATCTGTATGTAGTGAGCTCCACATAGTGGTGTCTGTATAAATCTGTATGTAGTGAGCTCCACATAGTGGTGTCTGTATAAATCTGTATGTGGTGAGCTTCACATAGTGGTGTCTGTATAAATCTGTATGTGGTGAGCTTCCTCTAGTGGTGTCTGTATAAATCTGTATGTAGTGAGCTCCCCCTAGTGGTGACTGTATAAATCTGTATGTAGTGAGCTGCCCCTAGTGGTGACTGTATAAATCTGCATGTAGTGAGCTCCCCCAAGTGGTGTCTGTATAAATCTGTATGTAGTGAGCTCCACATAGTGGTGTCTGTATAAATCTGTATGTAGTGAGCTTCACATAGTGGTGTCTGTATAAATCTGTATGTAGTGAGCTCCCCCTATTGGTGACTGTATAAATCTGTATGTAGTGAGCTCCCTCTAGTGGTGACTGTATAAATCTGTATGTAGTGAGCTCCCTCTAGTGGTGACTGTATAAATCTGCATGTAGTGAGCTGCCCCTATTGGTGACTGTATGAATCTGTATGTAGTGGGATTCTCCTAGTGGTGAATGTATGAGGCTAGTTTCACACTAGCGTTCAGCAGGGCTGCGGACTTCCTCCTTGCTTCCTGCGAACTCGTTGCGTTCGGCGCAGGTCGTCGCACCGTCAAAATGATGCATGCGGCGGCATCCGCATACATCGGCATGGCCTGCGTACCCAATGTTAAAGATAGGGTACACATGCCGCATGCAGCCAAAGGCGGAGCTGAATGAAGAGGTGTGGCAGTGGGCGGGGCTTCACGGAATAAGTCCGCAGCCCTGCTGAATGCTAGTGTGAAACTAGCCTTACTCTGTATGTAGTGAGCTCCACCTAGTGGTGGCTGTATAAATCTGTATGTAGTGAGCTCCCTCTAGTGATGGCTGTATAAATCTGTATGTTGTGAGCTTCCCCTAGTGATGGCTGTCTAAATCTCTACGTGGTCAGCTGCCCCTATTGGTGACTGTATGACTGTATAAATCTGTATGCAGTGAGCTTCATCTAGGGGTGGCTGTATAAATCTGTATGTAGTGAGCTCCCCCTTGTGGTGGCTGTATAAATCTGTATGTAGTGAGCTCCATCTAGGGGTGGCTGTATAAATCTGTATGTAGTGAGCTCCCTCTAGTGGTGGCTGTATAAATCTGTATGTTGTGAGCTTCCCCTAGTGATGGCTGTCTAAATCTCTACGTGGTCAGCTGCCCCTATTGGTGACTGTATGACTGTATAAATCTGTATGCAGTGAGCTTCATCTAGTGGTGACTGTATAAATCTGTATGTAGTGAGCTCCCCCTTGTGGTGACTGTATAAATCTGTATGTAGTGAGCTCCATCTAGGGGTGGCTGTATAAATCTGTATGTAGTGAGCTTCACATAGTGGTGGCTGTATAAATCTGTATGTAGTGAGCTCCCCCTTGTGGTGACTGTATAAATCTGTATGTAGTGAGCTCCATCTAGGGGTGGCTGTATAAATCTGTATGTAGTGAGCTCCCCCTTGTGGTGGCTGTATAAACCTGTATGTAGTGAGCTCCCCCTTGTGGTGACTGTATAAATCTGTATGTAGTTATATACAGCCACCACTAGAGGGATTTATCTGTATGCTCTATTTCCATTTGATGGTGCTTTGGGGGATCATCAGAGATTGAGAGATTTTTTTTATAACCCAACCCTGACTTGTTCTGCTCAACAACGATGTCCCTGACTTGTTTGGAGACCTCCTTGGTCTTCATGGTGTTGTTTGGAGACCTCCTTGGTCTTCATGGTGTTGTTTGGAGACCTCCTTGGTCTTCATGGTGTTTGGAGACCTCCTTGGTCTTCATGGTCTTGTTTGGAGATCTCCTTGGTCTTCATGGTCTTGTTTGGAGATCTCCTTGGTCTTCATGGTGTTGTTTGGAAATCTCCTTGGTCTTCATGGTCTTGTTTGGAGATCTCCTTCGTCTTCATGGTGTTGTTTGGAAATCTCCTTGGTCTTCATGGTGTTGTTTGGAGATCTCCTTGGTCTTCATGGTCTTGTTTTGAAATCTCCTAGGTCTTCATGGTGGTGTTTTGAAATCTCCTAGGTCTTCATGGTGGTGTTTGGAGATCTCCTTGGTCTTCATGGTGGTGTTTGGAGATCTCCTTGCACTTCATGATGGTGTTTGGTTAGTGGTACCTCTTGTTAATGGTGTTGCAGCGCCTCTGGCCTTTCAGAAAAGGTAAAGTGTATATACTGACAGACACGTGACACTTACATTGCACACAGGGGACTTCCTGTCACTAAGTACGTGACTTATGAAAGTAATTACTTGCACCAGAAATTTTTAGGGGCTTATGGGTATGTGCACACGTCAGGATTTCTTGCAGAAATTTTCCTGATAAAAACCGGACATTTCTGCCAGAAATCCGCATGCGTTTTTACTGCGATTTTTACGCGTTTTTGGTGCATTTTTTCCCAAATGCATAGAATTGCGGGAAAAATGCCGAAAATCCTCAAAAATAATGAACATGCTCATTTTTTTATCGCAATGCGTTTTTTTTTAGCGGAAAAAAACGCATCCATGTGCACAAAACATGCAGAATGCATTCTAAATGATAGAATGCATAATGTATGCGTTTTTAATGAGTTTTTAGAGCAAAAAAAGCGAAAAAACATGAACGTGTGCACATAGCCTAATAGCCAAAGGGGTGAATACACATTCACATACATATTTTTATTTATTTTATCCCATAAATTTAATTTATTCCTATACTTTTCTCACTTCACCAACTTAGGCTAGTTTCATGCTAGCGTTCGGCAGGGTGCGGATGGCAGCCTTCTTCCTCCATTAAGCCCCGCCCACTGCTGCACCTCTTCCTTCAGCTCCGCCTACATCTGCATGCGTCCTGCGTACCCTATCTTTAACATTGGGTACGCAGGCCATGCGGATGTATGTGGATGCCTCTGCATGCGTCGTTTTGACGCTGTGCCAACCGCAACAAAATGCAACATGTTGCGTTCGACGTAGTTCAGCGCAGCGTCAAAACACATGCGGAGGCATCCACTATCATCCGCATGGCCTGCGTACCCAATGTTAAAGATAGGTACGCAGGATGCATGCAGACGTAGGCGGAGCTAAAGGAAGAGGTGCGGCAGTGGGCGGGGCTTAATGGAGGAAGAAGGCTGCCATCCACACCCTGCCGAACGCTAGTGTGAAACCCGCCTTAGACTATTTAGTGCTGATGCATCACACACAAATCGGATTACAAAAATATTTAAACACAGGATGTGATGTGATAAAATGGGTAAAAAGCCGAGGGGTGGAATATTTTCACAAGCCACTGTATGAACAGTGTCAGGATTCCTCTCTATAGGGGCGGTCACATGACCATATGCATGTCCACTTTTCTCAATAGAACATTTGTGGGTGAGAATCTAGTCTCCGCACATCCCCAATCTGTCAGCTCTCTGCCGTCATCTACAGTACAGAGACTGAAGCCTGGAAAACTTCAATTAAAAGACAGTCTGCAGTGAGCTCCCTCTAGTGGCGACTACAAGCAGCCAGCAAGATTTCAATCTGTTCATCTGGGAGAATTAGGAATTATGTATCAGAAAATATAAAAACTGTAAATATTTGTTGCCATATTGCGGCGGTTTAAAATGGGGGAAAAAAAAAGTGCGGTACAATTCATTTTATTTATTTTTTTATTTTTTTCATGCAAGTGACATTCTATTCTCCAGGCAATTTTCTGCCCATCATAACCAGAAAATATTCTGTGTGACATCCCAGAAATTGAATTGCGTCCCTGCCGGCTGTGATTTCTGCCGCTTGCAGCCTGTATTTATTTCCGGCATTCTGGAAGAATACAAGTCGCGATGACAATGAAGCCTTGGAGGAAATAAGATGCTATTAATACTGAAGTTTTATCCTCAATGTTATTTCTGTGTCTTGATGCTAAGAAAAAGTAAAGGGTCCAGATAAACCGGATCTGAGAACGTTAAGATAATCATACGCTATTATTAGATGTTACTTCTGAGATGCCAGCGTCCCCTGGCACTGACGGCTGCATTCTCATCGCTTGACGTTCGCAGGATCTCTTTGAAGCTGACTGCCATGACACCTGATTAACCAAGGTCCAGCTGTCAAAGTCGCGTGTCCGCTCATCCATTTCCACCAGCAGAAGCTTCCCATCTGCTATGAGATTATTTTTGGGAGATGATCGTTCCTTATTACCCAGCATTTTCAATAATAAAAAAAAACCTTAACCAATACCGAGCTCTTAAGGGAATAGCTGAATTTTCAGAAATAAAAAGTATTCTTTGCATAAAAAAGTTAAGATCTCCGCTCGCTGTCAGTGAAAGAGAACCTCAATCAGAGGAAGATCCCATGATCGCACAAAGTGCCCAACATTTCTACAAGTTGCCTTGTCACTATGTCATGCTGTATGTAACAAGGCTGCCATTCACTGGCTGCAAGCAGAGATGAATTCCTGATTGGGGGATGATGATGAAAGGTGTACATAGTTTATGGTACTCAGAAAGTCTTTTTTCTGTTACCTTAAAGGGATCCTGTCCTGTTGCGTGAACCGTGGTGTTTAAGAGTAAACACATGTTGCATTGCTGGCCGGGATGTTCACATGTCCAGTAGTGATCAGTTAGAACGGATCCAGCAGCAATCCATTGGCAAAAAAAGTTACACAGACACAACTTTATAGTCCCTTTTTAAAATAACTGATCTCTGCTCAATCCATTTTTTAACATTAAAGTTTATGGAAAGTGGATCCGTTAATCAGCCATGTGTTTTTCTTTCCTTTGTAAGGGATCCATTTTTTTTGCTTACTGAATACAGTAAGCAAAAAACTGGTCAGTTACTGGATCCAGTAAGCAAAAAACTGATGGGTGGCTTATACACTTTTTGACAAAGTTAAGTACATTAGATTGTTGTTTACTTGTCGCAATAGTGTATTCTGGAATTGCAGTCTGCTGATGCCTTCTGTTAGTATGTAGCCTATGTCTGTATATTGGCCTTACAATATACTAAAGAACTGCTGGCCTTGTCCATATATATTACGATATAGTATAGGGCCCATTACACTGTATGGAGCATTATATGGGGCCATTATACTGTATGGAGCAATATATGGGGCCCATGATGCTGTATGGAGCAATATATGTGGCCAATATACTGTATGGAGGACTATGTGGTGCCGATAATACTGTATGGAGGACAATGTGGTACCCATAATACTGTATGGAGGACTATATGGGGCCCATAATACGGTATGGAGGACTAAGTGGTGCCTATAATACTATATGGAGGACTATGTGGTGCCCACAATACTATATGGAGGACTATGTTGTGCCCATAATACTATATGGAGGACTATGTGGTGCCCATAATACTAAATGGAGGACTATGTGGTGCCCATAATACTAAATGGAGGACTACGTGGTGCCCATAATACTGTATGGAGTGATATGAGGTGCCCATAATACTATATGGAGGGCTATGTAGTGCCTATAATACTATATGGATTGCTATGTGGTGCCCATAATACTATATGGATTACTATGTGGTGCCCATAATACTAAATGGAGGACTATGTGGTGCCCATAATACTGTATGGAGGACTATGTTGTGCCCATAATACTGTATGGAGGGCTATGTAGTGCCCATAATACTAAATGAAGGACTATGTGGTGCCCATAATACTGTATAGAGGACTATACTGTCGGGTTTCTGAGCTATTGTAGAATTTACAATAGATATCACTCATGTAATGTAAGAAGTGAGTGACAACTTTGACATTGTACTATACTTACATTTCTTATCTGTACATCATGAATCGTGATATGCGTTAAAGGGGCCACTGTGACTCTCTCACCCAAAGCCCACGAAAACCTGGAGACGGCTCTGGATTTGTGCAATTTCTTTCTGTGGAGGGATGAACCTTTCTGCTCTTTTGCAATTCACTTGTAAGATAAATGTGTTCGTCCACACAAATTGCTCCATTCACAGGGTCACGGCTAATGAATTGTGCGGCCACGGATTTGGCACTAATTAGCCGACATCCTTATTGAACTTTTTTGACCCTTATCAGCAGCTGTTAGATGTCTGACTGCTAAGTATGGGTTGTCGGTAATGCGCAATTTTGCATTTGTGTTTTTAGAGAAAAGCCGTTGTCTGACGCCTACAGGGTGAGAGAAGAAGGAATCCAACACAACTTTCTTACCGAAACCGTGAAAGGTTTTCTCCGCTCGTATCTTAATGTGATGCATTAAGCAAAGTTCTGTAACTTTCTAATGTATTCTCCGTTTCAATTCCGCTGTTGCTTTATGTAATAGGACCATCTACTAGTGGCGTTCAGAGACCATGTTTCTGATTTATACTATGAACGTTTTGTTACAATGTGTCAATTCTCATGTCTGAAATCCAATACAAAAAAAATATATCTAGATGTATACTTTGTTACAAAGCCGTGAGCTGTAAGTGTGCGCCAAGCTTCAGAATGGTATGAAAGCCCCTGTTAAAGAATTTTCATGCAACTTAAAGGAGTTGTGTCAAGATTCACGTGGGGTCCGAGCGCTGGTTCCTTCATTGACTCCGAAAATTCCCCAGTAAGAAATTATGCATTCCTTCATTTACTATCTATGGGACTGTGAGAGATAGCCAATCATTGTGTTTGTGTGTATCATTGTGCCCGGAGACCCTCTCTCAGAAACGCTGGTGGTCCCAGCAGTCAAAACTCTAGCAATCAATGATTTCGCATCTCGCCGATTGGGGATAGATAGTTTCTTACTGTAGGAAAACTTCTTTTACGCTTTGTTCACACGTAGCGTTTTTTTCAGCATTTTTTTGGCTGCTTTTTTCATGCATTTTACAATCCCAGCAAAAGCTGTGAGATTTCAGAAATCTTCTGCACTCGTTTTTTTTTTTTGTCCCTGATTTTGAAATCTGTAGCATGTCACTTCTTTCAACTTTCTTTCTTGCAGCATTTTTGGCGAATACAAATAATTGTATTAAACATGTACTGTAGCCAAATGACACATATAATATGCACGAAAAAAGCAGCAAAAACCTGGTTTTTTTTTTTTGTAAGCAGCTTCTTTTACTGCGAAGAAAGCAGGTTTTGCCTGCAGAAAAAAAATGCAACGTGTGAACATAGCCTTAGGTTACATTGCCACGATCAGCTTTTTGGTGCATTGTTGATGTTGCACCATTTCTGC